>NC_133337.1:70666256-71266256 GCF_030506205.2 Paramisgurnus dabryanus | reverse complement strand
AACTAGATTGTCTCATGCTGTTAGCCTATGTACTCAAAAGTATTGGGAAAATACAGGCAACATTTCTCTTTTTGCTATGGAGTTAAAAAATTTCTAAACATTAAAAGGTGAACAAGATACAGTACAGAATTTGTCACATAAACTTTTTACTTGTTTTTTAACATAGACAATATTCCAACTCAATTGAACAACACATTTGTATTTTAATACTCCTATCTAATGTGAGCATATTGAGACCATTGACTCAGAAGTGTTGAAGTGATGAGCTGTGTCCTGATGCATTAATTGTTCACACATGAAAAGCATTAAATGTGTAGGATCAGTTTGATTCACTTATGTGCATTTGGGTACAACACACATAAATCAGCATTAAATGGCCATCCCAGACCTACAGCTCGTAAAGTAATTAATTTAACAAAGGAAACAATAACTGAATGAAATGACACCTACAAACAATTAATAAGAATTAGAAACTAATAGAAAAGTCTTTACAAAACGCTGATTTTACAACAGGTGCCGATCTTAAAGACTCTATAAAGAGAACCAACTCTTAAATCTAATAACCTACAATTATTAGTCCTCACATGAGTCACAATAGACCCTTAAAGATGAGACCGGATCTGGAGTGTAGAACGACCGAACGTGAGCTCCGCAACAGACTCTACCTAAGCTCCCGCACACAGTCTTCTCTCGTGCTTTATCCCATTCTCACTCATTAGTTGCAGCCAGGTGCTTCCAATCACGCGACACTGCCAGAGATAATAAGAAAACAAGGGAGGGGAGAGAAATACATCTAGAACAAGGCAATTTTTACAAACAAATCACATCTCTCAACTTTAAGTCCCAGGACGTAACACTTTAAAGAGTAACTGAACCCTAAACCAACTTTTTTTAGTTAATGATCTGTAAGAATGATGCTTTATTTGTTCGTCCCCTATATCTCCGTTGGGATCTGCCCACTTTTCTTGCATTTTTCAAATATTGCAGTGGGTGGAGTCAGGCTCAGACCAGGGGTTTAGTTACGCTTTAAACCACGAGTTTCTTTAAAAATGAAATGGGACATCCAGCCAAGGGTGTAAGTTTGATTTTGACATTGGTGGGGAAATAAATAAAATTGTCTTCAGAGCCACATTGTCACAAAGGTTTATCGCTGTTTACTTGAGCAATAATTAAAATAGTATTTTTGTTATAATAGTCTTATTTATTAAGGTAACAGCCTGTAAGAAAAAATGAGGAGGGCATTGAAGGTCTCAATCAAAAAGTAGTTTAGCACTCAGGGTTCATCGGATTTGGAGTGAACCCTGAGCAAAGTCAGTCTTAACACTTTATAGTTTCAAACTAATGAAGTATCCCTTTAAATGTAAATTAAGACTAATACTACAATTGACCTCTATATCTCCCACTGTGCCCAAATGGCTCATTGTATTTATATGATCAGACTAAGGCTATGTTTACATACATGCTACGTTTACGCCTTTCATCTACACTACATCACTGTTTTCGACCCTCATAAACGGATTTGTTCGCAAACGCTGCAGACCCTGTTTTAGTTTGAGAACTCAGACATTGCGCTGAGTGTAAATGAACGTAGACGGAGTCTTATGTAAATGAAAAGCTGATGTTAACGTGACAGCGCATCATTTTCAAAGTAAAAATTATTTTATTCAGGTAAATGGAGGTTTGCAACTGAGGTTTTGCCAAAAATAGTAAACATCTACCAACCAGCTATTATAAACGCTATATCGGATTGTTTTTTACATGTATCCTTATAGATAATGTCTGTTTTATATTTATGTTTGAGTATTGTTGGGTTTGAATATTGTTGTAATGTGTTTGCTTTGTTTAAATTTAGTTAGCTTATTACGAAAGATAGACTGTAATTTTAAACGCCATATAGGGCGTTGTAAAGGCCAATATGAAGGGAGAATTGTAATGCATCAGACATTATTTTCGAGTTTAATTTAAGTTTTGTTTTCTACTTTAAAATGAATTTCGTTTCAGATAATTTGTCTCTTAATTTTAATCAATGTTTTGTTGATAAGTTTTGTGAATATAAATTAATAAAAACAATAAACTCAACGTCATTAATATTTAATGCTCGTTTAGCCGCTTGCGCTTTTAGCTATTTCTGTGTTGCTAGCGGAGGACGTGCACGGACCTCGCAAACTTTAAAAAAATAATGCACTAAGCATTTCTGTAGGCTAAAGCAATACTTCACCTCTTACTATGTTTGATTGAAGTTTGCATTTGCTGAAATTTATTTTTGCTTCGTTTAGTACTGTTCACTTGAATGCTTACTTTTTAAATAATAAAGACCTTTCTGTTTAGTTATAAAATCAAAATTAACCTATTAATCATATTAATATGTTGTAGGGGGAAGCTAGAACAATATAAGACTTTCTCAAATACATTATTATAGGTTCAAAAATAGTGTCTGTTATAGTTGCCAGCAAAGGAACCAGGTATGATTTTTTGTCAATATCGCACACCCCTAGGCTGCATAAACGCGCAAAGGTAAGCTATTATTAGAGTAATAAGTTATTTTACACTTTTATGCGCATGCCCAGTTACGTGATTGGTCATGTTTCATGCGTTTATGGTCGTGTATAGTGTGGATGAAGATTCTTTTTAAAATGGCAGTATAAACGAGGATCGTTTTCATTTTAAAATGCCGTTTTAAAACGCAAATGGTCTAATATAAACAGGGCCTTATAGTACCCAACTGTGTGCTCAACCAAGTGATCAGATGTCTTGACCTGTGTTGGTTCAAGAAGTCTCACATTTGCTCCCATACTACTATTAAGAAAGTATTACTCAAGGTTTTATTATTGTATTGCTTGAACTGAGATAACAGATGTGGCCTTTAAAAATGCGCGTCTCTGAGACCAGAATGCCGCGAGCACTTCCGAAATTCTGCGAGATCCCGCAGAAGGGGGATTCGGTGGGGGATGCAGGAAATACAAAGACCTGTAGATGGCAGTCGGCCATACTGATGACAATATGTGTGCTCGACTTTATGCTTTAAGCATACTATGATATTGAAGTAACATGACAGAGATTCTCGGTGCTTTGGCAGTACTTTGATGTCACATGCACGCTTTTTGGCAAACATTTGGTTGGCGAAGTTTTCTTTTGCCAGTTACATAAACAGTCAAATATTCTTCATAAAAATCTGACTTAAACGCGGATCATTTGTCTTATTTTTTTGTGTACTTACAGTAGAAGAGACGTGATGTGATAACTGAGTCTTATAACAAAATAATTTGCGAAGACCTTTGAAGAGACCGAGAGCGTTTGCGCAATATAATTAACTAGTTTATCTAATTGTACATTTAGTTCATTTTTGCGTCTGAAAGTTTTTAATAGCTTGAACATGGTTGTAATGCGCTTTTCTGCATTACTGTAATTTTTATATTATCATGTTTTCCCTTACATGGTATGAAACTCGATATAAAGTGTGCAATGGTGTTGAATAAATTTGTATAATGTGTTATACTTTTGTAGTAAGTAAATAAAATCATATTGTGAGTGTAAATATTCATAAATTCGAGGAGTTTCTGAGGTGTTTGTCATCGGCAAAAGGAGCAGTTTCTCTGTTGCTAAAACCGGTTGGCTATATAGAATTTTTTTTAAATTAACATTTGTTCTACTTATTATTATTATTTTTATTTTTTTATTTTTTGCCTACATTTACTCAAATAATATCAATGTAAAAATGGTAAGTAAATCATAGTTCAAGTTAGGCGTAAAACGTACATTTTTTTAAGTTGATGTTAAATAAAAATAATATTAATTTGAAGAAAGCAATTATTACAGTTTTAAAACTTAAATATATAACTCGGACCTTATCAAATATATTGATTAAAATAATCTGTAAATGAAATACTTATATTATTAAGGCGTATACATCAAATAAAATATGTAAATTTAAAATTTTAATTTTTTGGTTTGTCCAACTAAAAAAAAATCACATAACTGACATTAAAAGATTTTATTAAGTTACATTAATCATTTATTTTAGATAGCCTACATTTACAAAGGCACTGAATAATTTTTTACAGTTGTGATCTTACGGTATTATTAAATGCATATAAATAAAAATATGTAAAACTAAATAAAGGAGTCATACACGGACTCCATGAAAGCATACGTTTTCTTGTTCGGTCCACGTGGGGTTAAGCGGTCACATAGCCTATTCTCCATAAAAATCCGACTTTTTTAAATGCGCATCATTTGATTAATTTTGTCTGTGCAATTAGAAGAGACGTGATATATAACTGAGTCTTATAACAAACCTCTAATTCGCGTAGACCTTGAAGAGACCGAGAGCATTTGCGTAATATCATTAACTAATTTATCTAATTTTACATTTAGTTCCTTTTTGCATCTGAACGTTTTTTAATAACTTTTACATGGTTGTAATGTGCCTTTCTTCATTGCTGTGCTTTTTATATTATCATGTTTCACTTCGCACTGGTGTTTCACTGCGAATTTGTATCATATACTTTTAACTAGGTAGGCTAATAAGTAAATCAAATCTATTGCTTTTATTATCCACCATATATTTTTGCTTTTTAAATAACAAACATGGCTGTTTTAACACAAATTAAGTATTTATTTATTGGTAAATCCAGAACGAGTACAATGAGGTGTAACTTTGAAGGTTTCACATTCAGACTTCTTTTAGGCTGTGAATCTGCCGCGCGCTGCTTTTTGCATGTAAAAAACATCAAAGTCTATTGATTCTGATTTGTGAATTCATGTTCTGCTTGCCCCAATTCCAAATATTCTGTTGTATTATTATTCCAATTTTTTGCAATTTCCATTTCTAAACCAAATTTTTTATATGAACTCGGGACTCCAATGTGAACATGCCCAAGATAAAAAAACATTGCAGTAACATGTCTATATTATGTTATTTTCACTTTAAAAATATCCAATTGAACCCTAGGTAAAAATAAAAAATTTAATACGATTTTACCACTAGAGGGCAGCCCAAGCATGTTTAATTGTCTTCACACGTGACTAGACAGAAACTAACCTGACCTGACTGCGTGAAAACGGTATTGAAAAACTATACTGAGTATTATTTGATACTAAATCCGATGGAATATTAATATTTCTCATATACGTTTGTGCACAAAACTGCAAATGGATGTTATATTCTGAACGCTTGGAGCAACAACCTCGTCTGGAGGATGCGCAGTTTCAGGTAGGAATGATTCAGACATCTAACGTTAAACCCTTTCAACCCTTTCTTTTTTTAATGATATATGGCATGACAAGTTTAATTCCCTTTTTCATCAATGTAATACTGTAAACGTATTAGTTTGTAAAAACCCGTACGCGTGAGTGGCGCGTCCTCGCCCAACAGGGGCAGTGCTGAAATGCCGCGATCGGTTCTGTGTCGGCTCTATGACAGCCACATTGTTTATGGTTTAAATGATTGTGGATTGACGCGAAAAAGTCAGCATTACCATAAAATCATGCTTATGACCTGGGACGTGCACAGGGAGAGGGGGGTTGCTCAGGTTGCCCAGGCAACTGCCCATGCTTCTTGACTCAAGTTGCCCTTCCGAGGTGGAAACAAATAAATTGTACTTTTACTTTGTTACACTGTGCGGCGTTCCTTCGTTACTGTATTTTAATTAATTACTTAATGTGTATTTTATTTTTAAAGTGCCGTCTTGTGTTTCTGGGGCATTCGAGTATTAATGACTCGTTTGAGTCGATTCCTTACAAAGTATTGCAAATAAATGAGTCTTTTGAGACGATTCTTTACAAAGCAAATGGGCCAAACGTTTTGATTTGGTTCGCGAATCAGTTTGAATTAATTGTTCAGATCGCTGCAAAAACTAGATTGTCTCATGCTGTTAGCCTATGTACTCAAAAGTATTGGGAAAATACAGGCAACATTTCTCTTTTTGCTATGGAGTTAAAAAATTTCTAAACATTAAAAGGTGAACAAGATACAGTACAGAATTTGTCACATAAACTTTTTACTTGTTTTTTAACATAGACAATATTCCAACTCAATTGAACAACACATTTGTATTTTAATACTCCTATCTAATGTGAGCATATTGAGACCATTGACTCAGAAGTGTTGAAGTGATGAGCTGTGTCCTGATGCATTAATTGTTCACACATGAAAAGCATTAAATGTGTAGGATCAGTTTGATTCACTTATGTGCATTTGGGTACAACACACATAAATCAGCATTAAATGCTGTTGTTGTTTGTTGGTAAAGCATGTATGTGTTGAAACATAAACAAATGTTAATAAAATGTGACATTCTGTACTTCTGACATACTGATATTCATCTTATCATTTTCTGGTCTCCACAGCAAACAGAAAAATCTTGTCTTTACTGTTCTGATACTTATGGAGGACACTGTATATACTGTGTGTGTGTGTGTGTGTGTGTGTGTGTGTGTGTGTACCTGGTAATTATCACGTTGTGGGGACCAATTGTCCCCACAAAGATAGGAATACCAGTATTTTTGTGACCTTGTGGGGACATTTTGAGGTCCCCATGAGGAAACAAGCTTATAAATCAGACAGAATGATGTTTCTTAAAAATGTGAAGTAGGAGAAAGTTTTCTGTGATGGTTTGGGAATGGGGTAGGTAAGGGGAATAGAATATACAGTTTGTACAGTATCAAATGCATTGCGTCTATGGAATGTCCCACAAAACATGGAAACCAGAATGTGTGTGTGTGTGTTAGGGCTGTCAAAATTGCTCAAAAATGACGTTCGAATATTCTCCCTAAAAAACCCACGAATATTCGAACTATTCGAATATCTGGTTGCCCATTTTTTCAACGACCTTAACGACGTTTAACGACGCATTACGTCAATAACAGTACAAATTAATATAAGAGACATAACTACTTATATAGGTAGTCTATTTAAGTTTAAACATATTTGACAACTTATATTACATACACAAAACAAGTAAATCAAGAGACATCAAAATGATATGGTACCTCGGTTACATTGCTTGACAAAACTCCCTGAAGCCTGCTCCATCCACGACACTGATCGGTCTCATGTCCTTACAAATGAACAAAATTAATTTCTCCGTTATGACCTCTTGTTGTGTTGCAGACAAATAGCTTGTGGCGGCGATGCAAAGTAAGTGTTAAGACGTTACTGTTTAGCTGGAGTTCCACACATTGTGGTCTCGTACACACTGCAAACTTTCAGGAGTGACAACCGCATTTTAATGTGAAAATATGATGATTGACACGGAGATAACCTTGCAACGGTCTGCCGTCTCACTTGCCTATCACTCACAGCTTTGATGAAAATAATTTAACAGCATTATGTTTTGCAATAAACCTCCGTCGTGTCGTTGTGTATTGTACGCATTTGTGAGACTGCGCGCGCTCTTGCAGTGTTGCCAGGTCCTCGTCTTTTTTGTACTCACATACCATTTTAGCGCTTAACCGTTTATGGCTTTTGGCTCATGAAGCGATCAAGTTTTTGGTGTTGTTAAAATGTGAAGGTGCCAGTCCCAATATTTTGATCTTTGAGGTAAAGCGTTTGCATTTATTTTGGTTTATTATTGGATTTTTCTTGTTCGCTGTTTTTTTTTAGTGCAAGATCTGGCAACACTAGTCAGCAAACGCTTGTGCCTCTGTCATTCTCTGTACCGCGCATACAGAAGACTTTTCCCCCTTGTAATAATTTATTTCTTCAGAAGAGAGACCTGTCATGTCCATGATGCACGTTTAAACACTTTATTAACTAGTTGTTCATTTCGGTTATGTAGGCTACACACTATGCAAAGTTTCTGTAAACGCGGTTGTCACTGCAGTTTGCGGGAGTTAATGCGGTTGTAGAATGCGATTGTCATGCCAGAAATGACTGAAGTGTGTGTGTACAGAACAGGATTAAGCATTAAAAGTTGAAGTGACAAACGAATTAATATGCAGTGTGTACAAGATGCCATGCTCATTTGGGTGCACATTTTCGAGATGTGCATCATGTTGCTAGTGGTCGAATGGTATGCTAACAACTTTATCTCGCGGCTCAACAATTTTACCTCCCGACCAAAATCCAAAGTACTTCCAGACATAGCTTTTTAGATTTTGGGGGTTTAAATCGCTTTCTCTGCTGCGGTCGACTTTCTGCCATCTTCCATGCAAGACGCGTCAACTTTTAACAGTGACAGACAGTGTGATTACTGTGACCTGTCCCTGAACCAGCAGACAGCCACGCCTCTACTACCGCGGGCTTAAAAAAAAAAATAGAATTTATTCGAATATTAATTTTCATATTCGAAATTCGTTTTTTTTAACTATTCGAATATATATTCGAATTTAGAATATTCATTGACAGCCCTAGTGTGTGTGTGTGTGTGTGTGTGTGTGTGTGTGTGTGTGTGTGTGTGTGTGTGTGTGTTTTTCAAGAGTAACAAGTAACTCGCTACTTGAGAATTTTTTCATTGCATACTTTTTTACTTTCACGCAAGTAAATCTTTTACTAGTAATTATTTATTTAGTTACCTGTACTTTTACTAGTTTTTGAATAATCTTTCCACCTCTGTTAAAATTTTCATGAATCCAGGCTGAGTTTGCCATGTTTATAATATTAAACTCATTATTTACTCACCCCTAAGCCGTCCGAGATGCATATGTCCATCATTTTTCAGACGAACACATTTTCAGTTATTAAATTTGGAGAAACCTATGACTTGGATTTTTTTTTGGGGGGGTGCCTTTTTTTTAGGTCAACTACCCCTTAGCAACTTCCCCTCAAAATTCCTGTGCACGTCCCTGATGCTTAGCTACTGTTGAATGGGAACACGCTCGATTGCAATATGCTGTCAATCACTGAGTGAAATATTTTCTTTTATCGTAAATTTTAGAGAAACAGTTGTTACAAGTCTTTATAAATTTCTGTGTGTGTGTCACATGAATGCTTTCACGTATTGAAACCAAATTTTGTACATGAACTTGGGACTCCAATGCGAGAATGCACAAGATAAAAAAAAAACATTCTAAAATTTTACATTTCACAAATCACGTTAGTGACCGTACCAGAGCAAGCACACTTTTGCGGTTCCTCCGGAAGTGCATTTTCTAGTTTATTTTTGAGAGTGCTTTGCCAAACGTGTAAATAATCCCAAAGAAAGTGCTGCACCCTGCACACAAACGTGTCCACCGCACAATAAGTACTCCACAGACGCTTCTGTGCTCGTGAGCCGAAACGCGCCTGTGAAACAAACAAGCCCAAAGTACGTCTCTTCCCCGGGACCATTCACCACACAAACGTCCATATCCTGATCTGATGCAGAAATTTCATATAGAAGGCACACAGAAGAAGGCACTACTAGTCCGTCCAAGCTCGAGCCAGTCCAGACTCCTTTACGCAGTAGAGGCTGGGGCGTCCTCGCCAGGCTCTTCTACGCAGCAGAGGCCGAGGCTGCGGCCTCCTCCCCGTGCTTCTCTGCCTTCTGTTCCTCCATCCGCCTCAGCTTTTCACTGTATTGTGCCTCATAAAGGTAGCCATGAACAGCGGATTAGAGCATCATGCTTGCGAAATCACCCTCTTCCATATTGATTACCTTCCGCTTTTATTGTAACATGAAGTCTGGCTCGCTCCACAGTGTAGCTTATCTTAGCATAAAGATGGCGGCTGATCGTTTTGTTTCATGTATTTTTGTAAGTCCCACCCACTGATCTGTAATAGGTCTATAGCATGAGTGGGTCCCACCCATAGTCCCCACCCTTGGAAAATAAGGAATGACTGTTTGTAGTCTTACACCCTCAACAAAGATATAGCACTTCCTTCTTTCAATGACGCATTTTGCTGATTTTTAACATCATTAAAAGAAGGAAGTGCAACACTCAAATCTGTTTTTCTCCTGTCTCAGGGGAAACTGACGGTATAATGCACGACAATTTAAAAACATGACTGGGTTTCTAACGATACAAAGCTTACTGCAAATCGGTGAAGTGTCCCTTTAAGTGATTTTAAATGTCAACATTAGCTTTTAGAGATCATGGACCCTGCCTTTAAAGCTCACATAATACACACTGTTTCTGCATTTCTGATGTTAATCTGGATTACCTATAGAGTAGTATTACATCCTTTATGTCTCCGAAGAGTCTTTAGTTTAATCAGATTTATAAAAGAAATATTAGCTTTACAAATTCTTTCCGATAACGTCCAAAAAAAATGAAGGAGTTACTACCGCGGGAGGATCAAGTACAACACTATATGCAACACTATACAACACTGTTTAACTTATGTTCGTGTCATTTATATAATATGCACTCGCCTATTTACAAAATAACACAGAAGTCTTACTTTCCACATGCAACTCATGACCTGGTTGGGACTTTTCAATGAAATCCAGCGCATCAAACACACACGCAAAACTCTGCTGTTACCCCGGATAAACAAACTATATCCATTGTTTCCATAAGGCTGGCTTTCTTCTCCTTACATCCAAAAACACACTTCTTCATTCATGCCATTGTTGAGTTTTGAAATTAAGTTCTAGCGTCTCCCTTTGATTGACTGGATTGTGGGGTTTTCCAGGGGAAGTGCCCATAAAAATAAGTGATACAATAGAAACCCGTGAAACGTAAACTGGACCTGTAATCGAAAAAACTTTCCGAAACTTGTACGAACCCTGGCGAATGGCATTTGGCACAGATATACTCTGTAACACGCCCAACTGCTTTTTTGACACTTTGCCTACGTTTAGCATGAGGAAACAACTCTTACACAGTGTTAATAAGTCAGAATGCATAAAATACCATTGAACCACCCCTTTAAGCTGTGATCATCTGTAATGCTCATTAATTTGACTATTGAGTCCACATGGAGATTTTCCAATCAATACCAACATTTACATGGTTGACGTGTAGCTCACTGGGTTTAATTTCAAGGAAACAAACATACAACATAAAAGTGTGAATTAGCGTGAATGTAGTGCTGCAACCTAGATATTATTTTAATCATTTATTAATTATGCAGTTATTTTTGTTTTTGATAAATCAGATAAAAGGGCTAAACAATAATTTTATTTGCATATAACTATATAATACCCCAAATCATGGAATTCATGTGTAAAAGTTGTGGCGGTTGTTATGACCACCGGACCACCTCGGTGGTAAAGTGTGACCCGCATTGGTTCACATGTCACAAACTACAAAATAAAAATAATACAATCTTGGGTGTGACGGATCACAAAACTCATGATTTGGATCACGTTACGGTTTTTGAGGCACAGATCAGATAATTTTTTGGATCAGCAAAAAAGGGGTGGGAAAAATCTAATAAGAACAAATAAAGAAATTACAAACATTTACAACATTTATACATTTATAAAAAACAACAAAGTTGCACATTAAGTAAATCTAAAATTACCATTAGGTACAGAAATCAAATCAAATCAAATGAATAATAAAACTGCCTTTATTGTATACATTCAATATAATTATAATTTTTTTTTTAGAGCTACAGAAGTGATTTTCTCTTGTCTTGGGTTGCAGGGCTCGCAAATTTTTTTAATCCCTGATAGCCCTTCGGGCACGCACTCTTTCATTTTTGGTAGCCCAAAATGAATTCAAGTCGCCCGAATAAAAAATACACTGTTTAATGTAGAATATTGATAAATCCTGGATTTCCATGTAAGCCAACTTATTTCTGCCCATCCCCAGCTAACAATTTGGTACATTAGTTTTTGGTTTCTAGAATGTTATTTTCCAAGGATTTTGTTTAATAGCAAGGAATGTTTTCTTAAAGAAAATAAACATTCCCCTAATGTTATTTTTAGGTTATTTTAACGTTCCCCTAACGTTAGAATAATTGAATGTTATATTACTGAATGTTATATTATATGAATGTATTATAACACAGGTTATTTTTAATTTAATTTAATATAATAAAATACCTCAACACATATTTAGATAACATGGTATTTTATCAAATATATAAACAACCAGTGACTTTAACACAATATAGAAGACTTAAAACAGATATTTATTAAAAAGGAATAAACATTTAATTCCCTTTAGGTTAACAGGTCTTACCATAGCAGTTTATTTTCGCTAGAATAATGTTAGACTCTGAGGTAAAACGAAATGACAAACACATTCTATTTGCTTTAGGTAAACGTAATATCTTACCACTGCTGTTTAGTCACCTATCAAAAGCTTCTAACATCATATTCTCTTAAAGGAATAGTCTTCTCATTTTCAATATTAAAATATGTTATTACTTTAAATAAGAAGAGTTGACGCATCCCTCTATCATCTTAGTGCGTGCACGTAAGCGCTGGAGTGCGCTGCTACACTTCGATAGCATTTAGCTTAGCCCCATTCATTTAATGGTACCACTCAGAAATAAAGTTAGAAGTGACCAAACACATCAACGTTTTTCCTATTTAAGACGAGTAGTTATACGAGCAAGTTTGGTGGTACAAAATAAAACGTAGCGCTTTTCTAAGCGGATTTAAAAGAGGAACTATATTGTATAGCGGAACAGCACTTTTGGGAGTACTTCAACTCGCCTGAAAAATCCGCTCCCCTTCTCCCTCTCATAATGGGAGAGGGAGAGTGTTACTGCGCCGAGTCGAAGTACTCCCAAAAGTGCTGTTCCGCCATACAATATAGTTCCTCTTTTAAATCCGCTTAGAAAAGCGCTACGTTTTATTTTGTACCACCAAACTCGTATAACTACTCGTCTTAAATAGGAAAAACGTTGATGTGTTTGGTCACTTCTAACTTTATTTCTGAGTGGTACCATTGAATGAATGGGGCTAAGCTAAATGCTATCGAAGTGTAGCAGCGCGCTCCAGCGCTTACGTGCACGCATTAAGATGATAGAGGGATGTATCAACTCTTCTTAGTTAAGGTAATAACATATTTTAATATTGAAAATGAGTAGACTATTCCTTTAATAGCGTAGACGTGTCAAATCGATCGGAAATCACTCAAATCTATTTTCCTTCTCATATATTTAAGTTACTACCTGAAGAAAGAAAAAAGAAACACTAAAACAATGTTAGTCTATGAAGTAATTTTTTTTAATGACTTGAGTTCACGCTGAGCACAAGAGCAGGCAGGTGCTTGTGAAGAGCGAAGCCGGCAGAAGCACGTCCAGAGGGTCGCGTGCAGAGGGTCGCGCGCATTTCAGAAGTGCACATTAAAGCAACACTATGTAGTTTCCATGTAAAAATGACTTACAGCTCCCCCATGTGGTTGAAAAGCGCAACAGTGCCTGGTATCAGACACTCTTCTGCAGGCAGGGGGAGGGGTGGGGCTGTGTGCTCTACCCTCCACCGCCACTTTCAGAGTGTGCTTGTAGCAGCTAGGAGGCTGCTCAGGTTGCAGCAACAGTACAATTTGTCCAGTTAAAAGTTGTTCTATCACTGAAATAATTTTAGAGACATTATTTAAAGGTAAAAAAACTACATAGTGTTGCTTTAAAGGATGGGTTTATTTATGCTTTCACTTCATTTCCTGACCGTTTCACTTGTTACGTGAGGATAATGACTGACAAGAGGACACCGAAATACGTACAATACAATTACCTAACTAAATCTGAGACAAAGCAAAAACATTAAAATATTATTTCCTACCCAAGATAGCCGACGGGCAGGGCAAAGATACATTTTGGTAGCCCGACAGGAATTCACAATAGCCCCGGGACGTCGGGCTAGCGATTTTGCGAGCCCTGGGTTGTTTGATTAACATTAATAACACAGGTTTAAGTAGGCTAATTGAGGTTACTGTCTCTTTAAGATAACCATAGACCACTGATCTATATAAATGACTGGATTGCGCATGACGTCACAATTGTGAAGCCACCGCGCCGCCATATTGGTATGGCCAAACATTCTCAGGGCTTAAAGTATTCCGGCCAGGGGGCTTGATGGCAGGTCCGCACTCTGGCGCAGGCAAAATAAATTTATCAGGCTGGAAATTAGAGTTGGAGTCACTTTCAGCGCGGACGCGCTTATAAAAAAAGAGCAAGTCACTTCTATTATGAGCGTGCATACCGCGCGGCTACATTTTAAATAACTAGTAATAATAACCGGTCCCCTTCAACCTATCACCTTGATTCCAGGGTACCCGCGGAGTCTTAAAAGTCTTGAAAAAGTATTGAATTTCATTTTCCCATATTAAGGCCTTAAAAGGTATTGAATTTCACCTCAAAGTCTTGAATTTTTCACGGAGGTCTTAATTTTTCAAATGATCAATAGATTTATATGCTGTTAATTCAGACACAAAACGGGTATGCACAAAAACCACGCGCGAGCGACAGATACGAGCGCAGAACACTATCCATGTTTGGAAAAGCATCTTAGCGAGCGCGCAGAACACTATCCACGCGCGGGAAAGCATTCTTGCGTGTTCACAGAACACTATTCGCGCGCAGAAAAACGTCCTCCCGAGAGCGCGCCTCTGTTCAAAGCGCACAAATGCAGTCACGCGAGCAAAGTAAAAAGTTAAGTAAAAAGGCTGGGATGATAAAGTAAAGGCTGGGATGAGCGCTCGTTCGACTTTAACTATGCGCTCGCAGCTGCACAACACGCACTTGCTCGATCAAGATGACTTAGGGACTGTGGGGCGGGACAATGACGGGTGTCCTCGCACCTGTGATCGGTTGTTTGATTTAATCAATGACACACACAATCTTCTGTTCCACAATCCGTCTCTAGTAAATCTAGGTAGAAAAGACATGTTTTAATATGATCATTATGTCGGAGAAGGTCATTTATATGTTAAACAATAGTCTTGTGTGATCCATGTAATAATAAGCTGCAAAAATAACGCAAATTTGAAAGCTATTATATATTTTGTTTACTGTTTAATTAGATAATATCAACTTGCAATACATACTATAGGTTACATATTTACATTGTCACACTAAGTTAGCATTAGAAAACTTTAGTATGGTCCTGTATAAAGATTAACAGAAATATATCCATGAGCTTGTGTCCAGTTTTTTTGTTTGGTGCAGTGAACAGATCTCTTGTCTTTTTAGGGTCAAAATAGCATTACATTTTAATTTGTTGTTGTGTTTGAGGGGTTTTTCTTTCATTTGCCATAATATGGTTAATTTTGTTTGTCAGTATTGTTCTGGTTCAGAGCATTACTGATGAGTGTTATTAGATGTTGTTACATATTTAACTATATTAAACAGTAAAAAAAATAATATCTTAAAATTGGTGTTATTGTTTAGTTTGCAGCTTATTTCATGGATCAAACAAGGCTATTGTTTTAACATAAATTACCTTATCCGACATAATGGTCATATTAAAACGTGGCGGGCTGCACAAGATAAAGAGGAGGGCCGCATGTAGCCCCTGGCCCTCCAGTTGCCCATCCCTGATTTAGGGATTTTCAAATTGACAATAAATGTACATTTAAATCTATTAAATCTATTTGATTGTTGGTTTTGATTGTTGGGTAAAGATAAGGGTTAGGCCGTTTGGGCCTTGGACTCAGCCTATCAGAGGCATGTTGTCATGAATGTTCAAACACTTGTAAATAGTAATTACTTGAGCTATATTACGTTATTTAAAATGATTTATTCTACCCGAATGGGTGCGATGTAGGTATTAAATTTCATTTGAAGTGGTATTAAAAAGGTCTTAAAAAGCCTTGAATTTAGGATTGACAATCCTGGGGGTACCCTGTGATTCACAAGTCGGCGTGCACAGCTGTCACAGCTAATGGGAGCATGATATTAGGTTGTCCTAGCTAATTGCTAGATAGGGTTTTGTGCAATTGTAGACAGTGCAGGCTTCACAAACTGAAACAAAAACAAAGTGGTCAAACCTACCACCACAAAACATAACAAACATGTTCCAGCCAATAAACGACAAGAAGGATTTGGAAGTGGGGGTTGGGCGCATTCATGACTCGTTCAGAAAGCACGGAAGGAAGGGGGAGGGGAGTAGTTAGCTACATTCAGTTTTGTTTGTCAACACTTCGAACGTCAACAAGAAGTGACGTCACACAGATAGGCTTAGAGAGCCTTTAATTTAAGATAAGGTTTAGAAAAGATGTCCATCTCAGAAATGGCCCGAAACCAGTTTGAGACCCCTGCTTTAGGCATTTGGTGGAGTAAAGTTCCGGAGCATGGAGCTTGTTTTTGCATAGTTTTTTGGCACAATAAGTTGTTAATGCGTTGAAAATATGACTCTGTTGTTGCTCATAGAATTGGTTAATAGAAAAACGGGCTTGGCAAAAGTCCTGGTTGAGCCACAGAAAGTTCAATCCTGGGATTTTTTTCACTTTAAGCCCTGATCATGATTTTGAATGCAAGTCAATGAGGCCCTCTGCAGTGTTTCCCATATATTCATTTATCTGTGGCGGGCCGCCACAGAATCAACACTGGCCGCCACAAATAGATTTTTCATGATTCCCATTTACATTTAAATTTTACTATTTAAAACGGCTTAATTCATTGCAGCGAGCACTCAGCGCGCCTCCATCCTCCCTCTCTTGTTGTGTGCAGCGCAACAGCGCGCGCCCCCGGCCCCCTCCCCTCTCTTTGCTGAGCCTGCACGCCTCTCTCACATAACAGTGAAAAGTATTTAACTCCGTGTTCCTCCGTGTACTTTCTCTTTTTCGCGTAAACGTCAACAGTCACGGATGTTACTGACAGAGAAGACGGCTGATGAAGTTCATCATGAGAGTAACTTAACAAAAGGTTAGCATAGTGTGTCCAGGGCCGGCGTCAAGGGGGGGCATTCGCGGGCAGTGCCCCCCCGAACAGGTTGTTGTGCCCCCCTACAAAGTTTTTTATTACTTTAATATATATCAAGAATAATTAAAATAAATTAAACATTGAATGTTTCATAACTTACTATGTAATCAAATGAGGAAAATATAGTTGATATATGTTTTCTTTAATTAAAATAGACCAGTTTCTCTGATTGGATGTATTGCCGCGTCTGACCCGTCTTACGTCTTTAGCATATTTGTGACTTGATACTAGCAACGTGTAGCCTGGTTAGCCAGACCTACATCAAGATGTAAGGTCTGGCAACTCTTCACACAAACGGCTCAATGCAAGGGGCGGGATATAAGGTTGTCCCTCAAAATGCCTCTGCACGCAATAGGATAGCACTATGACCAATCAGAGCAACGAAGAAGGTGACGCAGTTACCGTAACCAGTCGGCAAAACTCCAAACACATCTTTCTTGCTTAAAAAGGACTTCAGTAGGGTTATTTGCTCTTCTCTCAAAGAAAAACATAAGTCTAAGTCCTCCAGAGTCGCGGCCAAAGCCGCTTCAAAAGAAAGCTGTTCGCCAGCAGCAGCAGCCATTCTTTGTTTTCAAGTAGGAACCGTTGCAGCTCTGTCGTCATCATGTTAAGCCCGCCCCACACACGATACACACAATGTGATTGGCCTGACCAAATTTTGGTTTTTGGAGCTGTTAAGTGTATTGTGAGTGCCTAGACTAAACCCTGGCAGCAAATATATTTTGCGGCCGCTAGGGTGCGTCTAGATTTCTAGGCTAAGCAACGTGTTTTTTCGCGGCATTTTATGGATCGTGTAAAATATGGATATTAGAACATTTAGAACGAACCAGCACCGCCTGCTTCATCTTCATGCAAACACAGACTGGCTCAAACTCAGAGATTAGAGGTTGAGGTGGAATTTACAAATCTACAGGACACTGTTTTAAGGAAGTTTAATGTTCTTACACGCCGTCTTCAGCTATTTCAAAGGCAAGTTAGCGTTGTTTTAAATTATGTAAGCTTAAATGTGAAGTGTAGACCGTTAACAGCATTACGACGTGATTATGGTAAAGCGGCTTGGATGCGTGCTCATTTCAATGTCTTGCGCCGCGCGAGGGCGGTTTGTTGTTGCGTCGAGCGCGAGCGCAGCGGAGCTCAATTTGCGCTCACGCCGCGGTCGAAGTTCAATAGTTTTGCGCATAGTTTGTGGTCTTTTGCACTTTATACGGGAAATGAGCTGACAGTCTGTACCAGTTATTTGAGTGTGTGCTTGCACTGTATTTGTTGTTTTAATGTCTTGTTTTTGCAAGTTATTGTTGCTATTGCGTGCCCCCCGTTGGAAGCCGAGTGCCCCCCTGTTAGTTATGGTCTGGCGCCGGCTCTGAGTGTGTCCCACATATACCCGTTCTGATGTGAGTCTGTGTCCGAGCTCTCTCCCTACCTATTATGCCGCATGCCCATGCACGTGTTCTGTAGTAACAGCAACTGTGTAATCTCTCATATTTCTGAATTTGCAACAAATTGTCTGCGCTATACAATAAAATACCACTCGTATTTCTAATAAAAAAGAGCTCATAACACAACAACACTGATGAGAAGAGAAACATCAGTACAGCCTCAATGTAAACGTATGATGATTTTTTCAGATAAGGTCGCGTTTTTAGCAGCAGTTTCAGAAAGAGCTGATTGGATTAAACAAAGAGTTACTGAGTCGTTACTGGGTTTTGTTCAGTCACTATTTTATAGACAACAGAACAGAAACTATGTAAAAATTGCATCTTAGTTGTGTTAAAATGTTATATAATATGACGGATCAAAGAGTAAAACACGACGCAATGACGTCACATATATGCTAATCAGCGTGTGACGTCATCGCCGCCACAGTATCTCAAAATCCTGTGGGAAACACTGCTCTGTGTAAGTCAATGACGCCCTCTGGTTCGAACTCTGCCATAGCTTTACCGCTGTTACGTTAAGCGTTCTATGCTCAATCCAGTTATTTATATAGATCAGTGGCATAGACCTGTTTTCTACTAGGGATGGGCATTTTCCAGTAATTTACTATTCGAATATTTAAACTCATAAAGAACGAATATTTGAATATTCGTTTATTTAAATTATGTTAATTAAGACATGTGTGTTTTGTATTTTTCATTTTGTCATAATTATACAGAAGGCTTATAATTAGGAAATATCCACAACAAGCTAAACTTATATTCTGTATGTATATATATATGTATGTATGTATTTTTAAGTTGAAAACAATGTAACAAATATATATTTTCTTAAATTCTTCTTAAAAAATATCCTACAGAAAAAAGGCGTTAAAACCCCACGCGGAGCGAAGTCTGAGTCAAATTCTTAGTTTCAAGTCGGTCAGTATGAATTCATTACTGTTTGATCTTACATACATTATATTATACCAAATATTATATACTAACCCCAAATCTAAGCGAAGTTTGAGGACTTGCGAAGTTTAAAGTTTGAGGACTTGACAAAGTAGGCTATCATCATTTTAACAGACTCAAAACACCACAGAGCCCGGAGCAAACGAAAAAAACACATCTACATACCGCCATATAAATATCTTCTCAGATTAGTTTGACATGTATTTGTGAATAAAGAAAACCATATTTATCCTACCTGCTTCGGTGAAAGCCCGTTCTTCTGACTAGATACAATAATGACGGTGCTGCGGAGAAAACTCTTCCTCTTGTTGATGGTTATCCAATAAAAACAACAGATGGATTGAACAAGATTGAATATCTGTATTTAATATTATTTTACAAATAAGGTAAGCGGCTCGATACCTTATTGTTAACTGTGCAAAGTTACTAACGTTAGCTTAATTTAACAACATTTCACAAAGATGGAGCTTTGCTTTTAAACTGCCATGTGCAGTTATCCGGTTCATTTTCGAAAGAGCACCGCATATAATAAATGTTCTCCGTTTCATTTCGTCCTCCGTGTCTGTCTCGTTATTAACAAAATAAAGTAGACTTTATAACAGAAAGCTTACAAATCTCCCATGATGTGTTGATACGGGCGGCGGAGAAGCACGTTTAATAACACGTGAGCCCTCACTAAGCCAGTGGCCAAACACGGCGCACCGCGGACAAACCCGGAGATAAAGGAAAAACTTAAATTCGTCTGCAATCTGCATTGCCAAACAATCAGAAATACATACAAATTAATGTTCATATTTTACATTTAAGTCTGTAAAAGACAGTATAGATGAAGTGAAAAAGCATTAAATAAGTCGTAACCCTTTGGTGGCACATAAAAAAAAACATTCGAATAGCATTTTTTTAAATTCGAATTACTATTGCCGATCGAATATTCGAATACCGTGCCCATCCCTAATATCTATCGCGGACAATTGCATCCTCATGCCGAAAGTTTATTACTTGCATTCGTTTTAAAGTTTTGAAGGTTTAAACTTCCATTTTCCTCACAGCTGCTCTTGTTTGCGGACACCCGCCGCACGCATACACAGCAGCCGGTCATCAGTGCACGTGAAGAGAACGATCTCTCCCACGTCTTAAAGCTACAGTATCCTAATTCATTTCTCAATAAAATTACTCTCTGCTCATCAGTGAAAAACTGTTACTTCATACGAATGCGTGTATATTTAATTCATACAGTAAAGACTGTGAAGTGTTTTATTTTAATTACTTTTAACAGACATAAACCTTTTTAAAGGCATATTACATTTCTCTTTGCAAGAAGAAATATTTGTTGTGTTTATTTATTTGATTCTCTATCAAAACAATAATATACCTAATTTATAGTTAGTTTCATTTCTACAAATGGTGTAAAATCTGCTAGATTATAGATAAAAGATTCCCATTCCACTGCCATTCTGTGATCGGCACTGATCGGCGATCGGCAGATCATGATCTTGGTAATCGGTGATCGGCCCCAAAAATGCTGATCGGAGCATCTCTAATAAATATATATATAGGTATTACTTTCTGTTGCCAGAAAGCTGCTTTTTCTATACAAATTACATGCAGATGTAACAGTTATGTCTGTGAAAATGTCTGTACATGTTCTTATTCTACAATTATTTTTTAAGTAGGCTAAATAAACAATTCTTATTATTACTGTTCCTAAAACAACAACAGGCTTCATAAGGTTAGCCATAATAATATAAATAAACTGAACAGTTCTGTGCACTAACATTAAATTAAGACATATTTACAAAAACACCCACGGAAAATTAAGCATTAACAAAACATTGTAAACCGCAATGTAATGCAGAGCTGCCAACTTCTGAGTTCAGCTTGGAGTGAGATTTTTTTTGGGGGGTGGGGGTTTGTGGTAATAATTTTTTATATAAGTCCTAACCATTTGTCAATTGATAATAGTGTGGATTTTAGCTATTTCTGTGTTAAATAGTTGGAAAAGACTGCGTTAAAATGGTTCACAATACAAATCAAATCATATTTTAGAAATTAGGGATGGGACGATTACCGGTTTCATGGTTAACCACGATAAAAAGTCCTGACGGTTAGTATTATTGTTTAAAATTGAATTATCATTACAACCGTGTTTTATTACCGTGATTTTGAAAACTTGCGGTAAATCCTGTCCAGCCAGAATCAGTTTGACGCAGGCGTGCACATGCAACATAGTTTATTGCACAAAAAGGCATTGAAGGGATAATTTATTGTATTCATTCACGGTAAACTTATTAGACAGTTATATTTTTTTACCACAGAAATAATTTCAGGGACATGAAATATTAAATTGTGATTTAAAAGAAAAAAACGTGTATCAGTTCTTTTTGAACATTTCCATCTGATTTTAACAAAACCATGATAATATTGATAACCGTGATAACTTTTGTCACTATAATCATGATATGAAATTTTCATACCGTCCCATCCCTATTAGAAATTAAATTGAAATAAAAGCTTTTACTGAGTTTAAATGCCTGAGATTAGAGTCTCTGTAAAATGTATAACTGCAGATAAAAGCAGCTTTGATTCAGTTTATCCACTGAGAAAGAGAAGCGTAAAGTGATGATTTGTGATTGGTGATAGAGGGACTGTCACAATCAAATAAACCAAATGAGTAGTTTATATTAAACTAAAGCAACAGATAATGTGTATGTCAAGACCATATAATTATATTTCGTATATATTATTTTTTATAGATGTCCAATATCAATTGACTTTTTTCTCTTTTATTAAAACCTGTCACCGCAAACATCACGCAGGCTTGTACTGCTTGCAAACATGCACACGCGAGTGATGGTTGATTTAAAATTGCTGTTTTCTGAGGGTATCTGCGTGCGTGGAAACCAGGCAGGTCTCTGCTTTTCATCCAGACCTTGACGCTTTGTGTGTTCGACTGGTGCGGAGCTGACTGATCGGCGTATGACATCAGAGTAACGCGAGAGCAAAGGTAAAGGCGGACCCTTTTGTAACATTTCGACTTGCTCTCGCGGTACTCTGATGTCCTCGCTGCCGAACTTCCTGCGCAGCGCCACATAAAGTGAAATGCTCTTTGACTGTTTGCAGCAAAGTACCAGCAACATGAGAAGTGGTGGCACGCAAAAGACAGTGAAGGTACGCTAAAATATAAAAGTGTCAGTACTGCGAGCACTGGTTTAGCGTCTTACATCGTGTGTTGCTCTTTCAACATCGCGCAGCCGCGCCCCTGCTCTCTGTAGTTTGTAGCTGGCGCTTCGGCATCTGTAAACAATAACTTCACCTTCTTTGATTTGATTGGCCTTCACATCATTTTGACTTTGACAAGTGCTTTATGCTGTTTGAGGCACGCCAGATAGAGATAGGCGTTTTACAGTATTTACAGTTAGGTATTTTTATTCAATTATTTAATGTCTTTTATTAAACTCAATGGGAATCTCAATGGTGGGCATGAGCCTGCGTGAGAAAATGGATGTGTGGCGTGAGAGCGTGAGAGTGGGGTCAATTGGGTGGGTCTCAAGGTGAATGCGTGAGAGTTGGCAGCTATGTGCTACCACACCATTACTACGACATAAACTTGCAAACCTCCCCTAACAGTAATTACGAACTAAGCTGTAACAAACAAGACAGCAATAAACTTATGCAAAACTGAATAAATATTTTAAACTTACCTCTAAAACCCCACTGGCGCTGTCATTGTCCTTTCGCGCCCAAACTTAACGTTACTCTACTCTGCGCTTCTAAACTGAGTGGCGGTTGGCAACTGAAGGGTCATTACCGCCACCTACTGGACTGGGTGTAGCCACTGATCTATATAAATGACTCGATTGCCCATAGAACGCTTGACGTAACTGCGTGAGGTGAAGCCAGCGCAGAGTTCGAGCCGCCATCTTGGTATACCCAACCGGCAGAGAGCTTCATTGACTTCCATTCAAAATCATGATCAAAATTTGCCCCCTTTACAGCGTATCAGTTACACAAGTTTAATTTTTAGGATATGTGTACGTTAATTATTTGTTAATTCTGGTGTTATTTGCAATGTTTTTGTTTTAATCGGGCAGTATAATGGATTTATAAAAATTTTTTTTTTTTTTATTATTATATATTGTGTTCTTTGGGCTATTAATTATTAATTGAGCAATAAATGAAAATTAAAGTTAATTTAAATTTCACACGATTTTTTTCTATAACACTTTACATAATTATATGCAAATTTGCTAGACAAACACTATAAGAGATATAAAAGCAACAAAAATAATGTTAGGTTATTTTTTCATAACTTTACCAATTCCTGCAAAAATAAAATTAAAATAATAAAATAAAAAATAAAATAAAAATTATAATTTCATTGATTTGTGATTATTAACCCATATGTGCCCAAATTTTTCTGAATGGTTTCATGCATATAATTGTGTTAAAAGTGTCCTCTGTAAACATGTTCTGCATTTATTTTCCCCATTTTTATTTTTATTTTTTTGAAAATCATATTTGAATGTGCGGCAACTATAGTTGCCGGTGGGCAAAAAGGTTGTATGCACCCCTTTAATGTCAAATTTTAATTCATTTGGCATCTTACTCAAAATAACGGCTTTCAACAGATCAACCTTTATTCATAAACACATTTATTATGTATAACAGTCAAAGAACATTGAACCCCCCCCAAAAAATGCATCTAGCTTATAATCTCTTGTTCAATTGAATTTTATTTATATAACGCTTTTCACAATTGTTAATTGTTGCAAAGCAGCTTTACATGAGTAGATGTAGGGGAAAACACAGAAAATCAATAGATAATATAAGAAGTAGAATATAGCAGCTAAGGATAAACCGTACAAGCGAGCGTATTAATAATGTAAAGTATACAGTAAAGTGCTAAGTTAAGCCAAAGTTGGCTGACTCTCCCGGGGACGAAAACCCCCCTAGGAGAAAACCCTGTGGGAAAAACTCCTAGAAGGACAAAAACCCTTGGGAGAAATTAATATATATATATATATTTATATATATGAACAGGGTAGGTATAGGAAGCAGGTAAGTGGATTAAACTGGTTCAGCCGGTGACCTTCACAGCAACAGGAAATGGGTCTGTTTGACCCATTGTCCTCGGGGTCGAGGACGAGACAGGGAGAGAGAAACAGAAATCTATTAGCGTAGGGGCCGGTCGCATGTAACGCAAGTGTCATGCAGTATTGCGGGACAAGTACAATTACTGGACATTTTATGTGAATGCTTTGCTAAAGAAGAATGTCTTAAGTTTAGATTTACGAACGCGTGCTAAGTGATATAAACTGTGACTTGTTCAGGTTTTTTATTATTATTTTTATTTATTTATTTTCTCTGTTGCATTCAGTGCTTTCTTCCAGAAACAACGGACCATATGTCAGCTCCAAATCAGTTCATATCACTTAGTTTATATCACTTAGCACATCGTTCGTGGCTCGACTTGTCGAGTCTGTTTTTCAAGATGTCTGCTGTCTGAATACGCGTAATGTGCTGTCTTTATAAAGTAGCTTCTTATTAAACTGTTTGTACAATTACAAAGTTCTCAATGCTACGGTTTGCATGTAAGGACCCTCATTATGCTACTGTGGTAGTGTGAGGCTATTTTGAGCCTTGTTATTGGTATTAACTAGCGATTTACTTGTACTTACTCTTTGCCCCATATATAGCGCTATACGCTAATCTGTTTTTATTGATAAAAAACTCTTTACATTCGATTATCATGAAACGCATCCCAGAGAACGATCTACTCTGTAACCATGTGTTAATTACCCCCGAGGTTCATTTTTCACCGGAGTTGTCCTTTAATCAAAATAATATGAAAATCAATCAATAAAATGGGCAACCAGTTTTTGGAAGGAGAGGAGATCTCTGTCTCCCTCTTTAAATGACCTGTATGAATGGATTTTATTCCCTATCAAATTAAGGTCTAATGGACAGTAGAGATGTTAGTTAAAGGGTTAGATATGATATTATGAAAGAAAAAAGCACTAAAAAAGACCAATAACCTTGATTATTAACCTATTGACACAGTATACACCATTTCCCCATGATATATGTACTTACAAGGCATTTGCCCACCGGCAACTATAGTTGCCGCTTGGACTTTTGACTAAGTATATAAAAAACTATAGATCTCTTGTAAGATTTGTTTTGTTTGGATGACTCTAGAGACCTTTATGATTATGTAGATACATAAATGTCAACCAATAATGTTTGTTAGTAAAATGAAAATTACCTTTCTTTGGGAGGATTTGCCTTCGCCATGTTTCTTGGAAGAAGAGGTAAGAAGTTGACAGCCTCATGTGACTCAAGAAGGAGATAAATAAGTTTTCTTTTCTTTTTAAATCCTTTATTTGGTTGTTAGCTTGCATGTCATTGAGAAATAAAACATGGATAACATCAAAGAAATTCTTAAAAAAAGGAAAATGACAACTATGCACTGTGGCAACTATAGTTGCCGGTGGGCTTAAATGAATTAATAATATCAGTTTTGACTTATGATTGTTGTTTGTTAATATAAACTTAGTTGGCAGTTTTCTGACGATGGTAAACTAAGGCATTTCTGTCTAAGGCATTTAAGTCATTTTTGTTAAACATATTTAAAATAGCTGTTGATTCCCCAAAATGATCATACATTTGAAATATTCTTGAACACTCACATATTTAGAGATGATCTGACCAGATAATTTTTACTTTGCTGTATAAAAGCAAAAAACTTGTCTGATGGTGGTCCTGGGGGGGAAAGGTCTTTAGGTCACAAAATGAACAGGACTTTATAGGATCATAAATATGTTCACTAAATTACACAAAAATTCACCCAATTTGATTTGTGTTAAAGTGTGCAGATTAAGCTGACCAAAAATCAACATTGAGTCAATGTTTGGCTTTTCAACATTGAAAAATAAATTTATTATAAACATTGATTCAAGGTTTGGATTTCCAACATTGAGAAAGCAATACATTAGCAACATTGATTCAATATTATTTAGCATTGAAATTTCAAACTTGACCATAATGATGATTCTGATGGAATTTCAACATTTAATCAATGTCACCTTGCTATCTGGGATTCCACTGAGGTGAATGTAAAAAATTTTTTTTTAACTAAAGAAAAGTGTCTTGGGGGTCATTTTGAGGTTTAACTTACACTGAAATCCAAGGCTACATTTTTACACATTCCTGTACACCAAAAGACTTGTTTGAGAACCGTGTGTGAAGTTGTAATGTTAAAGGGACACTCCACTTTTTTACAACCCCAAATCTGAAAAAATTGGGACACTGTAGAAATTGTGAGTAAAAAAGGAATGGAATAATTTACAAATCTCATAAACTTATATTTTATTCACAATACAATATCAAATGTAGAAAGTGAGACATTTTGAAATGTCATGCCAAATATTGGCTCATTTTGGATTTCATGAGAGCTATACATTCCAAAAAAAGTTGGGACAGGTAGCAAAAAGAGGCCGGAAAAGTTAAATGTACAGTCTTGTTCAAAATAATAGCAGTACAATGTGACTAACCAGAATAATCAAGGTTTTTAGTATATTTTTTATTGCTACGTGGCAAACAAGTTACCAGTAGGTTCAGTAGATTCTCAGAAAACAAACAAGACCCAGCATTCATGATATGCACGCTCTTAAGGCTGTGCAATTGGGGTATTAGTTGAAAGGGGTGTGTTCAAAAAAATAGCAGTGTCTACCTTTGACTGTACAAACTCAAAACTATTTTGTACAAAAAAAATTTTTCTGGGATTTAGTAATCCTGTGAATCACTAAACTAATATTTAGTTGTATGACCACAGTTTTTTAAAACTGCTTGACATCTGTGTGGCATGGAGTCAACCAACTTGTGAAACCTCTGTTATTCCACTCCATGATTCTTTAACAACATTCCACAATTCATTCACAGTAGTTGTATGGGGACGGCATTCGTCAAACTTTTATGACCCCCTCCCCCACCCTCTGACAGGTTGTGTTCTGACAGCTCGTGTTTGACAGGGGGCGGGACAATCAATCAAACGGTGTACAAGCTGTCTACTTTAGACAGCGAGTGTGTGATCGTTTATGACATGTCATTTAGTGGGTTGTTTTTCCTGCGTGTGTTTTATGTTAAGCCTATGCTGTAGGGGTGTAACGGTACGCAAAAATCACGGTTCGGTGCGAACCCCGGTTTTGAAGCCACGGTTCGGTTCATTTTCGGTACAGTAAGGGAGAAATGCAAACATTAAACTGCAGGTTGTTTATTACTTTAAACTTTTTTTTACAATTTGTTTACACTTTTTTAAACACTTTATTAAAATATAACAGATAAAATATATATAAAATGAAAAAATTATAAATAAAATACTACTGCAAAGTTATTTTTTACATTATTTTATAACAGAAGGTAACCTTCTCTTAAACTTTTTCTACTAAAACCTTGAACTAACAAATTCAATTCCTGAATACATTTATGAACTATTAGCCTACATTTTTGCCACTAAAAATTTTCTGTTTTGATTTATTTTGGATTGTTTAACTCACAGAATTGAATTGGCTATGTACCATCTCTGTATAAAAATAATATTACTGCTCTATGTGTAACTGCATAGCAAGCAACATGATGATACACTCATTTTGAGATTAGTGAGCTGCATACATAGCCATCTTTGATCTTTTGCACGTTTCTCCTAATCTTTGCTTGTGTTGTCAATGTAAGCTGTGACTTTACTTACGAACCCCTCCGCAGCTGAGTAACAGCTGAGTAAGCCCGGGTTACAGCTCTTCTCTGTCCCGACCAGCTGATCGCATTGTGACAATGATATGATTGACGTGATATGCAGATGAAAAATCTGATCACGCATTCCTTATTCTTGCTGTCACAGAAAGTGCGTCTCATGAATGCGTAGCAACGAAAGACGTGCATCCTCTCACGCACTTTTGAAAGAACAAAGCAGCGCGTTGACACGCGTTTAACATGCGCTTTTAGATACGACACGTAAACGTTTACATCAATAATCAAACGGATATACAACTAAGTAAATAAAAATCTTTCTGCGGGCCGAATTATGTTATATGTTTGACAGAAGACTTGCGCTGAACGCGGAGACTTCCGCCACTTAATATGTTCGTGCGGAAACGCACTTATTATGTTCCGCACAGGCGCACACAAAATGCATTCGGCCTTTCGGTGCACGTGCGCACCGTGCCGAAAGCCCTGAACCGAAACGGTCCGGTTCGAATACACGTACCGTTACACCCCTACTATGCTGTCATGTTTATTGACAGGTTGTGTTTTTGACATTTGCCGCCAGTGTTTCTCTCACCCATCCCCCCTCCTTTCTCGTCCGTGCGCGTTTCAACACTGCCTGTCTCACAGGGGTGCGTGTTGTAAACGAGTAAAGATTTCTAAAACTCAATGTTGGTAAAATAATTCACCATTACGTTGACAAAAAATGTTTATTTTAGATTTAGACAAATCATGAACAAGGCTATGATTAAAACTTTTGTTTGTAACATCACAAGTTATTTAATTAAATATTCCGTATACGGGTATAGTTTAAGCAATGCCCTAAGCCATTACTACAATCTTTAGACGATAGTCTAAACTAAATAAAATTTTAAAACGGTTCAGGAGTTCCGTGAATCTTTTCATGACCTGCTCTATAGTTTCACGCGTATTAAAGATCCGGCGGTGCCTGACAAAGCGCCGGGTGAATGTACATATATGCCATTTTAAAATAAAACTTAATAAATGTAATTCTGTCCACTATGGCAAAATAGGGGTTTATTTTAGATTTAGGGGATTCTTTAACCAAGTCTCTGATTAAGACATATGTATACGTGCACCGATGGTGACAGAGAACTTATATCTGACGTTAATAAACTTTTAAATGTTTTTAAGACGTCTTCACCCCATTTTAGGGGTTTATTTTTAATTAAAGGCTTCTTAAAACATGTGTGAATAGGTGTATATTATACAAAGAGTCTTATATTGTCTGCTCTGACAAAAATAAAGTATTATTTTAGATTTTAGGTGAATTGACTGCGTGTATCTTATAAATACAACTTGATAATACGTTTGTTTTGTCAAGAGACTTCTTTAAAGTCACGCAAGAATAAAATATTTTAGTTGTAACTGGTTAACCTTAAATGTGCTATTAACTATTTAACTATAAGCTATATTTTTCTGATCAGCCTCAAAGTTTCTGATGCTGATCTTATGACCGTGTGTGATAGATAATTCACAGCAGGGGCGGTTTGTAATCTAGGTAGAGTCTTTTAAAACTGTAGTGGTAAAATGTAATATGGTAACTCTGTCAAAAAGTAAAAGGTTTATTTTAGATCACAATCTATTTTATGGCAAACAATGCAGTATCTAAAAGTTTGTAACAACACAATTTTATTTAATGAAATACTCAGTACGTGTATAGCAATGAACTGTGTCAAAATCACCGGGGCCCCATCAATACTATATTCTTTAGACTAAAGGGTATTTATTTTAATCTAAATAAAATCTTAATCTTTTCATGCACAATATTCTGTTCACGCCATTAGATTGCGTTCCAGGGTTTACAATAGAGAACATACGCAGATGCGTGTTCATATCCACGTTAAGAAACTTTTTTAAACGATTAAAGACATTTTCAATTCATCTTCTGGGGTTTGTTTTAAAATAATGACACCTTAAAATCAACTGTGAATATGTGGTTATTACACAATAACATGTAATTCTGTCCGCTCCGGTATAATAAGGGTTTTATTTTAGATTTGGGACTTTCTTTAACCAAGTCTCTGATTAAAACATGTGAATGCGTGTACCAACGTTGTCAGAAAACGTACGCTGATGCGCTCATATATCTGGCGTTAAGAACCTTTTAAACGTTTTAAGACATTTCACACCCTCTTCTGAGTTGAATTCATTAATGTCATCTAATATCCACGAGTGTACATGTGTATTTACGATAAATGTAACACGGTACGCAATGCCAAAATAAAAGGTTTCTTGAACATGTTATTCCAGTGTGTGTTTCTTGTCTTGCGAGTGTTCGACATATTTATTGATGTGGAAAAAAAGTTTGTTGTTTGGACGATCAGTTTCAGTCTCTCTCTCTCTCTAACACCGTTATCACCCAGCGGCCCTAGTGTGTCTGAACAGCGGTGGTGTTCAGCGGTCCGTACTGTTTCTAAAACTCTGTGTTGGTAAAATAAAGGGTAATTCAGCCCCCCATTGACAATAACTAAAAGGCTTATTTTAGATTTTAGGTAGAGCACCAGAGCCTTATTTAGGGGAGACACTGCAGGATCTAAAAGTTTGTAACATTACAAAATTATTTAATGAAATATTCAGTACGTTTATATTTAAGCAATAAATTGTACCAAAACCTCCGTAGGTCTACTATTCTTTAGACATAAAGTCTATTTATTTTAAACTAAATAAAAGCTGATTCGCTTCACGAGATCTGTGAAGCTTTTCAAGCAGAGGGTTCTGTTCAAGCCATTAAAGATTGGGGCTCCGGCGTTCACAATAGAACATACGCGGATGCGTGCACATATAGGCCATTAAGAAACTTTTTAAACGATTAAAGACATTTTCATCTCATATTCTGGGTCTGTTTTAATCTTATGACACCTTAAAACCAATTGTGAATATGTGTTTATTACACAATAAATGTAATACTGAGAGCTCTGGCTATATAAAAGTTATTTTAGGCATATCATTATCCCATATTCATAAGATAATGATTAAAGCATGTTATTGCATAGAGCAATAAACACATGCACTCACATATCTGTAATACCACCAATAGCTCGTTGAACATAACAAAGTCTGCAAAATAATAAAGATTGATTAGGTTTTTATTAAGTAAACCTTTTAACATAAAGTGGAGAGTCTGTTGTATGTAACAAGAAAGATGCGATGACACAACGTAAAACAAGAGAGGCTACGTTTGTTAAACCACATATAAATTAAGATGCAAACATCTACAAATGTGCAATGTTTTTAATCTATTGGTCCCGAATTGAAAGGCTATACGGCCAAACTATTTCAAACATTGCCCATTTGTAGATGTTTGCATCTTAATTTATATGTGGTTTAACAAACGTAGCCTCTCTTGTTTTACGTTCTTTCATCACATCTTTGTTGTTACATACAACAGACTCTCCACTTTATGTAAAAAGGTTTACTAAATAAAAACCTAATCAATCTTTATTATTTTGCAGACTTTGTTATGTACAACGAGCTATTGGTGGTATTACCTGTTACAGATTCAAACATATTGCTATCCTAGTTTGTTTTGATGTAAAAGATTTATCAAGTAAATCTAAAACACTTTGCTTTGTTGTTTTAAACAGGTAGTACTACCTTTAAGAGTTTGACAAAATGTTACATAAACTACAGAAATGAACCCAACTGTGTTCATAAAAACAATCACAGATATATGTTGTCACTTACAAAAGAAAACAAGACGAATGATATAAGTATAATATTGTCTGTGCAGATACAACTAAGAACATCTGATGAGTTTTACAAAATCTCAGTCATTAGTTTATACTATCTAAAAAATTTTGAATAAGTGTGAAGACTAACTAAGTTTGAAAAGCAAAAGTTTGTTTCAAAAAATACATGGGTAAGTACATCTGATGAAATTTACAAAATCTCAGACATAAGATGACACTAACAAATAAAAACTATGAAAAACTTATCGAAAGACAAACGTATGAAGACTGCCTAAGTTAGAAAAACAAAATGTTTGTTTAAGAAAATACACAAGTAAGAAACATCTGGTGAATTTACAAAAGCTCAGACATAAGTTGACACTAACAAATAAAAAACTATGAACAACTTATCGAAAGACAAACGTATGAAGACTGCCTAAGTTTGAAAAGCAAAATGTTTGTTTAAGAAAGTACACAAGTAAGAAACATCTGATGAATTTACAAAATCTCAGACATAAGTTGCCACTAACAAATAAAAACTATGAACAACTTATCGAAAGACGAACGTATGACGACTGCCTAAGTTTGAAAAGCAAAATGTTTGTTTAAGAAAGTACACATATAAGACCATCTGATGAATTTACATAAGCTCACACATAAGTTGACACTAACAAATAAAAACTATGAACAACTTATCGAGAGACAAACGTATAAAGACTGCCTAAGTTTGAAAAACAAAATGTTTGTTTAAGAAGAAACACAAGTAAGAAACACCTGATGAATTTACAAAATCTCAGACATAATTTGACACTAACAAATAAAAACTATGAACAACTTATCGAAAGACAAACGTATGAAGACTGCCTAAGTTTGAAAAACAAAATGTTTGTTTAAGAAAAAAACACAAGTAAGAAACACCTGATGAATTTACAAAATCTCAGACATAAGTTGACACTAACAAATAAAAACTATGAACAACTTATCGAAAGACAAACGTATGAAGACTGCCTAAGTTTGAAAAACAAAATGTTTGTTTAAGAGAAAACACAAGTAAGAAACACCTGATGAATTTACAAAATCTCAGACATAAGTTGACACTAACAAATAAAAACTATGAACAACTTATCGAAAGACGATCGTATGAAGACTGCCTAAGTTTGAAAAGCAAAATGTTTGTTTAAGAAAGTACACACATAAGACCATCTGATGAATTTACATAGGCTCACACATAAGTTGACACTAGTGAAGAAATCTATTTACAATGTATGAAAAAGGCTAATATATGAATGCTGCCTAAGTTTGAAAAGAAAAGTTTGTTTCAGAAAAATACGCGAAACTAGGAACATCAGTAACAAACCATAGGTAAAATATAATTTCATGTTTGCTTATTATGCAATGATAGATGTTAACCTAAGTTGAACCTACCCCTCAGGCAAACCAGTGGTCTGCTCAACTTCATAAAGATCCTGTCATTGCTCCTGTCATTGAGGGGGTTTTGTGCTGTAAGTCGTAAAGCTAAAGACGCTGATTGACCTTAAAACCTAATCTAGCCTATATCAGGTTAGTATGTTTGAATAGTATATTTTTATTTTTTAAATAAGTGTTAAGGTTTACCTATTTAATATGTGTACATGATTTTACCGTTATGTAGAGGTACATCCTATCTGGTGTTGTTGATATAGATAGTTTAATGGAAGCACACACCACGTTTAACAAAACCACACACACACACACACAAAAAAAGTCTAGTGTGTCTCTGTAAGCCATGGCAATTTTTTTTGTCTTTAAAGAATTGTTTGTTGTCACGTTAGTGACTACCTGGCTTATAACATCGTCAACTTTGATAAATAATATATGCATACATTTTATTATTCCCCAAATGGATAACAGCTGGGTTTAAGGCTACATTAATTAAAAATAAACACCAAAATGTGATATAAAATGTCTTAAAACCTTTTAAGTTTCTTTAAATCACAAATAATGGATAACATGATTTAATCAGTATCTGTGTAATGAAGACTAAATCTAAAAACCCCTTTACTTCTTGTAAATGAGGGGCACAGACTTAATTTTTGGGCTTTACCTAGCTTCCTCTTCTATACGTTGCTTTAGTAATACGTGCAATTATAATATTGAGTCATAGCCGCAGCAAATTTAACTGCTCATGCTATCATGTATTTTGTTGTGCTATCTGTCGTTTTCTGTGCTTTTTACTGCTTCTATTTATGTAAAGCTGCTTTGAAACAATTGTCTTTTGTGAAAAGCGCTATATAAATAAAATTGAATTGAATTGAATTAATATCAAAGCTTTAGTAACAAACAGAGACATCATAGACCCCCATGCAAACACACACACACACACAACACACACACACACACACACACACACACACACACACACACACACACACACACACACACACACACATGCGCGACTCGTTGCTGCTTATGTGACTTTAGATATAAATTTACTCATACACACCTAGATGTTTAATTATGGATTGTGTATAAGAACGTTTTGATGTAAAAAAAAAATAAAAAATAAGATCGAATAGCTTTTGTCATAAAAGTCACAAGGTCCGTTTCATTTAAAAAAAAACATGTTTAAATCAGAGGCGTTCTAAAACTAGAAATGCTGACAGAATTGCATTTGTTGTATAATAAACACTTGGGATCAACAGTGGACAGAAAACCAGAAAATGGGGTCAAAATGTCTTAAACATTAAAAAGTTTTGTTTTTAAAACCATAGATATGTGAGTGCATGTGTTTATTGCTCTATGCAATAACATGCTTTAATCATTATCTTATGAATATGGGATAATGATATGCCTAAAATAACTTTTATATAGCCAGAGCTCTCAGTATTACATTTATTGTGTAATAAACACATATTCACAATTGGTTTTAAGGTGTCATAAGATTAAAACAGACCCAGAATATGAGATGAAAATGTCTTTAATCATTTAAAAAGTTTCTTAATGGCCTATATGTGCACGCATCCGCGTATGTTCTATTGTGAACGCCGGAGCCCCAATCTTTAATGGCTTGAACAGAACCCTCTGCTTGAAAAGCTTCACAGATCTCGTGAAGCGAATCAGCTTTTATTTAGTTTAAAATAAATAGACTTTATGTCTAAAGAATAGTAGACCTACGGAGGATTTGGTACAATTTATTGCTTAAATATAAACGTACTGAATATTTCATTAAATAATTTTGTAATGTTACAAACTTTTAGATCCTGCAGTGTCTCCCCTAAATTAGGTTCTGGTGCTCTACCTAAAATCTAAAATAAGCCTTTTAGTTATTGTCAATGGGGGGCTGAATTACCCTTTATTTTACCAACACAGAGTTTTAGAAACAGTACGGACCGCTGAACACCACCGCTGTTCAGACACACTAGGGGGCTGGGTGATAACGGTGTTAGAGAGAGAGAGAGAGAGACTGAAACTGATCGTCCAAACAACAAACTTTTTTCCACATCAATAAATATGTCGAACACTCGCAAGACAAGAAACACACACTGGAATAACATGTTCAAGAAACCTTTTATTTTGACATTGCGTACCGTGTTACATTTATTGTAAATACACATGTACACACGTGGATATTAGATGACATTAATGAATTCAACTCAGAAGAGGGTGTGAAATGTCTTAAAACGTTTAAAAGGTTCTTAACGCCAGATATATGAGCGCATCAGCGTACGTTTTCTGACAACGTTGGTACACGCATTCACATGTTTTAATCAGAGACTTGGTTAAAGAAAGTCCCAAATCTAAAATAAAACCCTTATTATACCGGAGCGGACAGAATTACATGTTATTGTGTAATAACCACATATTCACAGTTGATTTTAAGGTGTCATTATTTTAAAACAAACCCCAGAAGATGAATTGAAAATGTCTTTAATCGTTTAAAAAAGTTTCTTAACGTGGATATGAACACGCATCCGCGTATGTTCTCTATTGTAAACCCTGGAACGCAATCTAATGGCGTGAACAGAATATTGTGCATGAAAAGATTAAGATTTTATTTAGATTAAAATAAATACCCTTTAGTCTAAAGAATATAGTATTGATGGGGCCCCGGTGATTTTGACACAGTTCATTGCTATACACGTACTGAGTATTTCATTAAATAAAATTGTGTTGTTACAAACTTTTAGATACTGCATTGTTTGCCATAAAATAGATTGTGATCTAAAATAAACCTTTTACTTTTTGACAGAGTTACCATATTACATTTTACCACTACAGTTTTAAAAGACTCTACCTAGATTACAAACCGCCCCTGCTGTGAATTATCTATCACACACGGTCATAAGATCAGCATCAGAAACTTTGAGGCTGATCAGAAAAATATAGCTTATAGTTAAATAGTTAATAGCACATTTAAGGTTAACCAGTTACAACTAAAATATTTTATTCTTGCGTGACTTTAAAGAAGTCTCTTGACAAAACAAACGTATTATCAAGTTGTATTTATAAGATACACGCAGTCAATTCACCTAAAATCTAAAATAATACTTTATTTTTGTCAGAGCAGACAATATAAGACTCTTTGTATAATATACACCTATTCACACATGTTTTAAGAAGCCTTTAATTAAAAATAAACCCCTAAAATGGGGTGAAGACGTCTTAAAAACATTTAAAAGTTTATTAACGTCAGATATAAGTTCTCTGTCACCATCGGTGCACGTATACATATGTGACCAGTCACGGAAAGTAGGGACACAAGTCGGATCTGGGCATTTTGAGTTATTCACAGATTCTGAAAGTGCAGTTTCTAAGCTTTCCAACGATGTGTAACACATGGAAATCTGATAAGATTTGGAGAAGTTGTGGCCATTTGAATATAGGAACTCAGAAATACTCAAACCGAGAAAATCGAGACGAAAGGGACTCTTCTTTTCAGCTGGGGGAGACAATAGGGCTCATTTAAGATCTCATTTAGCTAAGCCATGCCCCCTGTAAAACCCTTTTTGAGATGTTCTAGCATCATATGTAGTATTTTATGACCAAATGACAACCCGCAAAAATAAACATGACTCTTTTACCTTTGTGGGGATCACAAGTCGAATCCAGTCTGTTTCAGATTATCCAATGACCATATTTGTCCACAAATGCGTATAATCCGTGAAATATAGATTGTTTACATCAGATTTCGCATGAATGTCTGGTAATACAATATAATATATAATCTGAAGACTATTTAAATCGTAACATGTAAGGGTATATGAGTTTACACTCCGTTAAACACATGAACCCGCCTTCAAAGTTTGTATTTAAAATAGGGAAGTAGTATAATAGATCATCCAAACAGCGCCGTCGAAAACGTGACATCCTTAAGAGAGGTTACCAATGGCTCGCTCGTTCCTCCATCAGCCAATGACTTCATGGAAAATATTGATAGACAAAACATGTAGCCAATTATATGAAGAATACAACGATATCTGTGTAACTTCTGTGTGTTTGGACTCATGCTGCGCTGCAAGAACTGACACACAGATGACGTCAAAGTACCGCGAGAGCGAGTCGAAATTAAACTACTCCGTAAGATTTCTTGAAGAGCTCTCGCGGTACTTTGACGTCATCCGACTGCGGCGCCGCATAAAGTCAGTGACGCGGCTGACGTACGATGCGGCTGACTGTTATTTGTTCCGCCCCAGCTTCTTTTATTTTTCTTTTGTTTTGTGCGCCCGAGCTTTACAGTCTGGGGAGACGCAGGCTTTAAGTTTGAAAAAAAAAAAAAACTTCGCAAACATGTCTGAGGAACAGGGCAGCGCGTCACTACAGTCACATGACTTCACGCTCGAGCCGGAAGAGAAGACAATGCTGAATAAAGTCGTAATTCTGCTATTTTTGGACCAAACTGTATTTTCGATGCATCAACACAATCTTACTGACCCACTGATGTCACATGGACTACTTTGATGATGTTTTTATTAACTTTCTGGACATGGAAACCATACATAGATTTTCAATGAAGGGGAAAGCTCTCGGACTAAATCTAACGATAAAACATCTTAAACTGTGTTCCGAAGATGAACGGAGGTCTTCCGAGTTTAGAACGACATAAGGGTTAGTCATTTATTACATTATTTTCATTTTTGGGCGAACTATCCTTATTTAGTAGTCACGCTGTTCCCTTTGGCGGCGGAGGCGAAAACACAAGCTTATACAGTATGTAAATATACACACAGACAATGATGCCCCCGCTGCACGCTAGAATCTCCGGAAAAACAAGCCTATTTTAACCGCAAAATGTACGCTTTTAAATATACAAAAACTGCTATCTAAAACATGGAGAGGCTTCTTCGTGATCTCAACTAACAGATTCTGCAATAAAACGAAAATCACAAATTTCGAAAAAAAAAACTTTGTTACTCATTTTCTCGAAACTTGTGCTGCCGACTTGAGTCCCTGGTTTCCGTGACGGGTCACATATGTCTTAATCAGAGACTTGGTTAAAGAATTCCCTAAATCTAAAATAAACGCCTATTTTGCCATAGTGGACAGAATTACATTTATTAAGTTTTATTTTAAAATGGCATATATGTACATTCACCCGGCGCTTTGTCAGGCACCGCCGGATCTTTAATACGCGTGAAACTATAGAGCAGGTCATGAAAAGATTCACGGAACTCCTGAACCGTTTTAAAATTTTATTTAGTTTAGACTACTGTCTAAAGATTGTAGTAATGGCTTAGGGCATTGCTTAAACTATACCCGTATACGGAATATTTAATTAAATAACTTGTGATGTTACAAACAAAAGTTTTAATCATAGCCTTGTTCATGATTTGTCTAAATCTAAAATAAACATTTACTTTTTTGTCAACGTAATGGTGAATTATTTTACCAACATTGAGTTTTAGAAATCTTTACTCGTTTACAACACGCACCACTGTGAGACAGGCAGTGTTGAAACGCGCACGGACGAGAAAGGAGGGGGGATGGGTGAGAGAGACACTGGCGGCAAATGTCAAAAACACAACCTGTCAATAAACATGACAGCATAGGCTTAACATAAAACACACGCAGGAAAAACAACCCACTAAATGACATGTCATAAACGATCACACACTCGCTGTCTAAAGTAGACAGCTTGTACACCGTTTGATTGATTGTCCCGCCCCCTGTCAAACACGAGCTGTCAGAACACGACCTGTCAGGGGGTGGGGGAGGGGGTCATAAAATTTTGACGAATGCCGTCCCCATACAACTACTATTCACATTTCTTGGTTTTGCTTCAGAAACAGCATTTTTGATATCACCCCACAAGTTCTCAACTGGATTAAGGTCTGGAGATTGGGCTGGCCACTCCATAACATTAATTGTGTTGGTTTGGAACCAAGACTTTGCCTGTTTACTAGTGTGTTTTGGGTCATTGTCTTGTTGAAACAACCATTTCAAGGGCATGTCCTCTTCAGCATAGGGAAACATGACCTCTTCAAGTATTTTAACATATGCAAACTGATCCATGATCCCTGGTATGCGATAAATAGGCCCAACACCATAGTAGGAGAAACATGCCCATATCATGATGCTTGCACCTCCATGCTTCACTGTGTACTGTGGCTTGAATTCAGAGTTTGGGGGTCGTCTCACAAACTGCCTGTGGCCCTTGGACCCAAAAAGAACAATTTTACTCTCATCAGTCCACAAAATGTTCCTCCATTTCTCTTTAGGCCAGTTGATGTGTTCTTTGGCAAATTGTAACCTCTTCTGCACATGCCTTTTTTTGTAACAGAGGGACTTTGCGGGGGATTCTTGAAAATAGATTAGCTTCACACAGACGTCTTCTAACTGTCACAGTACTTACAGGTAACTCCAGACTGTCTTTGATCATCCTGAAGGGGATCATTGGCTGAGCCTTTGCCATTCTGGTTATTCTTCTATCCATTTTGATGGTTGTCTTCCGTTTTCTTCCACGTCTCTCTGGTTTTGCTCTTCATTTTAAGGCATTGGAGATCATTTTAGCTGAACAGCCTATCATTTTTTGCACCTCTTTATAGGTTTTCCCCTCTCCAATCAACTTTTTAATCAAAGTACGCTTTTCTTCTGAACAATGTCTTGAACGACCCATTTTCCTCAGCTTTCAAATGCATGTTCAACAAGTGTTGGCTTCATCCTTAAATAGGGGCCACCTGATTCACACCTGTTTCTTCACAAAATTGATGACCTCAGTTATTGAATGCCACACTGCTATTTTTTTGAACACACCCCTTTCAACTAATTCAACTAATTGCCCAATTGCACAGCCTTAAGAGCGTGCATATCGTGAATGCTGGGTCTCATTTGTTTTCTGAGAATCTACTGAACCTTCTGGTAACTTGTTTGCCACGTAGCAATAAAAAATATACTAAAAACCTTGATTATTCTGGTTAGTCACATTGTACTGCTATTATTTTGAACAAGACTGTATATATATATAGGGGTGTCCTCGACTAAGGATTTACATATTCGAATAAGAATTGTCGAATCTTTCCATAGTCGACCGATAGTCGAATCATCTATGTTTGTGTGCATGGGTTGGGAGGGGGCCAGACCAGGTACAAATTGGTAACTTTTATTTTCTTTCACAAGCAGCACACATAAACAACTTTCTGATAAAGTGACCAAAACTGTCTTTCAAGTAATAAACGAAGACAAAACTGACGATGCATTTATATATATATTTTTAAGGTAAAATGTAAGGCAACATTTGTTTAATTATTCCTCATAACATTTTGAAGCCACGATCTACAGAACATCACACAAAAATACATTTTGATAACTAAACCTACAAAAATAACAAAGGTGATCCTGCCTTGGAAACTCCGGCTACAATTAAGTGTTTTTATTTAATTTGGAGATAGTGCGTCAAAGCAGTCATGACAAAAAAAACCCGACAAATGAGAAATGACAAATAATTTGTGATTGTGACTGTAAATGATAAAAACTAAGCTTTATATACAATTCATTAAACGTTAATTTATAACAAGAAAAACACTAAAATTAATGATTTTATAGACACTACGCGTTATTATTTAGCACAGAAATACCTGCTTGCTTGCTTTGACTTTAATCATCTCTGTATTAACTTTAGATACAGAAAGACCTGATGATATTATTTATTTCAGGAATCTCTTTGCTATCATTTGAAAGTGAACACCGACCAACATTAATATTAAATCACAAGAAAGACATTCGTGTCAGGCAGAAATAGGTTCGGTGCAGATACTAGTTTCCGTTTCATCACCGAAATAAAAAAAACGGCTTACCTGTAGATGTTGTTTGGTTCGCAGGGTTGGCGTCATAAGCCATGGCTTTCATTCATTCATTCATTCTAGAAAAATCTAAAATCAGTTGCACATCCAAACACATCTAGCTTTAAGATTTGTTAGCTACAGAACTTGATAAAATGTGTGTGTTTTTTTAGGAAACCTTTTTGGAGAGCAAACAAGATGGTGTTGCCCGAAAATACATTGCATCTGCACGGTAGGATCTGCCTGCATACACAAACTCATGACTATGTTTAACATATGTGCCCCTGGACCACAAAACCATAAGGTCATAAGGGTCAGTGTTCTGAAATTTAAGATCATGATTCTCCCAAGATTCTGAATGCAACTAAACAAAATAACATATAAGAGACAATATTTGAATTGCTGCAATCTCTTTAATAAAAAGTTTATTTTTATATTTTTAAAGTTATTTTTTTTAAATCTGATCTAAATCACTGCCTAATAAAAATCCTTCTTTCATTCTGTAATAAAACATATTTATATGTAAACTATAATATATGATCCCAGTACATCTGTGATTATTTACATTTTATGAAAAGAAAATGCTGAAAGAAATAATGATACTATGTGGTTGAAAAGAGCAGTTTGAAACCTATAAATCAGGGTTTCCCAAACATTTTTAATAAAGGATTCACCTAGACAAGTTAAATCTTGTTAAGATAATGTTAATACCTACACATTTTTTAAATGGAAGTATTAGAAAAAAAACAGTAACAGTATCTCTTTTTGGTATAGTAATTTTTATTTTCCTTTCATTTTTCTTAAACAAAGCAAAAGTAAAAATATAGCTGCAAGCAGCAATGGCGGGCCCTCGCACGTTTTTTTTACCGCTACACGGTGTGTCCGAGAAAACGATGCACGGTGGGCAAGGGCATCAAGTGGGTAAATATCAGTGGGGCTATTTAATGTTGTTACTGACCCATTTGGCGACTGTAGGTAAAAGAAACCCCACATTTTAGACAAACGGGGGGGGGCTAGTGAGCCACTAAATAGACACGCCTTTATCTGACCTTTTTGTCAACACTGAACAGCCGACAACTCTGATGTGTGTGCCAATGTCAAGTTCCTCTAAGCACGCCAAGAGCCTTAAATAAGCCTGAAATAAAAGTAAACTTTGACAGGTTGCCATGGGAACAGCGTTTGAGATATCAAAAATCCCTTCACAATTTATCTTCTACAATGTCTTGGCATCATGTTGACCACTTCTCATGTCAATTGCATGAAAATCCTAGGAGGAGTATTTAAAAGAACATCGCATGGAACTGTCAAAAAAATCCACCTTTGTGACTGACACACTTCCTGGCGCCTGGTGGTGGCGCTATATCCGGGAATTACAATAGGCACATCGATACGATCGGAATCTTCAGACGAACAAAAACCCCGCGTGTCATCACAATAAGACATTTTTTGCCTTAGATATTAGACACTTCCTGTTTCTCTGAATTCGCCATAAATTTGTCGCCTCGCCATGGCAGAACCGTTCGAGATATCAAAAATCCCTTCGCAATTTAGCAAGTCCAATGTCTCGACATCATGTTCACCACGTTTGGTGTCAATCCCATGAATCCTCTAGGAGGAGTATTTAAAAGTTCAACGCATGCATTTTTTAAACAATCCAAAATAGCCGACTTCCTGTTGGGCGGAGCTTAAATGTTAGAGGGCGAAAGTTGTTTGGGTCGATGAGATCTATATGCGTACCAACTCTCGTACATGTGTGTAAATTTTTGCCCGATCTGTGCCCCAATGTTTGATTTTGCATTACAGGGGGCGCTACAGAGCCCCCTTGCCACGCCCAAGTTCCAGCCTTTGCCGGGTCCTAATGGCCGACGACTCTGACATCTCTGCCAATTTTCAAGAGTTTTTGAGTATGTTAAGGCCCCCAAATTGACCCGAAACGTAAAAAAAATAAATAATAATAATAATAATAATAAATATAGCTGCAAGCAGCAATGGCGGGTCCTCGCACGTTTTTTTACCGCTACACGGTGCGTCCAAGAAAACAATGCACGGTGGGCAAGGGCATCAAGTGGGTAAATATCAGTGGGCTATTTAATGTTGTTACTGAGCCATTTGGGGACTGTAGGTAAAAGAAACCCCACATTTTAGACAAACAGGGGCACTAGTGAGCCACTTAAGAGACACGCCTATGTCTGACCTTTTTGTGCACACTTAACAGCCGACAACTCTGATGTGTGTGCCAACTTTAAGGTTAATCTAAGCACGCCAAGAGCCTTAAATATGCCTGAAATAAAAGTAAAGTTTGCGGCGTTGCCATGGGAACAGCGTTCGAGATATCAAAAATCCCTTTGCAATTTATCATCTACAATGTCTCGGCATCATGTTGACCACTTCTGGTGTCAATCTCATGAATATTCTAGAAGGAGTATTTAAAAGAACATCGGCGTCAACTGAAAGGCTTAAATATGCCTTTAAAATGAAAGTAAACTTTGACGCGTTGCCATGGGAACAGCGTTTGAGATATCAAAAATCCCTTCGCAATTTATCATCTACAATATCTCGGCTTCATGTTGACCACTTTTGGTGTCAATTGCATGATTATTCTAGAAGGAGTATATAAAAGTTCACTGCATGCAACTGTAAGGCTTAAATATGCCTTTAAAATGAAAGTAAAGTTTGACACGTTGCCATGGGAACAGCGTTTGAGATATAAAAAATCCCTTCACAATTTATCACCTACTATGCCTCAGCATCATGTTGACCACTTTTGGTGTTAATCGCATGAATATCCTAGAAGGAGTATTTAAAGGAACATCGGCATCAACTGAAAGGCTTAAAAATGCCTTCAAAATGAAAGTAAAAAGTTTGACACGTTGCCATGGGAACAGCGTTTGAGATCAAAAATCCCTTTGCAATTTATCATCTACAATGTCTCGGCATCATGTTGACCACTTCTCATGTCAATCGCATGAAAATCCTAGAAGGAGTATTTAAAAGAACATTGCATGGAACTGAAAAGCTTAAATATGCCTTTAATATGAAAGTAAGTTTGACGCGTTGCCATGGGAACAGCGTTCGAGATATCAAAAATCCCTTCGCAATTTATCATCTACAATGTCTCGGCGTCATGTACACCACTTCTGGAGTCAATCGCATGAATATTCTAGAAGGAGTATTTAAAAGAACATCGGCGTCAACTGAAAGGCTTAAATATGCCTTAAAAATGAAAGTAAAGTTTGACAGGTTGCCATGGGAACAGCGTTTGAGATATCAAAAATCCCTTCGCAATTTATCATCTACAATGTCTTGGCATCATGTTGACCACTTCTCATGTCAATTGCATGAAAATCCTAGGAGGAGTATTTAAAAGAACATCAAATGGAACTGTCAAAAAAATCCACCTTTGTGACTGACACACTTCCTGGCGCCTGGTGGTGGCGCTATACCCGGGAGTCACAATAGGCACATCAATGCGATCGGAATCTTCAGACGAACAAACACCCCGCGTGTCATCACAATAAGACATTTTTTGCTTTAGATATTAGACACTTCCTGTTTCTTTGATTTCGCCATAAATTTGTCGCCTCGCCATGGCAGAACCGTTCGAGATATCAAAAATCCCTTCGCAATTTAGCAAGTCCAATGTCTCGACATCATGTTCACCACGTTTGGTGTCAATCCCATGAATCCTCTAGGAGGAATATTTAAAAGTTCAACGCATGCATTTTTTAAACAATCCAAAATAGCCGACTTCCTGTTGGGCGGAGCTTAAATGTTAGAGGGCGAAAGTTGTTTGGGTCGATGAGATCTATATGCGTACCAACTCTCGTACATGTGTGTACATTTTTGCCCGATCTGTGCCCCAATGTTTGTTTTTGCATTACAGGGGGCGCTACAGAGCCCCCTTGCCACGCCCGAGTTCCAGCCTTTGCCGGGTCCTAATGGCCGACGACTCTGATATCTCTGCCAATTTTCAAGAGTTTTTGAGTATGTTAAGGCCCCCAAATTGGCCCGAAACGTAAAAAAAAAATAAAAAATAAAAATAATAAATCCGAGCAAAAACAATAGGGCTTCGCACCTTTCGGTGCAGGCCATTCTGGCCTGCTCCTCGGTGCTCGGGCCCTAATAAATCCGATCAATGGCGGGCTCTCGCACGTTTTTTTACCGCTACACGGTGCGTCCGAGAAAACGATGCACGGTGGGCAAGGGCATCAAGTGGGTAAATATCAGTGGGCTATTTAATGTTGTTACTGAGCCATTTGGGGACTGTAGCTAAAAGAAACCCCACATTTTAGACAAACAGGGGCACTAGTGAGCCACTTAAGAGACACGCCTATGCCTGACCTTTTTGTGCACACTTAACAGCCGACAACTCTGATGTGTGTGCCAACTTTAAGGTTAATCTAATCACGCCAAGAGCCTTGAATATGCCTGAAATAAAAGTAAAGTTTGCGGGGTTGCCATGGGAACAGCGTTCGAGATATCAAAAATTCCTTCACAATTTATCATCTACTATGCCTCAGCATCATGTTGTCCACTTCTGGTGTTAATCGCATGAATATCCTAGAAGGAGTATTTAAAGAAACATCGGCGTCAACTGAAAGGCTTAAATATGCCTTTAAAATGAAAGTAAACTTTGACGTGTTGCCATGGGAACAGCGTTTGAGATATCAAAAATCCCTTCACAATTTATCATCTACAATATCTCGGCTTCATGTTGACCACTTTTGGTGTCAATTGCATGATTATTCTAGAAGGAGTATATAAAAGTTCACTGCATGCAACTGTAAGGCTTAAATATGCCTTTAAAATGAAAGTAAAGTTTGACACATTGCCATGGGAACAGCGTTCGAGATATCAAAAATCCCTTCGCAATTTATCATCTACTATGCCTCAGCATCATGTTGACCACTTTTGGTGTCAATCGCTTAAAAATCCTAGGAGGAGGATTTAAAAGTTCACCACATGCAACTGTCAAAAATTCACCTTTTGTGACTGCCACACTTCCTGGTGCCTGTTGGTGGCGCTATACCCAAGACTCACAATAGGCACATCGATGCGATCAGAATCCTTGGCCGAACATACACACTGCGTTTCATCCCTATAAGACATTTTTTGCTTTAGATATTAGACACTTCCTGTTTCTCTGATTTCGCCATCAATTTGTCACCTCGCCATGGCAACACCGATCGAGATATCAAAAATCCCTTCGCAATTTAGCAAGTCCAATGTCTCAGCATCATGTTCACCACGTTTGGTGTCAATCGTATGAATTCCCTAGGAGAAGTATTTAAAAGTTCATGACTGACACACTTCCTGGCGCCTGGTGGTGGCGCTATACCTGAGACTCACAATAGGCACATCGATGCGATCGGAATCTTCAGACGAACAAACACCCCGCATGGCATCACAATAAGACATTTTTTGCCTTAGATATTAGACACTTCCTGTTTCTCTGATTTCGCCACAATTTTGTCGGCTCGCCATGGCAGAACCGTTCGAGATATCAAAAATCCCTTCGCAATTTAGCAAGTCCAATGTCTCGACATCATGTTCACCACTTTTGGTGTCAATCGCATGCATCCTCTAGGAGGAGTATTTAAAAGTTCAACGCATGCATTTTTTAAACAATCCAAAATGGCCGACTTCCTGTTGGGCGGAGCTTAAATGTTAGAGTGCGAAAGTTGTTCGGGTCGATGAGCTCTATATGCGTACCAAGTCTCGTACACGTGCGTACATGTTTGCACGATCTGTGCAACAATGTTTTTTTTTGCATTACAGGGGGCGCTACAGAGCCCCCGTGCCACGCCCGTGTTCCAGCCTTTGCCCGGTCACAATGACGGACGACGTTGACGTGTGTGCCAAATTGCAAGAGTTTTCGAGTATGTTTAGGCACCCAAAATGGCCAAAAGTGTTAAAAAAAATAATAATAATAATAATAAATATAGCTGCAAGCAGCAATGGCGGGCCATTAAATAAGCCTTTAAAATGAAAGTAAAGTTTGACGCGTTGCCATGGGAACAGTGGTCGAGATATAAAAAATCCCTTCGCAATTTATCATCTACAATGTCTCAACATCATGTTGACCACTTCTGGTGTCAATCTCATGAATATTCTAGAAGGAGTATTTAAAAGAACATTGGCGTCAACTGAAAGGCTTAAATATGCCTTCAAAATGAAAGTAAAATCTGACGCGTTGCCATGGGAACAGCGTTTGAGATATCAAAAATCCCTTCGCAATTTATCATCTACAATGTCTCACCATTATGTTGACCACTTCTGGTCTATCACATTATTTCCTCAGGAGGAGTATTTAAAAGTTTACCGCATGCAGCTGTAAGGTTTAAATATGCCTTAAAAATGAAAGTAAAGTTTGACAGGTTGCCATGGGAACAGCGTTCGAGATATCAAAAATCCCTTCGCAATTTATCATCTACAATGTCTTGGCATCATGTTGACCACTTTTGGTGTCAATCGCTTAAACATTCTAGGAGGAGTATTTAAAAGAACATCGCATGGAACTGTCAAAAAAAATCCAGCTTTGTGACTGACGCACTTCCTGGCGCCTGGTGGTGGAAAGTCAAGATCTTCGCTAATTATCATCGCAAAGGGCTTAAGATCAGTCTGACCAGATATGATGATGATTTTATTAAATCTCTAAGAGCAGTAAATCACAGCGTAAAACAAGGCATTTCCTGCTACCTCTAGGTGGCGCTAGGACTGAAGCTGAATATTGGCATTGAAATTGTGTTCAGGCCAAGACTCTTATCAAACATGTGAAGTGTGGGGCAGATTGGACATTGTATGCCTTAGTTATAAAAACTTCCTGTTTCTTGGCGAAAATGCTGAACTTTGTCAGGCCGCCACGGACACACCCTCCAACGAAAAGTCAAAAGCTCCGCAATTTAACAATGCAAAGGCCTTTAGATGAGATTGACCAAATATGATGACGATCTGATAAAATCTGTAGGAGGAGTTTGTTAAAGTACGAAGCCTGAAAATGACAAAATTTGCACAGAAATCACAGCAAAAATTCAAAATGGCCGACTTCCTGTGGGGTTTAGAGTTTAGCTTCAAGAGACTTTTTTGTACGTTTTGGGGTGATAGATGATCCTCCCAAATTTCGTATCTGTAGGATTTTCATAGTGGGGGGGCTGTTCTCTTGAAATTTTGCAGGTGGCGCTATCGAGACATTTTTAGACGCCCACTTCTGATGCCTATACTACATGTACATTTTCGCCACTTCTGACGCGTGTGCAAATTTTCATGAGTTTTCGAGTATGTTTAGCCCCTCAAAAATGCGATCCATTTCGGAGAAGAAGAATGAGAATAATAATTAAAACTGCAAGCAGTGATGGAAGGGCCCTCGCACGCATGTGCACCGCCACTCTATGGCCTTAGTAAAGCAATGAACCAGGGGGATTGAAATTTCAGTGGGTAAATATAGGCGGATATTCAAAGGAACTTTGAAGTGCCACACCTCCTTTGTGCAGCAGGTGGCGCTATGATTGTAATTGATTGTTGTAACATTGATGTGTTGAGGCCAGGACCCTTGTCAAACGTATGATGTCTGTGACAGGTCGGACATTGCATGCCTGAGTTACAACAGCTTTCTCATGGCGAAACATCACTCTTTGCGAGGCCGCCACGGACACGCCCTTCAACGAAAAGTCAAGATCTTCGCAATTTATCATCGCAAAGGGCTTAAGATCAGTCTCACCTGATATGATAATGATTTGATTAAATCTCTGAGAATAGTGAATCACAGCGTAAAACAAGGCATTTCCTGCTACCTCTAGGTGGCGCTAGGACTGAAGCTGAATATTGGCATTGAAATGTGTTCAGGCCAAGACTCTTATCAAACGTGTGAAGTGTGGGGCAGATTGGACATTGTATGCCTTAGTTATAACAACTTCCGGTTTCATGGCGAAAACGCTGAAATTTGTCAGGCCGCCACGGACACACCCTCCAACGAAAAGTCAAAAGCTCCGTAATTTAACATCGCAAAGGCCTTTAGATGAGATTGACCAAATATGATGACGATCTGACAAAATCTCTAGGAGGAGTTCGTTAAAGTACGAAGCCTGGAAATGACAAAATTTGCACAGAAATCACCTCAAAAATTCAAAATGGCTGACTTCCTGTGAGGTTTAGAGCTTCACTCCAAGAGACTTTTTTGTAGGTCTTGGGGTGATATATGACCCTACCAAATTTCGTTTCTGTAGGATTTTCGTAGCGGCGGGGCTGTTCTCTTGAAATTTTGCAGGTGGCGCTATCGAGCCATTTCTGCACGCCCACTTCTGGCGCCTATGCAACATGTAAATTTTTGCCACTTCTGACGTGTGTGCAATGTTTTATGACTTTTTGAGCTTGTTTAGCCTGTCAAAATGCGATTCAATTAGCGATACTTTGCCAGGCCGCCACGGACACGCCCTTTAATGAAAAGTCAAGGTCGTTGCTTTTTATCATCACACAAGGTCTTGAGATTACACTGGTGAAATATGATGTTGATATGGTTAAATACCTAAGAACGGTAAGTCACAGCGTCAAACATGGTATTTCCTGCTGCCTCTAGGTGGCGCTATGAGTGTTACTGAATTATGCCATGTTGATGTGTTCAGGCCTGGACCCTTATCAAACGTGTGAAGTCAGGGGCAGATCGGACAATGTATGCCTGAATTACATCAGCTTCCTGTTTCATGGCGAAACATTACACTTTGCCAGGCCGCCACGGACACGCCCTCCAATGAAAAGTCAAAAGCTCCGCAATTTAGCATCGCAAAGGCCTTTAGATGATACTGACCAAATATGATGATGATCGGATTAAATCTCTAGGAGGAGTTCGTTAAAGTACGACGCTTGGAAATGTCAAAAAATGACAGAGAAAATTCAAAATGGCTGACTTCCTGTGGGGTTTAGAGCTTAGCTCCGAGATACTTATTTGTAGGTCTTGGAGTAATAGATGACCCTACCAAATTTTCGTGTCTGTACGTTTTTCGTAGTAGGGGGGCTGTTCTCTTGAAATTTTGCAGGTGGCGCTATTGAGCCATTTCTACACGCCCACTTTTGACGCCTCTACTACATGTAAATTTTCGCCACTTCAGACGCGTGTGCAAATTTTCATGAGTTTTCGGGTATGTTTAGGCCCTCAAAAATGCGATCCATTTCGGAGAAGAAGAAGAAGAAGAAGAAGAAGAAGAATTAAAACTGCAAGCAGTGATGGAAGGGCCCTCGCACGCATGTGCACCGCCACTCTATGGCCTTAGTAAAGCAATGAACCAGGGGGATTGAAATTTCAGTGGGTAAATATAGGCGGATATTCAAAGGAACTTTGAAGTGCCACACCTCCTTTGTGCAGCAGGTGGCGCTATGATTGTATTTGATTGTTGTAACATTGATGTGTTGAGGCCAGGACCCTTGTCAAACGTATGATGTCTGTGACAGGTCGGACATGCATGCCTGAGTTACAACAGCTTTCTCATGGCGAAACATCACTCTTTGCGAGGCCGCCACGGACACGCCCTTCAACGAAAAGTCAAGATCTTCGCAATTTATCATCGCAAAGGGCTTAAGATCAGTCTCACCTGATATGATAATGATTTGATTAAATCTCTGAGAACAGTGAATCACAGCGTAAAACAAGGCATTTCCTGCTACCTCTAGGTGGCGCTAGGACTGAAGCTGAATATTGGCATTGAAATGTGTTCAGGCCAAGACTCTTATCAAACATGTGAAGTGTGGGGTAGATTTGTATGCCTTAGTTATAACAACTTCCGGTTTCATGGCGAAAACGCTGAACTTTGTCAGGCCGCCACGAACACACTTTCCAACGAAAAGTCAAAAGCTCCGCAATTTAACATCGCAAAGGCCGTTAGATGAGATTGACCAAATATGATGACGATCTGACAAAATCTCTAGGAGGAGTTCGTTAAAGTACGAAGCCTGGAAATGACAAAATTTGCACAGAAATCACAGCAAAAATTCAAAATGGCTGACTTCCTGTGAGGTTTAGAGCTTCACTCCAAGAGACTTTTTTGTAGGTCTTGGGGTGACATATGACCCTACCAAAGTTCGTTTCTGTAGGATTTTCGTAGCGGCGGGGCTGTTCTCTTGAAATTTTGCAGGTGGCGCTATCGAGCCATTTCTGCACGCCCACTTCTGGCGCCTATGCAACATGTAAATTTTTGCCACTTCTGACGTGTGTGCAACGTTTTATGACTTTTTGAGCTTGTTTAGCCTGTCAAAATGCGATTCAATTAGCGATACTTTGCCAGGCCGCCACGGACATGCCCTTTAATGAAAAGTCAAGGTCGTTGCTTTTTATCATCACACAAGGTCTTGAGATTACACTGGTGAAATATGATGTTGATATGGTTAAATACCTAAGAGCAGTAAGTCACAGCGTCAAACATGGTATTTCCTGCTGCCTCTAGGTGGCGCTATGAGTGTTACTGAATTATGTCATGTTGATGTGTTCAGGCCTGGACCCTTATCAAACGTGTGAAGTCAGGGGCAGATCGGACAATGTATGCCTGAATTACATCAGCTTCCTGTTTCATGGCGAAACATTACACTTTGCCAGGCCGCCACGGACACGCCCTCCAATGAAAAGTCAAAAGCTCCGCAATTTAGCATCGCAAAGGCCTTTAGATGATACTGACCAAATATGATGATGATCGGATTAAATCTCTAGGAGGAGTTCGTTAAAGTACGACGCTTGGAAATGTCAAAAAATGACAGAGAAAATTCAAAATGGTTGACTTCCTGTGGGGTTTAGAGCTTAGCTCCAAGATACTTTTTTGTAGGTCTTGGAGTAATAGATGATCCTACCAAATTTCGTATCTGTAAGTTTTTCGTAGTGGGGGGGGGCTGTTCTCTTGAAATTTTGCAGGTGGCGCTATCGAGCCATTTTTACACGCCCACTTCTGACGCCTATACTACATGTAAATTTTCGCCACTTCTGACGCTTGTGTGCAAATTTTCATGAGTTTTCGGGTATGTTTAGGCATTCAAAAATGTGATCCATTTCGGAGAAGAAGAAGAAGAAGAAGAAAAAGAAGAATAATAATAATAAACGGAGCAAAAACAATAGGGTCCTCACACCCTGGTGTGCTCGGGCCCTAATAAACGGAGCAAAAACAATAGGGTCCTCACACCCTGGTGTGCTCGGGCCCTAATTAAAGCTGCAAGCAGCGATGGAAGGGCCCTCGCACGCATGTGCACCGCTACCCTATGGCATTAGTAAAGCAGTGAACCAGGGGGATAAGAATTAAAGTGGGTAAATATAGGTGGATATTCAAAGGAAAATTGATGTGCCACAACGCCTGTGTGCAGTAGGTGGCGCTATGACTGTACCTGATTATTGTTATATTGACATGTTCCGGCCGGGACCCGTAACAAACGTGTGAAGTCTGGGGCAGATCAAACAATGTATGCCTGAATTACAACAGCTTCCTGTTTCATGGCGAAACATCACACTTTGCCAGGCTGCCACGGACACGCCCTTCAACGAAAAGTCAAGATCTTCGCTAATTATCATCACAAAGGGCTTAAGATCAGTCTGACCAGAAAAGATGATGATTTTATTAAATCTCTAAGAGCAGTAAATCACCGCGTAAAACAAGGTATTCCTGCTACCTCTAGGTGGCGCTAGGACTGAAGCTGAATATTGGCATTGAAATGTATTCAGGCCAAGACTCTTATCAAACATGTGAAGTGTGGGGCAGAGTGGACATTGTATGCCTTAGTTATAAAAACTTCCTGTTTCTTGGCGAAAATGCCATGTTTTGCGTTGTGATGGAAGGGCCCTCGCACACCTGACACCGCCACGCCGTGGCATGAGAAGAATTAAAGGGAACAGTAGTAAATAGGCATTTAAGCATGTAAACATAGGTGAACCATTTAAAAGTGTAGTATAATGTGCCACATTTCCTGTTGCTAATTACAAATGACAGCGAGGTAGCATCGTGTAAGATAGCATGAGAGAGAGAGAGAGAGAGAGTGAGTGAGCGAGTGTGTGTGTGTGTATGAGTGACTACATGTAAATATTGGCACGTAGATGTGTTCTGTCCAGGACTCTTATCAATCATGTGAAGTTTGGGACAAATCTGACATTGCATTATCATTGTAAACATGTTACTTCCTGTTACCAGCTGGTGGCGCTATGACCGTAACTGACTATTGGCATCATAAGTGACTATCAGTGATGGGAGTAACGCGTTACTGTAACTCCACTATTTTTTTAAATCAAGTAACGCAATTACAATTACTGAAATTTAAATGAGTTCGTTACGCGCGTTACTCTATTTTGTAAAAAATAGACAAGACATATCTGACGTCGCAGGACTGTAGTTGGCGGCGCAATAATTCATTACACTTCATCATAGCTGACAGTGCATATAGAATGAACATGAAAAATCTAAACGGGACAACAAACCTTTGTTTAAAAATTGTGCGCAAGTCATAATCCATCCGGTCTCATGTTTGTAAATTATCTTCACCAAGCAATCGCAGTATGACATCAACTTGCATTTGTAGTCCACAAAGGTAATAAATCTAAGAAATGATCATATATTCTTAGATGTTTACATCGGCTTCATGGAAGAGAACGATCCGCGATTGTTGTTTCCACTAAAATATTCACACTGCGGTGTACACCCGTGTTAAAACTCCATAGTATGTGTGAGCTCGCTTTTAGTTTTAGTTTCAGTCTCTCCATATCCGAACAAAAAATCCACTCGCTCTGTGTCCATCTGACAAAACAATCCACTCGCTCTGTGTCCGTCCGACAAAACAATCCACGTAGCCTACTCCGTTTTCTGAATAAATATCTTCCTTTAATCCTGTGTATCATTTAAATCCAACAGAAAACAAACAATATATGACCAAAGAGCGCAGTCCCTGTGGCAAGCTTCACAAGCTGTGTTCCAATTCAAGTGCTGCACCCTACTAAGCATGCAATAAAAGGTGAGCACTTGCCCATTCAAGGCGCTCAGAAGTTCGCGAAGAGAACTGAAATGAGACGGTCTAACCTTCGGAGGACCCATAATTTGCCTCATCTGCTGCACACGCATCGTGCCTGTCAGCAGGACACAGCGGAGACGTTTCTAACTTATTAAAATAAATATGAAATCAGAAAAATTATAATTTATTTTAGAAAATTTGACATGTTGACACAATTGTCTCCAAATTTTTAAAGAGACACTACACAATTTTAACACATTTTATATTTTTGTAAACATGCAGAATATTTATCTAAATGGTCTAAATGATATACATAAATAAACTAAGTTTAAATATTAAGATAATTTCTAACAAAAATATTCAAAGGTTGAATCTAAAGCAAAATAGGCTCCTACAGTATGTGATATATTAGAGTCTTATGTGTAAAATAGCCCATCCATATCATTTTACTGTTTGACTGTTCAGTACTGTTCATATTTACATTTAAAAAGCAGACATAAAAGTAACTTAAAAGTTACTTTTCTAAGTAACTAATTACTTTTGATATACAGTAACCGGTAGAGTAATTCAGTTACTTTTAAAAGAAGTAATTAGTAACTGCAACTAATTACTAATTTTTTAGTAACTTGCCCAACACTGGTGACTATTGACATGTAGATGTGTTCAGTCCAGGACTCTTATTAATCATGTGAAGTTAGGGAAAGATCGGACATTGCATAATCAGTGTAAACATGTCACTTCCTGTTGTCAGCTGGTGGCGCTATAACCATAAGTGACTATTGACATGTAGATGTGTTCAGTCCAGGACTCTTATTAATCATGTGAAGTTTGGGACAGATCAGACATTGCATAATCAGTGTAAACATGTCACTTCCTGTTGTCAGCTGGTGGCGCTATAACCATAAGTGACTATTGACATGTAGATGTGTTCAGTCCAGGACTCTTATTAATCATGTGAAGTTAGGGAAAGATCGGACATTGCATAATCAGTGTAAACATGTCACTTCCTGTTGCCAGCTGGTGGCGCTATAACCATAAGTGACTATTGACATGTAGATGTGTTCACTCCAGGACTCTTATTAATCATGTGAAGTTTGGGACAGATCAGACATTGGATAATCATTGTAAACATGTCACTTCCTGTTGCCAGCTGGTGGCGCTATAACCATAAGTGACTAATGACATGTAGATGTGTTCACTCCAGGACTCTTATTAATCATGTGAAGTTTGGGACAGATCAGACATTGGATAATCATTGTAAACATGTCACTTCCTGTTGCCAGCTGGTGGCGCTATAACCATAAGTGACTATTGACATGTAGATGTGTTCAGGTCATGACTCTTAGCAATCATGTGAAGTTTGGGACAGATCGGACACTGTATGCCTGAGTTCCAGCAACCTGTTTCATAGCGAAACATCAAACTTTGGCTGGCCGAAACAGACACAAATTTTAATATAGAATCAAATCCTTCGCAATTTAGCATCACAAAGGCCTTAAGATGACACTCGCCAAATATGATGATGATCCGACGAAAACTGTAGGAGGAGTTAGTTAAAGTATGACTGCTGGAAATGAGAAAAACTGAGCCAAAATCTGAGAAATAATTCAAAATAGCTGACTTCCTGTTTGGTTTAGGGCGTTGCTCCAAGAGACTTTTTTGTAGGGCTTGTAATAATACATGAGCATACCGAAATTCGTACATGTAAGTTAAACACAGTCCAAGGGCTGCTTCATTCAATATTTGAAAGTGGCGCTAAAACATGTTCCTTCAGGTTGCCAGCTGGTGGCGCTATGGCTATAAATGAAAATTGTTATGTAGATGTGTTCAGGTCAGGACTCTTAGCAATCATGTGAAATTTGGGACAGATCGGACACTGTATGCATGAGTTCCAGCAACTGCCTGTTTCATTGGAAAACATCAAACTTTGTCGGGCCAGAACCGACACAAATTTTTACGTAGAGTCAAATCCTTCGCAATTTAGCATCACAAAGGCCTTAAGATGACACTCACCAAATATGAAGATTATCCGACGAAAACTGTAGGAGGAGTTAGTTAAAGTATGACGCCTGGAAATGACAAAAACTGCGCCCAAATCACAAAAATAACTCCGAATAGCTGACTTCCTGTTTGGTTTACGGCTTCGCTCCAAGAGACTTTTTTGTAGGTCTTGTCATGCTACAGAAGCGTACCGAATTTCGTAATTGTACGTCAAACACAGTCCGAGGGCTGCTTCGTTGAAAATTTGTAGGTGGCGCTATAGAGCCATTTTCCCACGCCTAATTCTAAAGCCTACATCACATGTAAATTTTCATCACTCTTGACATTTGTGCAAAATTTCATGAGTTTTTGAGTATGTTTAGGCCCTCTAAAGTCCCGCTGAAGTCGGAGAAGAAAAAGAAAAATAATAATAATAATAATAACTCCTTGAAGAACAATAGGGTCCTCACACCCCGGTGTGCTCGGGCCCTAATAATAATAATAAACCGAGCAAAAACAATAGGGTCCTCGCACCCCGGTGTGCTCGGGCCCTAATTAAAACTGCAAGCAGTGATGGAAGGGCCCTCGCACGCATGTGCACCGCCACTCTATGGCCTTAGTAAAGCAATGAACCAGGGGGATTGAAATTTCAGTGGGTAAATATAGGCGGATATTCAAAGGAACTTTGAAGTGCCACACCTCCTTTGTGCAGCAGGTGGCGCTATGATTGTAATTGATTGTTGTAACATTGATGTGTTGAGGCCAGGACCCTTGTCAAACGTATGATGTCTGTGACAGGTCGGACATTGCATGCCTGAGTTACAACAGCTTTCTCATGGAGAAACATCACTCTTTGCGAGGCCGCCACGGACACGCCCTTCAACGAAAAGTCAAGATCTTCGCAATTTATCATCGCAAAGGGCTTAAGATCAGTCTCACCTGATATGATAATGATTTGATTAAATCTCTGAGAACAGTGAATCACAGCGTAAAACAAGGCATTTCCTGCTACCTCTAGGTGGCGCTAGGACTGAAGCTGAATATTGGCATTGAAATGTGTTCAGGCCAAGACTCTTATCAAACATGTGAAGTGTGGGGCAGATTGGACATTGTATGCCTTAGTTATAACAACTTCCTGTTTCATGGCGAAAACCCTGAAATTTCTCAAGCCGCCACGGACACACCTTCCAACGAAAAGTCAAAAGCTCCGCAATTTAACATCGCAAAGGCCTTTAGATGAGATTGACCAAATATGATGACGATCTGACAAAATCTCTATGAGGAGTTCGTTAAAGTACGAAGCCTGGAAATGACAAAATTTGCACAGAAATCACAGCAAAAATTCAAAATGGCTGACTTCCTGTGAGGTTTAGAGCTTCACTCCAAGAGACTTTTTTGTAGGTCTTGGGGTGATATATGACCCTACCAAATTTCGTTTCTGTAGGATTTTCGTAGCGGCGGGGCTGTTCTCTTGAAATTTTGCAGGTGGCGCTATCGAGCCATTTCTGCACGCCCACTTCTGGCGCCTATGCCACATGTAAACTTTGCCACTTCTGACGTGTGTGCAACGTTTTATGACTTTTTGAGGTTGTTTAGCCTGTCAAAATGTGATTCAATTAGCGATACTTTGCCAGGCCGCCACGGACACGCCCTTTAATGGAAAGTCAAGGTCGTTGCTTTTTATCATCACACAAGGTCTTGAGATTACACTGGTGAAATATGATGTTGATATGGTTAAATACCTAGGAGCAGTAAGTCACAGCGTCAAACATGGTATTTCCTGCTGCCTCTAGGTGGCGCTATGAGTGTTACTGAATTATGCCATGTTGATGTGTTCAGGCCTGGACCCTTATCAAACGTGTGAAGTCAGAGGCAGATCGGACAATGTATGCCTGAATTATATCAGCTTCCTGTTTCATGGCGAAACATTACACTTTGCCAGGCTGCCACGGACACGCCCTCCAATGAAAAGTCAAAAGCTCCGCAATTTAGCATCGCAAAGGCCTTTAGATGATACTGACCAAATATAATGATGATCGGATTAAATCTCTAGGAGGAGTTCGTTAAAGTACGACGCTTGGAAATGTCAAAAAATGACAGAGAAAATTCAAAATGGCTGACTTCCTGTGGGGTTTAGAGCTTAGCTCCGAGATACTTTTTTGTAGGTCTTGGAGTAATAGATGATCCTACCAAATTTTGTATCTGTAAGTTTTTCGTAGTGGGGGGGCTGTTCTCTTGAAAATGTGCAGGTGGCGCTATCGAGCCATTTTTACACGCCCACTTCTGACGCCTATACTACATGTAAATTTTCGCCACTTCTGACGCGTGTGCAAATTTTCATGAGTTTTCGGGTATGTTTAGGCCCTCAAAAATGCGATCCATTTCGGAGAAGAAGAAGAAGAAGAAGAAGAAGAAGAAGAAGAAGAAGAAGAAGAAGAAGAAGAAGAAGAAGAAGAAGAATAAACGGAGCAAAAACAATAGGGTCCTCACACCCTGGTGTGCTCGGGCCCTAATTAAAACTGCAAGCAGTGATGGAAGGGCCCTCGCACGCATGTGCACCGCCACTCTATGGCCTTAGTAAAGCAATGAACCAGGGGGATTGAAATTTCAGTGGGTAAATATAAGCGGATATTCAAAGGAACTTTGAAGTGCCACACCTCCTTTGTGCAGCAGGTGGCGCTATGATTGTATTTGATTGTTGTAACATTGATGTGTTGAGGCCAGGACCCTTGTCAAACGTATGATGTCTGTGACAGGTCGGACATTGCATGCCTGAGTTACAACAGCTTTCTCATGGAGAAACATCACTCTTTGCGAGGCCGCCACGGACACGCCCTTCAACGAAAAGTCAAGATCTTCGCAATTTATCATCGCAAAGGGCTTAAGATCAGTCTCACCTGATATGATAATGATTTGATTAAATCTCTGAGAACAGTGAATCACAGCGTAATACAAGGCATTTACTGCTACCTCTAGGTGGCGCTAGGACTGAAGCTGAATATTGGCATTGAAATGTGTTCAGGCCAAGACTCTTATCAAACATGTGAAGTGTGGGGTAGATTGGATATTGTATGCCTTAATTATAACAACTTCCGGTTTCATGGCGAAAACGCTGAACTTTGTCAGGCCGCCACGGACACACCTTCCAACGAAAAGTCAAAAGCTCCGCAATTTAACATCGCAAAGGCCTTTAGATGAGATTGACCAAATATGATGACGATCTGACAAAATCTCTAGGAGGAGTTCGTTAAAGTACGAAGCCTGGAAATGACAAAATTTGCACAGAAATCACAGCAAAAATTAAAAATGGCTGACTTCCTGTGAGGTTTAGAGCTTAGCTCCAAGAGACTTTTTTGTAGGTCTTGGAGTAATAGATGATCCTACCAAATTTCGTATCTGTAAGTTTTTCGTAGTGGGGGGGCTGTTCTCTTGAAATTTTGCAGGTGGCGCTATCGAGCCATTTTTACACGCCCACTTCTGACGCCTATACTACATGTAAATTTTCGCCACTTCTTACGCGTGTGCAAATTTTCATGAGTTTTCGGGTATGTTTAGGCCCTCAAAAATGCGATCCATTTCGGAGAAGAAGAAGAAGAAGAATAAACGGAGTAAAAACAATAGGGTCCTCACACCCTGGTGTGCTCGGGCCCTAATAATAAACGGAGCAAAAACAATAGGGTCCTCACACTTGTGTGCTCGGGCCCTAATTAAAACTGCAAGCAGTGATGGAAGGGCCCTCGCACGCATGTGCACTGCCACTCTATGGCCTTAGTAAAGCAATGAACCAGGGGGATTTAAATTTCAGTGGGCAAATATAGGTGGATATTCAAAGGAACTTTGAAGTGCCACACCTCCTTTGTGCAGCAGGTGGCGCTATTACTGTATGTGAATAATTCCATGTTGATGTGTTCAGGCCAGGGCACTTATCAAACATGTGAAACGTGGGTCAGATTAGACATTGTAAGGCTAAGTTATAATAACTTCCTGTTTTATGGCGAAAAGACGAAATTTGGCAGGCTGCCATGGACACACCCTCCAACGAAATGGCAAGATCTCCGCAATTTAGTATCGCAAAGGTCTTTAGATGACACAGACCAAATATGGTTTTAATCTAATGAAATCTGTAAGAGGAGTTTGTTAAAGTACGAAGCCCAGAAATGACAAAATTTGCACTCAAATTTCAAATAAAATTCAAAATGGCTGACTTCCTGTCGTGTTTAGAGCTTTGCTCCAATATACTTTTTTTGTAGGTCTTGGGGTGATACATGATCCTACCACATTTCGTATCTGTACGTTTAACCTAGTGGGGGGGCTGCGCTTTTGAATTTTTGTAGGTGGCGCTACTGAGCCATTTTTACAGCCCCAGGTCTGAACCCTATATCAAATGAAAAATGTAACCACATTTGACACGTGTGCAATGTATAATGACTTCTTGAGCTTGTTTAGGCTGTCAAAAATGTGATTCATTTAGCCATAATTTGCCAAGCCGCAATGGACACGCCCTTCAACGAAAAGTCAATGTTGTCGCTTTTTATCGTTACGAAAAGTCTTGAGATTAGACTGATGAAATATGATATTGATATGGTTAAATCTCTAAGAGCAGTAAGTTTCAGCATAAAACATAGTATTTCCTGTTGCCTCTAGGTGGCGCTATAACTGTCACTGAATTATACCATGTTGATGTGTTCAGGCCGGGACCCTTATCAAACGTGTGAAGTCAGGGGCAGATCGGACAATTTATGACTGAATTACAACAGCTTCCTGTTTCATGGCGAAACATCACTCTTTGCCAGGCGCCACGGACACGCCCTTTAACAAAAAGTCAAGATCTTCTCAATTTATCACCGCAAAGGGCTTACCATCATTGTGACCCAATATGATAATGATTTCATTAAATCTCTAAGAGCAGTAAATCACAGCGTAAAACATGGTATTTTCTGCTACCTATAGGTGGTGCTATGGCTGGAGCTGAATATTGGCATTGAAATGTGTTCAGGCCAAGACCCTTATCAAACGTGTGAAGCGTGGGGCAGATTGGACATTGTATGCCTGAGTTAGAGCCACTTCCTGTTTCATGGCGAAAACACCAAAATTTGGCAGGCCGCCACGGACACACCCTCCAACGAAAAGTCAAAAGCTTCGCAATTTAACATCGCAAAGGCCTTTCGATTAGACTGACCAAATATGATGATGATCGGATTAAATCTGTAGGAGGAGTTCGTTAAAGTACGACGCTTGGAAATGTCAAAAAATTACAGAGAAAATTCAAAATGGCTGACTTCCTGTGGAGTTTAGAGCTTCGCTCCAAGAGACTTTTTTGAAGGTCTTGGGGTCATAGATGACCCTACCAAATTTCGTATCTGTACGTTTTTCGTAGTGGGGGGGCTGTTCTTTTGAAATTTTGCAGGTGGCGCTATCGAGCCAATTTTACACGCCCACTTCTGACGCCTATACCACATGTACATTTTCACCACTTCTGACGCGTGTGCAAAATTTCATGAGTTTTTGAGCATGTTTAGGCCTTCAAAAATGCGATTCATTTTGTAAAATAATAATAATTAAAACTGCAAGCAGTGATGGAAGGGCCCTCGCACGCATGTGCACCGCCACTCTATGGCCTTAGTAAAGCAATGAACCAGGGGGATTGAAATTTCAGTGGGTAAATATAGGCGGATATTCAAAGGAACTTTGAAGTGCCACACCTCCTTTGTGCAGCAGGTGGCGCTATGATTGTAATTGATTGTTGTAACATTGATGTGTTGAGGCCAGGACCCTTGTCAAACGTATGATGTCTGTGACAGGTCGGACATTGCATGCCTGAGTTACAACAGCTTTCTCATGGCGAAACATCACTCTTTGCGAGGCCGCCACGGACACGCCCTTCAACGAAAAGTCAAGATCTTCGCAATTTATCATCGCAAAGGGCTTAAGATCAGTCTCACCTGATATGATAATGATTTGATTAAATCTCTGAGAACAGTGAATCACAGCGTAAAACAAGGCATTTCCTGCTTCCTCTAGGTGGCGCTAGGACTGAAGCTGAATATTGGCATTGAAATGTGTTCAGGCCAAGACTCTTATCAAACATGTGAAGTGTGGGGCAGATTTGACATTGTATGCCTTAGTTATAACAACTTCCTGTTTCATGGCGAAAACGCTGAAATTTGTCAGGCCGCCACGGACACACCTTCCAACGAAAAGTCAAAAGCTCCGCAATTTAACATTGCAAAGGCCTTTAGATGAGATTGACCAAATATGATGACGATCTAACAAAATCTCTAGGAGGAGTTCGTTAAAGTACGAAGCCTGGAAATGACAAAATTTGCACAGAAATCACAGCAAAAATTCAAAACGGCCGACTTCCTGTGGGGTTTAGAGCTTCACTCCTAGAGACTTTTTTGTAGGTCTTGGGGTGATAGATGGCCCTACTAAATTTCGTATCTGTAGGTTTTTTGTAGCGGCGGGGCTGTTCTCTTGAAATTTTGCAGGTGGCGCTATCGAGCCATTTCTACACGCCCACTTCTGTCGCCTACGCCACATGTAAATTTTTGCCACTTCTGACGTGTGTGCCACGTTTTATGACTTTTTGAGCTTGTTTAGCTTGTCAAAATGCGATTCATTCAGCGATACTTTGCGAGGCCGCCCCGGACACGCCCTTTAATGAAAAGTCAAGGTCGTTGCTTTTTATCATCACACAAGGTCTTGAGATTACACTGGTGAAATATGATGTTGATATGGTTAAATACCTAAGAGTAGTAAGTCACAGCGTAAAACATGGTATTTCCTGCTGCCTCTAGGTGGCGCTATGAGTGTTACTGAATTATGCCATGTTGATGTGTTCAGGCCTGGACCCTTATCAAACCTGTGAAGTCAGGGGCAGATCGGACAATGCATGCCTGAATCACATCAGCTTCCTGTTTCATGGCGAAACATTACATTTTGCAAGGCCGCCACAGACACGCCCTCCAACGAAAAGTCAAAAGCTCCGCAATTTAGCATCGCAAAGGCCTTAAGATGATACTGACCAAATATGATGATGATCGGATTAAATCTCTAGGAGGAGTTCGTTAAAGTACGACGCTTGGAAATGTCAAAAAATGACAGAGAAAATTAAAAATGTCCGACTTCCTGTGGGGTTTAGAGCTTAGCTCCAAGAGACTTTTTTGTAGGTCTTGGAGTGATAGATGATCCTACCAAATTTCGTATCTGTAAGTTTTTCGTAGTGGGGGGGCTGTTCTCTTGAAATTTTGCAGGTGGCGCTATAGAGCCATTTTTACACACCCACTTCTGACGCCTATACTACATGTAAATTTTCGCCACTTCTGACGCGTGTGCAAATTTTCATGAGTTTTCGGGTATATTTAGGCCCTCAAAAATGCGATCCATTTCGGAGAAGAAGAAGAAGAAGAAGAAGAAGAAGAAAAATAATAATAAACGGAGCAAAAACAATAGGGTCCTCACACCCCAGTGTGCTCGGGCCCTAATAATAATAAACGAAGCAAAAACAATAGGGCTTTGCACCCACGGTGCAGGCCATTCTGGCCTGCTCCTCGGTGCTCGGGCCCTAATAATAAACGGAGCAAAAACAATAGGGTCCTCACACCCCGGTGTGCTCGGGCCCTAATAATAAATGGAGCAAAAACAATAGGGTCCTCACACCCCGGTGTGCTCGGGCCCTAATAAACGGAGCAAAAACAATAGGGTCCTCACACCCTGGTGTGCTCGGGCCCTAATAATTAAAGCTGCAAGCAGCGATGGAAGGGCCCTCGCACGCATGTGCACCGCTACCCTATGGCATTAGTAAAGCAGTGAACCAGAGGGATAAGAATTAAAGTGGGTAAATATAGGTGGATATTCAAAGGAAAATTTATGTGCCACAAAGTCTGTGTTATGTAGGTGGCGCTATGACTGTACATGATTATTGTTATATTGACATGTTCCGGCCGGGACCCCTAACAAACATGTGAAGTCTGGGGCAGATCGAACAATGTATGCCTGAATTACAACAGCTTCCTGTTTCATGGCGAAACATCACACTTTGCCAGGCTGCCACGGACACGCCCTTACACGAAAAGTCAAGATCTTCGCTAATTATCATCGCAAAGGGCTTAAGATCAGTCTGACCAGATATGATGATGATTTCATTAAATCTCTAAGAGCAGTAAATCACAGCGTAAAACAAGGCATTTCCTGCTACCTCTAGGTGGCGCTAGGACTGAAGCTGAATATTGGAATTGAAATGTGTTCAGGCCAAGACTCTTATCAAACATGTGAAGTGTGGGGCAGATTGGACATTGTATGCCTTAGTTATAAAAACGTCCTGTTTCATGGCGAAAACGCTGATATTTGGCAGGCCGCCACAGACACACCCTCCAATGAAAAGTCAAAAGCTCCGCAATTTAACATCGCAAAGGCCTTTAGATGAGATTGACCAAATATGATGACGATCTGATAAAATCTCTAGGAGGAGTTCGTTAAAGTACGAAGCCTGGAAATGACAAAATTTGCACATAAATCACAGCAAAAATTCAAAATGGCCGACTTCCTGTGGGGTTTAGAGCTTCGCTCCAATAGACTTTTTTGTAGGTCTTGGGGTGATAGATGACCCTACCAAATTTCGTATCTGTAGGTTTTTCGTAGCGGCAGGGCTGTTCTTCTGAAATTTAGCAGGTGGCGCTATTGCAGACCTGCCAACCTGTACGCATTTCTGAAATAACGCGCTCTTGATAATTGTCAATAAAATAAAACGTCATATACAAACCACATCAAATAAAGTTTTATAAATGGAGAATATCTCGTGTCTCGAGCGCCCACGTGATAGGTGTCTATGCCGTACTGTACTGCACTGTAAACAAAGCTACAATAAATTACAGACAGACATACAGTTAACAGCACTACTGTCACAGTTATGGTTGAAATTAAAGCAGTGTTAACTCTAAAATACTGTCTTAAAGGTATAGTTAACTTAAAACATGTAATTCAGTCATAGTTTACATAACAGAACAGACCATCCAAACATTTATGAGTTTCTTTATTGTGTGATACCCAAGTTATTTTAAAGAGTGTTGATAACCACAGTGTCTGGTCCCCACTTCATTGTATTTTTTGCTAGTCAGGGAAAAACAAAAAAAAAAATTCTAAATTTGTTTTGTGTGTGTTTCACTCAAGAAAGAAATCATGAAGGTTAGACACAATATGAGGTTGAGTAAATGATAACAGAATGTCATTTGTGGGTTAACCATCTCCCACTATTTAACAGTAATATCACTTTTAACAGTGTTTGTGCAGACATGCTAAACTTTGGAGAATACAGTATTTAACATTAATAATGTTATTAATCACCATGTAAGGCAAATTTAGTTAAACATGATTTTATTCACATTTATAATTATTTTTAAAGCAGATTATGGCAGGATGGGGAAAAAAGTGCAATGTGCAGCATGTTACCTTGAAAGTTACCAAGAGGTGTGTGTGCGTGCATGTGCGCATGCATGTGTTAAATTATATGTTAAAAACCCGTGTTCTGTCCTTTCGGCCGATGCTACTGTACACAAAAAAAATTTCCAAGGTTGGCAGGTCTGCTATTGAGCCATTTCTACACGCCCACTTCTGGCGCCTATGCCACGTGTAAATGTTCGCCACTTCTGACGTGTGAGCAACTTTTATGACTTTTTGAGCTTGTTTAGCCTGTCAAAAATGTGATTCATTTAACAATATTTTGCGAGGCCGCCACGGACACGCCCTCTAGTGAAAAGTCAAGGTCGTTGCTCTTTATCATCACACAAGGTCTTGAGATTACACTGGTGAAATATGATGTTGATATGGTTAAATATCTAAGAGCAGTAAGACACCGCGTAAAACATGGTATTTCCTGCTGCCTCTAGGTGGCGCTATGAGTGTTACTGAATTATGCCATGTTGATGTGTTCAGGCCTGGACCCTTATCAAATGTGTGAAGTCAGGGGCAGATCGGACAATGTATGCCTGAATTATGCAGGTGGCGCTATCGAGCCATTTTTACACGCCCACTTCTGACGCCTATACTACATGTACATTTTCGCCACTTCTGACACGTGTGCAAATTTTCATGAGTTTTCGGGTATGTTTAGGCCCTCAAAAATGCGATCCATTTCGGAGAAGAAGAAGAAGAAGAATAAACGGAGCAAAAACAATAGGGCCCTCACACCCCGGTGTGCTCGGGCCCTAATAAACGAAGCAAAAACAATAGGGCTTTGCACCCATGGTGCAGGCCATTCTGGCCTGCTCCTCGGTGCTCGGGCCCTAATTAAAACTGCAAGCAGTGATGAAGGGCCCTCGCACACATGACACCGCCACGCCGTGGCATAAGAATTAAAGGGAACAGTAGTAAATAGGCATTTAAGCATGTAAACATAGGTGAACTATTTAAAAGTGTAGTATAATGTGCCACATTTCCTGTTGCTAATTACAAATTACAGCGAGGTAGCATCGTGTAAGATAGCATGAGAGAGAGAGAGAGCGAGAGAGCGAGAGAGTGAGTGAGTGAGTGAGTGAGTGAGTGAGTGAGTGAGTGAGTGAGTGAGTGAGTGAGTGAGTGAGTGAGTACATGTAAATATTGGCACGTAGATGTGTTCAGTCCAGGACTCTTATCGGACAATTAAGCCAAAATCTGAGAAATAATTCAAAATAGCTGACTTCCTGTTTGGTGTAGGGCGTTGCTTCAAGAGACTTTTTTGTAGGGCTTGTAATAATACATGAGCATACCGAAATTCGTACATGTACATTAAACACAGTCCAAGGGCTGCTTCAGTGAATATTTGAAAGTGGCGCTAAAACATGTTCCTTCAGGTTGCCAGCTGGTGGCGCTATGGCTATAAATGAAAATTGTTATGTAGATGTGTTCAGGTCAGGACTCTTAGCAATCATGTGAATTTGGGACAGATCGGACATTGTATGGATGAGTTCCAGCAACTTCCTGTTTCATGGGAAAACATCAAACTTTGTCAGGCCAGAACCGACACAAATTTTTACGTAGAGTCAAATCCTTCGCAATTTAGCATCACAAAGGCCTTAAGATGACACTTACCAAATATGAAGATGATCCTACGAAAACTGTAGGAGGAATTAGTTAAAGTATGACGCCTGGAAATTACAAAAACTGCGCCCAAATCACAAAAATAACTCTGAATAGCTGACTTCCTGTTTGGTTTACGGCTTTGCTCCAAGAGACTTTTTTGTAGGTCTTGCCATGCTACAGAAGCGTACCAAATTTCGTAATTGTACGTTAAACACAGTCCGAGGGCTGTTTCGTTGAAAATTTGTAGGTGGCGCTATAGAGCCATTTTCCCACGCCTAATTCCAAAGCCCACACCACACTTAAATTTTCACCACTCTTGACATCTGTGCAAAATTTCATGAGTTTTTGAGTATGTTTAGGCTCTCTAAAGTCCTGCTGAAGTCGGAGAAGAAAAAAAGAGACATATTCTGCGCGATTAATTCATATTTGCCGTTCATGAACGTGTGTTTTTCATTGCACACCACTGTTTGCAGACTTGCAATGCTTTTGGCAGTATTTCAGCAAAAACCGTGCCAAAAGTGTAAGCGCGTGAAAACTGAGGTCAGATGGTAAATGGACTGCATTTATATAGCGCTTTTTAACAGACCTATGGCCATCCAAAGCGCTTTACATTCACCCATTCACTCACACATTCATACACCGACGGCAGTGTCAGCCATGCAAGGCGCCAGCCAGTTCGTCGGGAGCAGCTGGGGTTAGGTGTCTTGCTCAAGGACACCTCGACACTTGGTCCAGTGGAGCCGGGGATTGAACCACCAACCTTCCGGTTTGTAGACAACCTACATGAACCACTAGGCCACTGCCGCCCCGCAGTGCATACAGTTCATACTTATTTAATTCTAATATGAAGTTTCAGTTTTACAAGACATGAATTACACTTACGATTAACAGTACAATGATGCAAAACTTGTTTTCTTACTTGCAACTTGATTTACACCTTCACAAAATTGGTTTTGCGCACGCAAATTTATTTTATGCTTGCAATGTCACGTACACTCTCACAAATATGATCCTGCGCATGCAAATCTTTTTGACGTTATTTTACCCTCATACAGATATATACCAATCAGATCTGCATGTGTAGTTCATTTAATTCAGTTTTATTTATGTAGCACCGAAAGAAAGATATACAATCTGACCCATTTGAAAAATGTAACAATTTTTCAGTATCTTTCCCAGCATCTGTGCTGGTATCATAATAATGTGTTAAACTGTGTTAAATCATGAATGTTGTGATTAATAGCCTTATCCTTGTTGATCCTCTTGAGGGATCTGGAGACTCAAAGTACTGGAAGACAGGACAGTGCTGCATTCTCGTAGAGCCTGTGGTGACCTGGAATATTCCAGAACAGAGAGATTACATTTGTCCCTGTTAATACTGTACACCAAAATAATACAGTTCTGATAAAAAAAATGGTCAAGGTGGTTTTAATGATTTTGTTTAAGCTCTTTCAAGTGGTGATGATTCAACTTTATATTCATTTTTGAGAATGGTATGCGATGCTATGGTTCAAACATTAAACATTTTTTTTACAATCTTTCAACAATTAACAATCGCTCATTCTGCCACGCCTTCACAATGGTAGGAATTGTGTACATCAGTGTTCTCAAATGGGGGTACACGTACCCCTAGGGGTACTGCAGGGGGTACGTGAGAGCAAGTGGAAACTGACATTTAGGAATAAATCAATAAAATCAGTAAATCATGATGATAGTATTTTTATATGACACAAGGACTACACAAAGATGCATTAAAAAAATCATAATTTTAAAGCACATTGTACAAAATGCATGTGCAAGTTCAACCTGTTGATCTTGTCTGGCACATGCGCTAAAGTTTTTAGTTCAGCAGCTTCAGCAACGGAGATACACGGAGTCTGCTCCTGTTATCATTTCTTACTTAAAGTTAACTTTATTTTGTGGTGTTGCTGTGCGTATATTATATATATATTTTCAAGTAAGTGACATCTGTCAGTGTTGTAAATATGTATGTTTGAGTTTTATTTGGTAAAATGTACCTCATTAAAGCTTCCATAATAACCTTGGGAAAGCAGCTGTAATCCACACAAAATTGATAATTCAAAGGTTTATTTTCAATTTAATATGAATGTCAATCTATTTAAATATATATTTATGCCATATTTGTTCAAATGTAAGTTTAATTGCATGTGTGCAAATCTGATAATAGCGCATAGCGGTGCTTCGACTGACCCACACTCATTTGTAACCTGACACCGCTAACCAGCTGCAGTTGCAGCGGCCAGCAGACTAATCTTTAATACTGCCATATTCAACTTGTAGCTTGTAGTTTATACTTTGCTATATTGTTACTGCTTACTGCTGTAAGTTAAAACCTTTTGTTAATATATGTTCAGTACTAAGATCATTACCAGTATTTATTGAGACCTATCCAGAATCAGGAGCAGGGTCTGTGCGAAATAATGTAAGTTAGGAGAGGTGGCTTCTTAAAAGAGGATGCTAAAAAGAAAAAACAAACCAGAGCCTCAAAAATACCACCAGTTTCGTGATGAATACTAATAAGCAATAAACCTGCTCTGGGGCATCAGGTATACAGATGTGGCCTTTAAAAATGCGCGTCTCTGAGAGCAGAATGCCGCGGAGACTTCCGAAATTCTGCGAGATCCCGCAGAAGGGGGGTCGGTGGGGGACGCAGGAAATATAAAAACCTGTAGAGGGCAGGCGTGTTTCATGTAGGCCATACTGACGACAATGTGTGTGCTCGACTTCATGCTGAGCGTATACTGTATGATATTGAAGTAACATGACACGGATTATCGATGTATAGGCGATAGACTTTGATGTCTTACAAATGCATGCTTTTTGGCAAACATTTTGTTGGCGAAGTTTTCTTTTGCCAGTTACATAAACAGTCACATATTCTTCATAAAAATCCAACTCAAACGCGCATCATTTGTCTTATTTTTTCCGTGTACTTACAGTAGAAGAGACGTGATGTATGATAATCGAGTCTTATAACAAAATAATTCGCGAAGACCTTTTAAGAGACCGAGCGCATTTACGCAATATCATTAACTAGTTTATCTAATTTTACATTTAGTTCATTTTTGCATCTGAACGTTTTAATAGCTTTAACATGTTGCGCTTTTCTGCATTACTGAACAGTAGGCTACTTTTTATATTATCATGTTTCCCTTTACATGGTATGAAACACGATAAAAAGTATGCAATGGTGTTTAATACATTTCACTGAGAATTTGTATAATATGTTATACTTTTGTACTAAGGAATTAAAATCATATTGTGAGTGTAAATATTCATAAATTCGAGGAGTTTCTGAGGTGTTTGTCATCAGCAAAATGCGCAGTTTCTTTGTTGCTAATTAAAAACCGTTGGCTATGTGATTGTTTAAAATTGACATTTTGTCTACTTATTATTAATTTATTTTTTGCCTACATTTACTCAAATAATATCAATGTGAAAATATAAGTAAATCATACTTAGGCGTAAAACTTACACATTTTTGATGTCAAATAGAAATAATAATAATTTGAAATATGCAATTATTACAGTTTTAAAAACTTAAATATATTACTCTGACCTTTTTAAATATATTGACTAAAATAATCTGTAAATGTAATACTTATATACATCAAATAATATATGTACATTTTACACAAAATATCTGTTCTATTTTTAGTAATTTATTTTCCAACTAAAAAAATCGCATAACTGCATTAAGAGATTTTATTAAGTTACTTTAATCATTTATTTTAGAGATATTTACAAAGCCACTGAATAATTTTTAACAGTGTGTACATTATGACCTTACGGTAGACTATTATTAAATGCATATAAATAAAAATATGTAAAACTAAATAAAAAAGATATCATACACGGACTGTATGTAAGCATACGTTTTCTTGTTCGGTGCACGTGGGTTTAAACGCCGTTTTTCTAAAGAAGAATTTTAAAACTTTATTGGTGGTAGTTGAGAAGAATTCCTTTTTCCATTTTTAAATAATTTTGAGCGCAATATAAATATATCATATTGTTATTCTTATTATATAAGAATACGCAATTTTTACAACATTTTTAACATATAGAAAATATACGTTAAGCATGTTGTGTGTATTTCTTAATTACAAGCTTTTGATGAAATTGCACCAAAACTAAACGTGCATAAAAACATAAAAAAGTCATTTAAATAAGCGAAAAATCTTTTTTATGAGCTCAAAATTTTGAATATAATGTGCTATTGCTGAAAATTGCCCATCTCTAAAGGAGAATATTCATCTTTAAAGTTTAAGAAACAAAAAAGTACTGATAAGCATTCTCAAATATATATATATATATATATTCTGCAAGCACTCATTTATCCATAATGATGTAATTTATTTTTTAATAACATATTGTCGCTGTCGGGCAAAGATACTCTCTGGACACCAAGACCATGTCTATGGGTTCAAGAATAACAAAATATTGGCCATTTGAAACTCGAAAGTCATCACTTTATTTTGTCCCATTGTTTTCCATTTTGCGGGTGATAAAACTCCTGTGCGCGTCGTTCAAATTCATTGAAATTTCGTTCACTTGTAGTTTAGCAAGTATGTATAATACATTTTCAATAATGTTTTTACACTGCACATCGTCTGAGGAAATCCGAAGTTGCGTCGAGGGGAACCAAGCTGACAGCCGCGACAGCAGAGATTGTCACGTACCTACAAAGGGTATTGGAAAAAGCTTGCATCTGACCTGCAGCTATCATTCTGGCTTGGTGGGATGTCAGCCAGCGAGAGTCCTCTGATTCTGACCTTGTTCTTTTACTCCTCAGAGTCTAAAACCAGGAGGGCATATTAAGTATTCATTGTATTTTCATTTTAACAGAGCAGCTATGGTTGCGCGTTTCACACACCTCTCCGAACCACGTTGTTAACACTATGCTTGTTCGACTTCATGCGGCGCCGCAAGAACCGACAGCCGGATGACGTCAGAGTACCGCGAGAATGATTCAAGAAATCCTATTTCGCCTCGCTCTCGCGATATTGTGACGTCTTGTGGCTGTCGGGGCGCCGCATGAAGTCGAACTAGCCTATTGACAGCAGCAAAAGCTACGCATGCGCTTTTAACTTGTAAAACTCAAAGGTGTATGGGTAATGTAGTCTCTGCTCTCGGTGGGACGAATTAGGTAGCTTGCATTGTGAAGGGCGCTTTGAAAAGCGGCAGCGCAGCCAAAGGATTAAATTAAGCCTCTGATTTAAACAGATGTGCAAATGAGCGTTCTGGACTGGTACGCTAACAGTACGTTCTGGGCGCAGGGAGAGATGGTGGTACGCTCAAGAGCTATATTTGGAAGTGGCGGTACTGAGTACTGGCGCCTACCGGCCCACATTAAAGCACTGGCGGTAGCAAAGGTAGACGGCCCTTTGAAAAGCAAAAGAAAGCTGATAAAAATGAGAAACCTACACTGAAATAAATTGGAGTAGGATTTAGGCTACTTAACAAAATCTAAACATTTTTCACTCAGAAAATGCTAGTAAATATAAACAAAATTATCAGCAGCTTTAACTTTATTACTTTTTCAATTTTAATTCACTCTTTGTTTCAGCGATGTTTATAAATATACTATATTTCTGCATTTTGATTACAAACTGTTCTACACCGAAAAGAAACTAATGTAATCTTCCTGATTTAATCACGTAAAACACAAGTCTAAACATAAGCACCACTTTTCTGAATGATGATAATCACAAACATCCCAGAGTTTGTAAACCAATTGTTTGTAAAACATATTTAATGCTAACTTTACTTAAAAATTCTGAAAATATTTTTTACAGTGTATAAATAAAAAGACATGAAGGAAGTTAATTCCAAAATGTAATTAATTGTACATGGTTTAGCTGCTTGTTTTAGCAGCTACCAGTGACACAGAGTCAAGAAATTAAAAACCACCCACCCCTAGGTCTGCCAATTCTTTGCCAACCCCCAATGCTAATCGATCACCTCATCATCAGTGAATCAAAAGAAAACCGGTTAATCCAGTTTTCACCAGCGTGTTGGGTTTTAATTCCAACCCTTGCAGTTTCTTTGTTAAAATGCAATTTAAGCAAATAGGCCTAATACATACGCTGTATATTATTTTAAATGAATGTTTATAACTTATAAAATTAAGTGGATATCAGGTAACTTAATTTGACATATGTTGATATAACCTAGGCTCTCAAGTCCCACCATGAGACACACGCATTTCTGTCAGTTCACACGCTCACACACCAAACCTTGTAAGCTATTTATCACGCTGAGAAGTAAAATAGAACTTTTCCTGCTATACAATTAATAAAGGAGGTGCTGGTATACAGAGCATTTCTGTCGAGTTTAGCAGTACATTTTTTAGGTGTGGTCAACTTTACGCAGCGCCACAAGAACCGACAAGCAGATGACATAAAAATTAATTAATATTGTAATGTCTTAGCATGATATGTTTTCTAAAATGTTTAAAAATGAACAAATCAGTTGTGCGAAACTACACAGAATTTTGTTTTTATGAAACATATTCAATGGTTACAGTGCCTCATGGTGGGGTTGAACCCCTGGTTCAGTTTACCCCATCTGGTTCACTCTGCCCCACAGCCACCGTTCTGGGAAACTGCCTAGCTTAGTAATTCAGGCTAATCTTTAGCTAAATCATTCACATGGTTTTATACATTAGCCTATCACCAATATTTATGGTATGAATATTTAGACCTGGATAAATCTACTTTAACATAACAGCCTTTATACCTGGTATGTATAAATTTTACAAACTGTTTTTTTTTTTTAAATCATACTTTAATCATAACTCTTTTTATTTGTCCTTCTCTTTAACATAGCCAAATATAAATTATGGTTGCTACCTGTATTTGTGGTCACACGGCTATAAATCTGTATGGTTGCCTAGATAAAGGGGGTGGGTCAACTTACCCACTGGCTCACTTTGCCCCACTCTCCCCTACTTGGTATTGAGAAACGGCCATTGTTTACAGAAGCCGGAGCGCGAGCTACAAACTACAGAGCGAGTGCGCGGGTGCACAATGGTGAAAGAGCAACTCACGATGTAAATAACTAAACCAGTGCTCGCAGTACAGACACTTTATATTTTAGCGTACTGTGTACCTTCACTTTCTTTTGCGTGCCACCACTTCTCATGTTGCTGGTACTTTGCCTTAAAGAGTCAAAGGGCGTTTCTATGTGGCGCTGCGCAGACAGTTCGGCTACGAAGACATCAAAGTACCTCGAGAGCAAGTCGAAATGTTGCAAATGGTCCGACTTTACCTTTGCTCTCGCGGTACTCTGATGTCATACGCCGACCAGTCAGCGCCGCACCATTTAAAGTCGAACACACAAAGCGTCAAGGCAGGGCCGCTGGAAGTCATTTTGAACAGGGGGTGCTGTGAATTTTTTTAACCAAAAAACCTATGAGCCTATAGGCCTATTTAAAATACAATAATAAAAATAAATACATTGAGATTTACTACTTTATTGTCATATACACTTCAGGGCACACAGCCAGGGTCTGAAACACACAGACATCATCAGTTCTCAGATGAATATGCGCTATTAATCAGAAGCAAAAATACTTATACCAGGGGGAATTACTTTCGTTACAATTTACATACAACATATAATATTATAACAACATATAATATTAATTAAACTTCACAATTTTCAATGTCCATGCGGACGAACATATTTTACTTTCGTTTTTAAGTTAGGATCACACGTCGATTAACAGATGTAAAATATTCTCACATTAACATACTTATATAGATGTTTTTTTTACTAAATAGTACTATTACTGTCTTTTTTAAACTTATTAATAATTCATAATTTGAACAAAAATAATGATGGGTTTAGTTCTGATATTGTATACTTTTATAAAGAAATACATGGTGTATAATTACATTTTTAGAATCGGCTTTATATAAGGTTTGTACTGTAAAAATACTTTATTTGTTACAAACACAAGATAAAGAATTTACAAACGTGTGGAGAGCCATTTCAGCACTTGGACAGCAAAATGTGTTTTTTAAAAGCATTACTTAAAATGTTTTCTCATCTCACCATATCTACAGGTGCAGAGTCATTATATACAATAAATCCGTTGGGTAGCATTTAAAAAAAAAAAAACATTTAAAAGTAGATGCATTTGTTTAAAGCAAAGCATTTATTTACTTAGCTACAGATGAAGCAGCTCTTTAAGCCTTCTAACGTCTCATAATTGGTCATCATTTATGTCCAAGAGACTCAATAATAATCTGTTACATTTTAATCCTTTTTTCATATTAAAAAGCGTTTTTGTGCTGCTGCGCATCCATGTATGTAATAAACAAACCCGCGTTGTCATTCCGTTAATACGCATATTATCAACGCGCTCTTTACTCGAGCAGAAAAAACTCGCGTCGCGCATTGCGCCGGTTGTATAACAGAGATTCCAAAGTCTCTCATGAGATAGGGGACGAATGTCCAGGGAGTTCAGAATTTCTGTGTGGGCATGCATCAGGGAAAGGTGTGTGAGTCTTTTCTGGGTCGTGGTGCTGCGTACCAATGTCTTCAAAAGACGCAAGGCAAAGAAAGTGCGCTCGGATGAGGCCACGGATAGGCACAGACAGTAATACAAATTAAAATCCAAAATACACGTAATAACCTACGTGTGTCAAAAATAATTTCCTAAAATATTCATAAGTAATATATCAATTGTGCAAAATATTTTTACTTAAAAAAAATATATTTCTCGCCTTCCCGCGACCATGCGTCAAGGTCTGGAGGAAAAGGATACCTGCCCGGATCCCACGCACGCATCTGCAGTTATATACATTTTACAAAACCAGTATTCATTAGATTTTAAGAACTTTTTTGCCACTTTTAAAACTGTAAAACTAAATAAAAAAGATATCATATGCCGAATGAGCATGTAAGCATATGTTTTTTTGTTCGCTCCACGCAATACGGGTTTAAACACGGTTTTTTTTTCTAAAGAATAATGTTTAAACTTGATTGGTGGTGGTTGAAAATAATTTATATTGCAGAATAATTTTATATTCTTAATATAAAAGAATACTAATATATTTTTACAACATTTTTAACTTTAAAACATACATATAAAGATGCTTTGTACAATAGCTTTGCTTCTGACAACAATTTTCTGTAATAAATCAGTAAATCAATCACAAAATGTGTTGAAAGTGGCGAATAAAATGCTTGTCAATTCAAACAAAGGTGTATAAAACCGCTTTAATTAACAATAACTAAACTGTGCTCTTTTGCATACCTCTACTTTTCTCATGTCTTTCTTTATACCACCTTTATTTTTTTTTAAATCTTGCCACTTTTAGAAATAATTTGTTTGCATTTTTTGTATACTGCACACTTTATTTGCATCAACTATACCCATAATAACATTTTCTACGTTTTTCTTTCAATAAAAATAAACATATTTATTATTGTCTTAACTTAAAACTTTGTTTCTTAATTTATAAATTAGATTTTATATAAATAAGTTTTAAAAGTGTTGACTGCGAACGTCTGAGATAAGATATCTGGAAGGACCTATAATATACGCCTATAATATATGTACATTTGAAATTAAAATGTCTGTTCTATTTCTAGCCATTTATTTTGTTTTGACCACCTAAAAAATACATAAGTGACATTAAGAGATTTTATAAAGTGACTTTAATCCATTATTTTAGTAGTATATTTACAAAGCCACTGAATATTTTTACTGTTATGAATAACGGCTGAAAGGATTAAAAAAAATCATAACACTGACTGCCTATATGCGCAAGAAAGGTTTTATTAAAGTTTTAAATATGTAAAACTAAATAAAGATATCATATGCTCACTGTACAGTATGTAAGCATAGGCCCATGTTTTCTTGTTCGCTCTGCGTGGGTTTAAACGCCGTTTTTCTAAAGAATATTTTTTAAACTTTATTGGTGGTGGTTGAGAAGAATTCCTCTTTCCATATGTAAAGCAATTTAGCGCAATATACATGTGTCATATTATTGTTCTTAATATATTAAGAACAATAATACTTATATATTTTTACAACATTTATAACTTTAAAACCATGTATTTTTATACCACATGAATCTCTTTAAAATATTAATACTTTTAGAAAAACTGACATAATTATTAATATTATGAACAAACAATGAAACGGTGTCAAAATTCGACAACACAAATAATTAAGATATTCATTGTAAATATAGTTAAAAGTATTAGGCTCACACTAAATTCTTTGTTGCACTTAGTATAAATGCCCATTGCACGTACAGTCATCTTAATATATGTATGCGCTGTTATGCTGGCAAGAAGGGGTTGACGTCACTTTGCTGTTTTAATAGAAATGTTAAATATTCAGCAATGCCCTTATTAACTTCTGGAAACAACCGCAATGACAACGCATATAAAAATTTAGTTTTTTATGCGCCACCTGGTGGATTTTCTGTGAAGCGAAACACATTAAGGGAAAAGGGAAAGTAGCCCCCCCGAAAACACTTGCAGAATTCTGCGTGACTCCGCGAGACGATTTGGCGAATGCCGCGGGAGAAAACGCGCGTTTTTAAAGGCCACATCTGTAATAACTGTCTCACTCCCATTTCGCTGTATTTTAAAGCTAAATGTTGTTGTCTAGTTAAGGGGTACTCAGCTTGAAAAAAATCATAAAAAGGGGTACTTCAGCCAAAAAAGTTATTGTTCAAAATAATAGCAGTACAATGTGACTAACCAGAATAATCAAAGTTTTAAGTATATTTTTTATTGCTACGTGGCAAACAAGTTACCAGTAGGTTCAGTAGATTCTCAGAAAACAAACAAGACCCAGCATTCATGATATGCACGCTCTTAAGGCTGTGCAATTGGGGTATTAGTTGAAAGGGGTGTGTTCAAAAAAACTGAGGTCATCAATTTTGTGAAGAAACAGGTGTGAATCAGGTGGCCCCTATTTAAGGATGAAGCCAACACTTGTTGAACATGCATTTGAAAGCTGAGGAAAATGGGTCGTTCAAGACATTGTTCAGAAGAACAGCGTACTTTGATTAAAAAGTTGATTGGAGAGTGGAAAACCTATAAAGAGGTGCAAAAAATGATAGGCTGTTCAGCTAAAATGATCTCCAATGCCTTAAAATTGAGAGCAAAACCAGAGAGACGTGGAAGAAAACGGAAGACAACCATCTAAATGGATAGAAGAATAACCAGAATGGCAAAGGCTCAGCCAATGATCACCTCCAGGATGATCAAAGACAGTCTGGAGTTACCTGTAAGTACTGTGACAGTTAGTAGATGTCTGTGTGAAGCTAATCTATTTTCAAGAATCCCCTCTGTTAAAAAAAAGGCATGTGCAGAAGAGGTTACAATTTGCCAAAGAACACATCAACTGGCCTAAAGAGAAATGGAGGAACATTTTGTGGACTGGTGAGAGTAAAATTGTTCTTTTTGGGTCCAAGGGCCACAGGCAGTTTGTGAGACGACCCCCAAACTCTGAATTCAAGCCACAGTACACAGTGAAGACAGTGAAGCATGGAGGTGCAAGCATCATGATATGGGCATGTTTCTCCTACTATGGTGTTGGGCCTATTTATCGCATACCAGGGATCATGGATCAGTTTGCATGTGTTAAAATACTTGAAGAGGTCATGTTGCCCTATGCTGAAGAGGACATGCCCTTGAAATGGTTGTTTCAACAAGACAATGACCCAAAACACACTAGTAAACGGGCAAAGTCTTGGTTCCAAACCAACAAAATGAATGTTATGGAGTGGCCAGCCCAATCTCCAGACCTTAATCCAATTGAGAACTTGTGGGGTGATATCAAAAATGCTGTTTCTGAAGCAAAACCAAGAAATGTGAATGAATTGTTAAAGAATCATGGAGTGGAATAACAGCTGAGAGGTGCCACAAGTTGGTTGACTCCATGCCACACAGATGTCAAGCAGTTTTAAAAAACTGTGGTCATACAACTAAATATTAGTTTAGTGATTCACAGGATTGCTAAATCCCCGAATTTTTTTTTTGTACAAAATAGTTTTGAGTTTGTACAGTCAAAGGTAGACACTGCTATTTTTTTAACACACCCCTTTCAACTAATTGCCCAATTGCACAGCCTTAAGAGCGTGCATATCATGAATGCTGGGTCTCATTTGTTTTCTGAGAATCTACTGAACCTACTGGTAACTTGTTTGCCACGTAGCAATAAAAAATATACTAAAAACCTTGATTATTCTGGTTAGTCACATTGTACTGCTATTATTTTGAACAAGACTGTACATGGTGGTGGAAGAAGGTGATGACATGATGCTCTGAAGCCCAAACATCTTGATGGTCTGGGTCAGTGGCGGCCCGGTGATGCACATACGTTTACATGACATTCTGAACACATATTATCAAATGAAGAGCAACACACATGCCACACATATTTTGAATTTGCGCCCATCAGAAGAGAAGTCACTGGTCACCAAAAACATCACACCCACATACTGCACAGACCTAAGAGATGAATATAAAAGTCAGAAAATGACTAGACCATAAAAACAATACATAATATAAATATAAACTGTGTGCACAATTATTAGGCAAGTTGTATTTTTGAGGATTACTTTTGTTTTTGTACACCTACAGTGCTCTTAGTCAATTCAAAATGTTAACAACCCCTCAAACATGAACATTTAAGTAGTAAAAGTGAAATTTTGGCTTTCTTAAGAGAATATTTCTGTGTACATTATAAGGCAACTATTAGTGTGCAGAATGATTAGGCAACTAAATGAAAAACAAAGATTTTCCCATCTCACTTTTTTCACCTGTTAAAGTGAGAATAATAAAGTCACAAGCCTTATTTATATATGAACTCCAACTGAGGGATCCATAATTACATCCTTAAACACGTCATCATGATGTTCCTGTATAGCTCAGTGGTAGAGCATTGCATTTGCAGTGCAAAAGGTCATGGGTTTGAACCCAGGGAACACAAGGGCTGATTTAAAAAAAATTATAGCTTGTAATGCACTGTAAGTCGCTTTGTATAAAAGGCTGCAAAAAGTTTTGCAAGTTAAAGAGAAACTAAAAATAAATTCAAATATTGCTGTATGCGGTTTCATTTGAAATTTTAACACAGTTTTTCTTTACCTTCAGCATAGCATTGCTGGTATTTCACCTAAGGTACATTTTGCTACCCTTCAGACCCAACGTTGTAAAATTACAACATTGACATAACAAGCTCAAAGTCTTATATAATCAAAACAATCAGCTGCATCTTAACTCTTTCACCGCCAGCGTTTTTAAAAAAAGTTGCCAGCCAGCGCCAGCGTTTTTCATGATTTTCACCAAAGATTAATGCCTTCCAGAAAATGTTCTTCTTTAAATATATAAACATACAATATACCAAATGAAAGAACAGACCCTCTGCTTTCAAACAAAAAAAACCGTTTTATCCTACCTTTAGTGGTTCTTTTGCAATCAGCTTTTGAATATGGGTAGGTTTTTGCAAAAACACCATATTTTGAGCAAAAAGCAGAGATAATTCCATTTTTGTGACGGACTTTTCATAGAGATCCCTTTCAGAGCGATCTTTAAAACAGACACGGACATGCAGCAGCTTGCCATAGGGCAATACTTCCGGTTTTAAAAAGTTGCGGATAATAGCGGTATTGCGGAAAGACGGAAAATCTCGTCATTGGCGGGGAAGCGTTTTCTTTTAATTGACGAGATATCTCGTCAATGGCGGGGAAAGAGTTAAAATATTTTAGGCATTTTACTGACGTGATTGTTGATTTATTTAGTCCAGTAAAAATAGTCATGTTCTTCAAGGTAGGTTTGCAGGTTTTGTAAGTTCACGGCCATTAAAACAAACCTATTTACAAAGTCTACGATTTAAAATCATTGCAGGGTTAAACAATATGACTTTGTAGTTGTGTAAACGTGGTTTTAAAGAGAGAAAAAAAACATGTACAGGTATATTTTATTAGACCTTAAACTGATGTTGTAATATTACAACCGAGGGTTTTACAGGGTTAATAAGACACCTATTCACATTTTTCCACATAAAATAGAAAATTAATGTAATAATAGGTATTACCTTTTGATGCGAGTGAAAAGAAAATGGCGCCCACAAGACTTTTTAGAGTCAAGATTTGAGAGTGTGGGGGCGGAGCTTAACAGTGTAAAGATAATGATGCAGAACATAACACTCACATTTTCACCAACACTAGGGGTATCTTTCACTATTTGTTGTTTAGATAACTCTTAAAAAGTAAATATGGACTAACACTGCGTATTTAACACTGCCAGTTTTACTGTGTATGTTAGGAATGAGATTGTTTGTGTGCTTGAATCAGGATCGTGATCTTTTTACGATTAATCGTGCAGCTCTAGATACAACTATTTAAAAATCTGGAATCTGAAGGTGCAAAAAATCTAAATATTGAGAAAATAGTTTTTCAAATGAAGTCCTTCTAAGCAACACATATTACTGAAGATAAATATTTTTTATATTGACGGTAGGAAAGGGACAAAATATATTTATGAAACATGATTTTAACTTGTTATCCTAATGATTTTTGGAATAAAAACAATAATTTTGACCCATACAATGTTTTGTTCGCTATTGCTACAAATATACCCATGCTACGTATGACTGGTTTTGTTGTCCAGAGTCACATATTTGATTGCAAGTTAAATCTATATTAATAAGAAATGAATGCTGTAACCATCATGACACTAAACTGGTGGTAAATATTCCTGTTTATGGTGATGTATTAATAAGCCGTTTTGTGTGCTGTAGGTTAATGTCGACTGAAAGCACAAACAGCTTCACTCTTATTGGAGAAGCTTCAGATGGAGGAACTATGGAGAACTTGAGCCGCAGACTGAAAGTATAACCTCACAGTAATACAGAACAACACAATAATGACACATTGTTCTAGGTGATATTAACAAAATGTGTTCTGTTTTGATTCGAGTTTGACTATCTTACTATCTTACTAAAAGCAAGTACTAAGATCACTAGTAAAATGCATTTTTTTTTTCAGAATAACAATGAGGAAAATCAATTAGAAAATGTAAAAAATTTGAATATTGAAATTCTTATATATGTATATACATATATTGGTTGTATTTTTTAACAATAGTTTATGCTTTTGGTTACTGACAATGAACAATGCGTTTACTGTATTTTAAATCTTAGTTTGTTAAATTCAGGAATCACAAGTACATTTGAAAAAAAACTTTTACATGCAGTATCTGTCAACATTAGTTAATGCACAATGAGCTAACATTAATATACTATACTGAAATTAAATGACAAAGATGATTAATAAATCCTGAAAAACTATGTTGCTCATTGTAGTTCATGTTACCTAATGCATTTACTAATGCTAACAATTGCAACCTTATTATAAATTCTAACCAGAATCATTGTAAGGAACTAGGGAAAGAGGCGTCATTAGAATCCATTTGCAGGAAGTTTAACCCTCTTGGGTCTAAGGGGTTTTAGGGCCCTGGGGAAGTTTTGACATGCACTGACATTTGTGCTTTTTTTAGTTGCGTAAAAACATATTAATGATAAAAGTCTCATAACACTGTGTTCAGCACAAATTGGGCTACAATATTATATGATCAACATGTATGTACATGTTTGTATTTTCGAGAGAAAAATGTTAATGCATGGTTTTTGAAAAAGCTAAATTTTTAAGTCACTGATATAAGTCCACAAAGCTCATTCTAAACATGTTTTCCCAAGAGTTTCCAAAACAAGATCTAGTAGTCTAGAGATTTTTCTTTAAAATTATGTAAAAAAAATCATTCGGCCTGCTCATTCACAAGATAATATATTGATTTTCAATTTCTAAGACACTTTTGCTTGGGAAAGGCCGTATGCGTGGAGGCGGGAAAGCTCCTTAATAATAAGTGATTGACAGCTGAGAGACAAAGGAGTTGTATAATGAGCCACATAATGAGCCTTGTAGGAATGTTCAACAGGAATGTAACTTTCTCTGTAGTAAAACCATGATAAGGTTTACTTTGAAATTTATAACAAAAATTTTCAATAGAATGTAAATACACACACACACATATTTCTATTGAAATATTTTCATGGTAAAGGTACTGTTTGGCCATCGTAAAAATGAACACAGGGTTAGTGTTTGGTTGGCCAGCGAGAGGTTTACTTTTGTGCAGTAAAAAGCTCAAAAGAAGAACTGCCTATCGTTGTCTGGACTCTTATTTGTGTTTTTGTAATCATTAGAAGAAACACATTAGTAAAAACACAACAAGGCACAAGAGTGATAAACTTATCAATGTTTGTTTACAGTCGTCGCTAGGGCTGTCACTTTTTATTCGATATTCGAATATGCATTTGAACATGACGTGAAATATCTGTATTCGAACTATAAATAAACCATCCGTTTTTTTAAATGCCACGTGTAGCGCATTTTTTACAGTAACACCTCGTAATAGGAAGGAGGCTGAGAGTGAGACCAACAACAGCAACTGTGCACAAGAGAGGGAATCAAATGGGACCAAAATGAACCTCATGTGCATGTCAATATAGAAGTATAGTTTGTATATAAAATGACATATTGTTTATAGTGTTAAATATTATAGCAGAATAAAAAGCTTGTGTTAATACGTTGGCATTATGAAATTAGCATGTATGAAGATAATTTCATCATTTTTACAATGCAATGTAAAACATTAAACAACAACATCATTTGTCTTGTAAACGGATTTTAAATGATCATGTGCTGACTTTTGCGCGACACATAGACGACAGAGTCAAGTGAGATCTGTCGAACTCAGCGGTAAGTTTAATTTCATCTCAGGTATCATAGGGTTTGTGCTCTCTATCATAAAACGGGCAAGCAAACAGCACGCGCAGGGTTAATGTACTTGTCAATGACGGCTCACAAATGCGCGGGATAGGCTATGTATGTGTGCTGCTTGTCAATGAGATTACTTCTCACTAACACGCTCAAGCACGGGATATGTGGGCTTGTCAATGACAGGCATTAAATCAAATCTGCGGGAGCGAATTCCGTTTGGGTCTGCCTATTTACTCCTGCTGCTATTTAAGTTGTATCATTATTGTTTGTTACTGTTCTGAATCATTTTTTATATATATAAGTTTGTTATTCATAAGTTGATAACCTGCTGTTTCAAACATTAAGTAAAAAAGTAATCCAGACAGCCCTGTTTATGAGTGTCACTGTTAATAATTTTAATATCTATTTTCGATTTCACTTACATTTAAAAGCAGACATTCCAAGCATTATGTAGACATTTATCTTTTGTTTATATGACAAGTATTCGTTACGCTACAGTTAATTTTTCTGACCCGTTTCTGAAAGGACTTCACTGAGGGAGAGAGAACAAAACGCGCATCATGTTTATTTTCTCAATTTTGCGAAAAGCATAACATTCTGTTTTTATTGGGAGTGGACAGAAAAAAAACGAGACACTTTAACGTTTTAAATGATGTGTACATCATATCTGTATGTCCAAAATCAGCAGAGTAAACTAAGTCTCTTTGCGGAGTGATTGAAAAATAAAGAGTTTGCGGCGCCCACGCCGCAGTCGACCCCAGAGTGTTAATTAAACACAGCAACCAAATACAAATCAGAGTTGAAGCAGTCAAAAGGGAGGTAAGGTTAGAAAAACGCTTGGTAAGGCAGTGGAAGCTGGCAGTACTTCGCAAAGTTAAAATGAGTGAACATGGCAAGTTATACATGTGACTTATAACAGAAAGTAACCAATAAAGAAGTCCATGATCAGTTTTCAGGAGATGGTTCCCTCTGGTCGTCGGATGAATTAGAGATGGCCTCAGCTGTTACAAACCCCCCCTTAAACAAACACCTCCTGATGTTCCTCAATTTGGATGTCACCTTGGTCATCCTCAAGGTCGTGGTGCTGGTTGGTCAGGGTTAGCTTGGTGAAATTCATAAATAAAGGTTGGATCTAGTATGTCCTTGGCATCTACCCACAATCTATCCTCCGGTCAGTAGCATTCCCAGTCCACCAGGTACTGCATCTGGGCCCTTCGTCCTCTAGAGTCCATGATCTCTTTGACTATATATGCTGGCGCCCCATCAATCTCCAATGGAGGCAGAGGTTAACAGAGGGGTGATGGAGCCTTTGCAGTTGCTGCCCCACATTTGTGGAACCAGCTCCCCCAGGATATTAGATCTGCCCCCTACATTGCTGCATTCAAATCCAGCTTAAAAATAAATTTTTATTCCTTGGCCTTTCTTGTTCCCTAACCTGGTATTTCTGTTTGTTTTCTGTATTCCTGCCTAGAGTGCTTTGAAATTGAAGGTTTTACTTTTATTCATTTTTATTTAATTATGATTATTGATTCTATGCGTTTTATTTTTATTGATTTTTTTAGTTATTCATAGTACAGCGCTTTGGGCAGTTTTGTGCTGTGTGAAAATGTGCTTTATAAATTAAAATTACTTACTTGCTAGGTTCAGGTTCCGTGGTTCCAGAGCCAGACGTCAGATGGACCGGTTTCAGCAGGGACACATGAAAGGAAGGAGAGTTGCAGTAGTTAGTGGGAAGCTATAATTTCTATGTTACTAGGTTAATATGATGTAAAATATAGGTCCTCACATACCTGCACGGTAGCCTAAGTTTAAGATCGCGGTGGACATTCAGATCCTCTGACCAGGATGACCGTTAGGGTGGGGATGTCTTCCCCGATTGGCCTTGTTTTAAGTTTATTTGAATAGGGACAAGTATGTTACATAAGCTCATGTTACATACTACAACATTTAAGCCAAAGCTAATTCTCAATGTCAGTCCCTAGTGGGCCTTTACAACATTTAACAATACATAATTAAAATTAACATTATAATACAGTATTACACAATATCATCCAAACCGACAGTCAATGTTCACATTTTTGTCCTCTAATTAAAAAGTCTTTGAGTTTATACTTAAAAAGGACCCAGTTTGATTCTCCTTTCTGTCACGACTCCTGGGTGATCTGTGGTGTGTATGTGTGCGTTTGTTTTTTACCGGTTGGTGACGGTTCCTCACGTGTGCACTTGCCCCTCCCGCTCGTTTCTGTAATCATTTGCCAGCTCTGTCTCGTTTCCTATCTCTATTTATGTTCCTCTGTTCTGTTTCTTGTCACGCGCTCATTGCCATGGTTGATCATAGTCACGCGTCCAGTCCAGACAGTTGTTTGGTAGTTTTTGTCGCTCTTCTCTGCTCTTGTCTCAGATCCTGTCGCCGACATTTGGATGCTAGCATCAGCTCGGAATCCTCAGCCAGTGTGTGACTGTGTTGATGTCCTCATCTGAACTTTGTCCTTCTCCGGTGCAGCTGGGTTGCCTCGCCTTTAGGCAGTACACCAGCCTTTCCGGTTTTCTGAGGAGTTTCGTGCTGATTGTGTGGATTTCCTCTCCGTCGGAATTCCTACCTTCAGTGAGGATTATATCGCTGGTCGCCGCGTGTGGTCTCCGTCATCTCCAGTGGACTGAGGATTATTGTGTTTTCTATTTTCTACTGTCTCTTCTTTTCTGAATAAACTTCCTTTCATTCGCATGAGACTCGACTCGGAGTTTTCCCTGACAGAATGAGCGCGTCAGAGATGGAGTCTGCGAATTCAGAGGATTCAGATCCGGTGCAGTCTGCTCTTAATCAACAAGGGGCGTTATCGCTCAGCACTCATCGCTGCTCACTGCGGCTGCCAGAGACTTCCGTACTTTGTCAGAGCGGTTTTCGGAGTTAAGTATCCGATTGGACCAAATCATCCAGCCGATCCGAGGGCCATCTCTTCCTACGTCTGGCGGAGCTCCGCCCAACGTTGATCGTGAGCCACACCCGTGGACTCCTCCCACCTTCCACGGCGACCCCAATACCTGCCGGGCCTTCCTGAAGCAGTGTTCCCTAATTTTTGCCCTCCAACCCCGGAGATTTGCCAGCGCTACATCCAAGGTAGCATTTGTTTTGACTTTACTCACCGGGAGGGCGAGGGAATGGGGAATGGCTGCTTGGGGGGCCAAGGCCCCGTGCACGGCTTCGTTTGAGGCTCTCAAGGGAGAAATGCTGAGCCTTTTTGATCGATCACTCCGAGGCGACATGGCGGCAGCCGAGCTGGTGAGGCTACAACAACGAAGATCGTCCGTTACAGATTACGCCATCTCATTTAAGACGTTAGCCATCACCAGCGGGTGGAATGATACGGCGCTTCGGGCTCAGTTCCTCGAGGGTCTCAACCCCTCCATCCAGGACGAAGTCGCTGCACGGGACCCTCCTACATCTCTAGAGGCGGCGATCGACCTGGCGCTAAGAATCGAAACACGACACCATCAGCGAGAGCTCCGCCGGTCGTTTCGCCAAATCGCTTTTTCATCAGAGGAGTTGGCTTCATCACCATCGCTTGATGCAGAGGAACCTATGCAACTGGGTAAGCGCCTGTCGAGTGGATTGTGTCTATACTGCGGTAAGGCGGGGCACATCGCCGCTTCATGTCCGGTAAAAGGTACCGCCCGCCGATGAGCTCGGGAGTTTCGGTGGGCGTGTCATCTTTCAAACCTCTCGTAAGCCGCACTGTTCTTCCTGTCATTGTGATTTTTAATCAGTCTAACTTCCAGTCGCAGGCCTCGTTGGATTCCGGGGCGGAGGCGAGTTTTCTAGATGCCGGGTTGGCTGGATCTTGGGATATTCCTGCTATCCCTTTGTCATCCCCTCTCCCTGCCTGGATGTTAAAGGGACAGCACATGGCTATGATCACCCATCGCACACCCCCTGTGAGTTTGTTTGTTTCTGGCAATCATCGTGAGGAAATTGAATTTTATTTGTTGGATTCATCCCAATCACCAGTCATTTTAGGGCATGACTGGTTGTCCAAACATAATCCTCATGTTGATTGGCAGAACAGTGTTGTCTTGTCTTGGAAGTCTTCGTGTCATGTTTCATGTCTTGGTCCGGCTCCTTCTGCTTCTTTGTGTTCTACTTTTTAGATTCCTGCTGCCGATCTCTCGGGGGTCCCGGCGGATTACTCTGATCTGCATCGAGTGTTCAGTAAGGCTCGGGCCACATCCCTACCTCCTCACCGGTCATATGATTGTTCCATCGATCTCCCCCCAGGTACTTTTCCGCCTAAGGGTCGAATTTTTTCCCTTGCTAAACCAGAGAGAGAGGCTATGGATAAATACATAAATGAAGCACTTAATGCTGGTCTCATTCGTCGCTCCTCGTCTCCAGCGGGTGCTGGTTTTTTCTTTGTTAAGAAGAAAGACGGGTCTCTTCGTCCGTGCATTGACTATAGAGGGCTTAATGACATTACTGTTAAGAATAAGTACCCCTTACCGTTAATGTCTTCGGCTTTCGAGTTATTACAGGGAGCACGCGTGTTTACCAAATTGGATCTGCGCAATGCTTATCATTTGGTACGCATCAAAGAGGGCGATGAGGGGAAGACAGCCTTTAATACACCATCAGGACACTGGGAATACTGCGTTTTACCATTTGGGCTTTGTAACGCACCGGCTGTCTTCCAAACTATGGTAAATGAGGTGCTGGGAGACATGATTAATAAGTTTGTGTTTGTGTATCTTGATGACATTCTCATCTTTTCTCCCTCCATGAAGATACACACCCAGCATGTTTGCCTATTTTTACAACGGCTTTTAGAGAACCAGCTCTTTGTTAAGGCGGAGAAGTGCGAGTTCCACAAACAGTCGGTTTCGTTCCTGGGTTTTGTTATTGCCGAGGGAGAGATTCGTCCCGATTCCGCGAAAGTTAAAGCGGTCGCCGATTGACCAGTACCCGACTCTTGTAAGGAGCTTCAGCGATTTTTAGGTTTCGCCAATTTTTACCGGCGTTTCATCAGGAACTTTGGTCAGATCGCTAAACCCCTTACTGCTCTCACTTCCACTAAGCTGCATTTCCGATGGGATGGAGAGGCTCAGGAAGCCTTTGATAAGTTAAAGTCCTGTTTTATCTCTGCTCCGGTTCTCTCTATTCCTGATCCGGCTAATCAATTTATTGTGGAAGTAGATGCTTCTGATGTCGGAGTAGGCGCCGTTTTATCTCAGCGGTCGTCCATTGATGGGAAGGTGCACCCGTGTGCTTTTTTCTCTCACCGGTTAAACCCAGCAGAACGTAATTACGACATAGGTAATAGGGAGCTGCTGGCGGTTAGACTCGCTCTGGGTGAGTGGCGTCACTGGTTGGAGGGAACCTCGGAACCCTTTCTGGTCTGGACGGATCATAAGAATCTTGAATATATCCGTTCGGCCAGAAGATTAACAGCTAGACAGGCTCGCTGGGCACTTTTCTTTGACCGTTTTAACTTTTCCCTCTCGTACCGGCCTGGCTCTAAGAATACTAAACCTGAGGCCCTCTCTCGTCTGTTTGATCACTCTGAGTGCGAGCGGACCGAAACCATCCTCCCGGAAGGCAGGGTGGTCGGTGCCCTCGTCTGGGGAATCGAGCAGCGGGTGAGGGAGGCCGGCCGAGAGGGGAAGTGCCGGAGGAGTGTCCAGCGGGTCGTCTATGGGTTCCTGAGTGTTTGCGTTCCGATGTCATCCGGTGGGGTCATGAATCCAGGTTTGTCGGCCATCCGGGAATTCGGAGGACGTTGGCTACCATTTGTCAACGTTTTTGGTGGTCTTCTATGGCCATGGATGTCAGACAGTTTGTATTAGCCTGTTCAGTCTGTGCTCGTAGTAAAGCATCCAATCAACCCCCCGCTGGTCTGCTTAAATCTTTGCCCATCCCCTCCCGCCCCTGGTCACACATAGCCCTTGATTTTGTCACCGGGCTACCGGCGTCTGATGGTAACACTGTCGTTTTGACTGTGGTGGATCGTTTCTCTAAAGCGGTTCATTTCATTCCCTTACCTAAGCTCCCTTCTGCCAAAGAGATGGCTCAGGTTCTGATTAACCACGTTTTTCGGTTGCATGGTCTTCCGTCTGATGTGGTTTCAGATAGTGGTCCTCAGTTTTCAGCCTCCCCTTTTTCCATCACAGGAACCCGATGCAGCGGTTCGGTCTGCCTTAGCTTTCGTTCGCAGGTGCAGACGCACCTGGAAGAGAGCCAAAGACTTGTTAGTACAGACCTCCAGACGAACCAAAGCTGCGGCTGACCGTCACCGGCAACCTCCACCCCGTTATGTGTGTGGACAGAAGGTATGGCTTTCCACCAAAGATTTGTCTCTCCGTGAGCCTTCTCGTAAGCTGGCTCCTCGTTTCATTGGGCCATACACCATTATTAAGGTCATTAGTCCGGTAGCGGTTAAGCTTAAGTTACCACTTACTCTTGGTCGGGTTCACCCTGTTTTCCATGTATCCAAGGTTAAACCTGTGATCTTTGCCCGCAATAATTCTCCTGTCTCTGCCCCCAACCCCCCCGCCCCTCGTCTAGTGGATGGTGCCCCTGTCTATACGGTTAGGAGGTTACTAGATGTTCGCCGCAGGGGCAGAGGTTTCCAGTATTTAGTGGACTGGGAAGGCTATGGATCGGAGGAGAGGTGTTGGGTTCCGGCTCGGGATATACTGGACCCCGGTCTGATTGAGGACTTTCGTCTGCGACAAGGTGAGCCCCCCTCTGGTCCGTCATGTGCCGTCATGGAGGGGGGGGTACTGTCACGACTCCTGGGTGATCTGTGGTGTGTATGTGTGCGTTTGTTTTTTACCGGTTGGTGATGGTTCCTCACGTGTGCACTTGCCCCTCCCGCTCGTTTCTGTAATCATTTGCCAGCTCTGTCTCGTTTCCTATCTCTATGTTCCTCTGTTCTGTTTCTTGTCACGCGCTCATTGTCATGGTTGATCATAGTCACGCGTCCAGACAGTTGTTTGGTAGTTTTTGTCGCTCTTCTCTGCTCTTGTCTCAGATCCTGTCGCCGACATTTGGATGCTAGCATCAGCTCGGAATCCTCAGCCGGTGTGTGACTGTGTTGATGTCCTCATCTGAACTTTGTCCTTCTCCGGTGCAGCTGGGTTGCCTCGCCTTTAGGCAGTACACCAGCCTTTCCGGTTTTCTGAGGAGTTTCGTGCTGATTGTGTGGATTACCTCTCCGTCGGAATTCCTACCTTCAGTGAGGATTATATCGCTGGTCGCCGCGTGTTGTCTCCGTCATCTCCAGTGGACTGAGGATTATTGTGTTTTCTATTTTCTACTGTCTCTTCTTTTCTGAATAAACTTCCTTTCATTCACATGAGACTCGACTCAGAGTTTTCCCTGACACTTTCAGTTCAGTGGGTAAACTATTCCAGGCTTTTGTGCCTTGTACAGAGAAAACTGATTGTCCAAATAAACTATTATGATTCGGGATCTGGCAATTCCCGTTCAGAGCTCCCCTAGTCCTTGAACCCACAGCTCTGAGAGCAACTATACATTCACTCAAGACCTGTGGGGCTTGCTGATTTAAACATTTATACATCTGCTTCATTAAAGAAAATGTAATAAAATTTACAAAAGATAAAATATTTAACTTCTTTAAACTAACACAATGATGTGACCTAATAGGTTTCCTATCTAGGATTTCAACAGCTCTGTTATAAAACATTTGGACTGGCTTAACACTCTGGGGTCGGCTGCGGCGCGGGCGCCGCAAACTCTTTATTTTTCAATCACTCCCCAAAGAGACTTAGATAACTCTGCTGATTTTGGACATACAGATATGATTTATACATCATTTAAAACGTTAAATTGTCTAGTTTTTTTCTGTCCACTCCCAATAAAAACAGCATGTTGTGCTTTTCGCAAAATTAAGAAAATAAACATGATGCGCGTTTTGTTCTCTCTCCCTCAGTGAAGTCCTTTCAGAAACACGTCAGAAAAATTAACTCTAACTTAACGAATATTTGTCATAGAAACAAAAGATAAATGTCTACATAATGCTTGGAATGTCTGCTTTTGGAAGATGTAAGTGAAATCGAAAACAAATATTGTAATTCGCTGTTAACTGTATTAGAAGAGAGAGATGTACCGTCTTTCTTCTGTTGCTTTATTATCTATAATGAGCCACGCCCCGCTCAATTGAAGAGAAGAGCAGAGATCATCCATATTCATTAGTCAACCCCACAGTCAATGGACATTCCGTCTCTGCAGCCATTCACTGCTGTGTTGAGTTTTAATCCGAGTGCTGGAAACATGACATATAATGGTTTACTCGTGACTGTAACTAAAGTTATCCCCAGACGCGAGTGTGACTCGATCGACGTCCAAACGCACACACAAACACACAATGCCTCATATTTGAAGCGCTTTGTGGTATCATTATAAAAGATGCGATTGCACACATCACATAACTGTTTACTCGCGCCTAAATCTCCAGACAGACGCGAGTGTGTGTGCTTCGTCAGTGTAAAGGGATCGATGTCCGACACCTAAATCCTTATTTACTTGCGGATGTGTGTCAGTTTCTCCAGACGCGAGTGTTTTCTTTGTCTTCCGTGAAACAGTTGACGCGACGGGAACACACATACACAAACACGCGAGTCAGGAAACTCAACGCGCTTTTTGGTATTCTTATAAAATACGCGATTGCAAACAGTACAATCCTTATTTAGTTGCATCTAATATCTCCGCACAGCAAGTTTATTAAACACAGGATCACTCGCATGTGCACACGTTTACTGCATTCATGATCAACACGTGAGGTAATGGCGGCGGCTGTAAACAAACATTGATAAGTTTATCACGCGTGTCCCTGGTTGTGTTTCTACTATAATGATTACAAAAACACAAATAGGAGTCCAGACAACGATAGGCAGTTGTTCTTTTGAGCTTTTTACTGCACAAAAGTAAACCTCTCGCTGGCCAACCAAACACAAACCCTGTGTTCACTTTACGATGGCCAAACAGTACCTTTACCATGATCAGGCTACTATTGTTTTTAAAGGGTAACTTATACTTGTGATATTAATAGAAAATATTTCTATATATATATATATATATATATATATATATATATATATATATATATATATATATAATGTGTGTGTGTGTGTGTGTGTGTGTGTGTGTGTGTTTACATTATATTGAAAAGTAAACCTTATCATGGTTTTACTACAGAGAAAGTTGCATTCCTGTTGAACATCCCCACAAGGCTCATTATGTGGCTCATCATTATTCAACTCCTTTGTTTCTCAGCTGTCAATCACTGATTATTCAGGAGCTTTCCCGCCTCCACGCATACAGCCTTTCCCAAGCAAAAGTGTCTTAGAAATTGTAAATCAATATCTTGCTTTATGTGAATAAGTAGGCCATATGATTTTCACATCATTTTGAAGAAAAAACTCTAGACTACTAGATGTTTTTTTGAAAAGTCTTGGGAAAACATGTTTAGAATGAGTTTTGTGAAGTTATATCAGTGACTTAAAAATTTTGCTTTTTCAAAAACCACGCATAAACATTTTTCTCTCAAAAATACAAACATGTACATACATGTTGATTATATGATATTGAAGCCCAGTTTGTGATAAACACAGTTATGAGACTTTTGCCATTAATATGTTTTCAAGCAACTGAAAAAAGCACAAATGTCAGTGCATGTCAAAACTTCCCCAGGGCCCTAAAAACCCCTTAGACCCCAGAGGGTTAACTATAGTAGCAGTGGCCTGTGACCATGTGCAAATGCAGTAACCTATGTGCGAGAATATCATGGCGTGCATGAAAGTGAGAGCAGCATGAAACGGCAGGCATTCTCTAATCTGTCTGAATGTATAGAGATTCGCTTTGGCAAGTGGACATATTTTTTTTAATATGACTTTCAAATGTAAGTCAAGAGTAAAGTACAAGGCCCAGGTATTTAACTTCTAAGACCTGCTGGATCTTATACCCCTTTATCCATAAATCTATTTTTTCTGGTATGGACTTAATTCTTGAAGCAAAGCAAATAGATATGGTCTTTTTAACATTCAATATCAGACCTGCGTTTTGAAACCACACCACCACATTTTGCAGATGTTTTGCAAGTTCTTCAGAAACTGCCTGCACATTTTTCCCTCGCACATAAACCACTGCATCATTTGCATACATTTGAAGTCCTGCTGTAGGACAAGAGTCCGGCAAATCATTAATATACAATGTAAAAAGCAATGGCCCAAGAATGGACCCTTGCGGTACTCCTGTATTTACTTTTAAAAATGTAGACATTTCATTATTAACCACCACACACTGATCTCTCTGTTTGAGATATGATTTAAACCACTGCAGAGTTGATGGCAATAAAAAAGAGTTTATATGATAGCAGCCCATAGAACCGTACGTAGGAAAGTTATGAAATTTGGCACACTGATAAATGACAGTCCAATGTGTCCCCACAGCAAATTTGGAGTCTCTAACTCCAACCCTCTAGCGCCACCAACAGTCTAAAGTTGCACTTACGTTTTTGTTTATAACTTCTGACCCGTACGTCCTAGAAACGAAATTCTTGTTTCCTCTGATTCCTTGGCTCAAGACGATTCGACTGGACCCTATGACGTCATTTTCCGTCATGAAAATTTTTCCGCCATTTTGAATTATTCGTAAAACCTACTTTTGCGAACTCGTCCTAGAGCTTTTGCCCGATTTCCACGAAAATCGGTATGTAGCATCTACAGACCCTCACGGCAAAAAGTTATGGAATTCATGTCGATTCGCCAATCTGTTTGCGTAAACCGCGTCAACAAATTTTACGTAGAGTGCAAAAAAACAGATTTGAGGCTGTATCTTCGCCAAACTTAAGCCTATTGAAACGACACTTGGTACTTGTGATGCCAGTCAGGAACTGAGAGCGCATGCCCAGTTTCGTCGCAGCGCCACCTAGTGGTAAGACGAATGTTTTACACACCTATAACTTTGGCTGTGATCGACGTATTTTCATGGGACTTGTTTCCTTGGAGTCCTGAATAGTTGCCGAGTCCAACGATACCAAACATGCCAGAATTGGCCTTACGGTTAACCCTGCGCGGCAAAATAGCACTTAAAAAACACGCGCGAATATCTCCGCGAGCGTAATTCTGATCGACTCGAAAACATCATAGGAAGAATATTGCAATACCTTCTGAACAAAAAGTTCTATTGGCATTGTATTAAAATTTTCATCAGAAATGGCCGAAAATTGCAAAAAACGAAAAATTACCTTTAAATTTTGTGTTTTTACACATAAATGGCTATAACTTCGTAACGCAAAGAGATTTTTTCACCATATTTGATACGCTGATGTACGACCACAGTCTGAGGCTACACAAAAAAAATTGTATGGTTGCACCACTAGTTGGCCTTATAATTTAACAAAACCTTTGAAATCAAGCCACCCTATGGTCATACAACTGTTTCTTCACTAAACTAAAGTGTATAGTCATAAAACTAGCTAGATGTAACACAGTTATGACCTGAGGTTGCATGCACAATTTTGTCATTGCGCCACCTACTGGTTTTGAGATAGAATAACGAATTTTTTTGCCTAAAACTACTGCAACAACACATCTAAAACCATGAGTCATCATGGATTATTCCTTTCATGGCTTTGACTATAATCACTAGTGGATGTCCATTTACTCTCTAGCAACCAATGAGAATACGTTATCAACTGTTTTTGCAAGAGCTTTTTCTCTGCATCAGAACATCGCAGAGACATGGGGGTGGGCTCTTTTGACTCATTAACACCACTGTAACATTTTGTGAGCTGAGTATTGCCACTAGAAGCACCACTCATTTTTACGTCAGTGTTCTAGTTATCAATGCTCGACGAAAGAGAGGGAGAGATGACACTGAATGAAAACACAGCTTTTTAGCTGATAACTGTTATATTATTTAGTCTGAAATCAAGAGATTTTCCCAGGTTCTTTAAACTGCTCATCCGAATTCAACTTTACTTTCTGCTGTGCCCTTTTTGGCTTGACCCCGGTGATTGCTGCTTGCAGCTATATTTAGGGGTCAAGCCCCGAAGGGGCGAAGACCCCTATTGTATTTGTTAGTGTTCTTATTATTATTATTCTGCTTCTTCTTCTTCCGCCATTGCGGTCTATGGCAGCCCATAGAACCGTACGTAGGAAAGTTATGAAATTTGGCACACTGATAAAGGACAGTCCAAATATTATCCACAGCAAATTTGGAGTCTCTATCTCAAACCCGCTAGCGCCACCAACAGTCCAAATTTGCACTTATGTTTTTGCTTATAACTTTTGATCCGTAAGTCCTAGAAACGAAATTCTTGTTTCCTCTGATTCCTTGGCTCAAGACGATTCGATTGGACCCTATGACGTCATTTTCCGTCATGAAAATTTTTCCGCCATTTTGAATTATTCGTAAAACCTACTTTTGCGAACTCGTCCTAGAGTTTTTACCCGATTGCCGCAAAAATTGGTATGTAGCATCTAGAGACACTCACGGCAAAAAGTTATTAAAAGAATTTTGATAAATCAATCCGTTGTTGTATAGCACGTCAACAAATTTTACGTAGAGCGCAAAAAAACTGATTTTAGGCTGTATCTTCGTCAAACTTAGGCCTATTGACACGACACTTGGTACTTGTGATGCCAGTCATGAACTGAGTGTGCATGCACAGTTTCGTCGCAGCACCACCTAGTGGCCAGACAGATGATTTATACACCTATAACTTTGGCTGCGATCAACGTATTTTGACGGGACTTGATTTTTAGGAGTCCTGAGTAGTCGCCGAGTCCAACGATACCAAACATGCCAGATTTCGCTTTACCGTTAGCCCTGCGCAGCAAAACAGCACTTAAAAAACACGCGCGAATATCTCCGCGAGCGTTATTCCGATCGACTCGAAAACACCATAGGAAGAACATTGCATTACCTTCTGAACAAAAAGTTCTATTGGCGTTATATTAAAATTTTCATCAGAAATGGCCAAAAATTGCAAAAAACGAAAAATTTACTTTAGATTTTGTGGTTTTTACACATAAATGGTTATAACTTCGCAACGAAAAGAGATTTTTTCACCAGATTTGATACGCTGATGTATGAGCAGAGTCTGAGGCCACACAAAAAAATTGGTATGTCTGAACCACTAGGTGGCCCTATAATTGAACAAAATATTTCATATCAAGCAAGCCCTATGGTCATACAACTATTTCTTCACTAAACTAAAGTGTATAGTCATGAAACTAGCTAGATGTAACGCAGTCATGACCTGAGGTTGCATGCACGATTCTGTCATAGCGCCCCCTAGAGGTTTGGAGATAGAAAATAGCTATTTTTGCCTAAATCTACTGCAACAGCACATCTAAAACCATGAGTCATCATGGATTATTCTTTTCATGGCTTTGACTATAATCACTGGTGGTTGCCAATTCACTCCCTAGCAATCAATGAGAATACCTTATCAACCGTTTTGCAAGAGCTATAACTCTGCATCAGAACATCGTAGAGACACGGGGGTGGGCTCTTTTGACTCATTAACAACACTGTAACATTTTGAGAGCTGAGTATTGCCACTGCAAGCACCACTCATTTTCACGTCAGTGTTCTAGTTATCAATGCTCGACGAAAGAGAGGGAGAGATTTCACTAAATAAGAACACAGCTTTTTTGCTGATAACTGTTATATTGTTTTGTCTGAAATCAAGAGATTTTCTTAGGTACTTTAAACTGCTCATCCGAAGTCAACTTTACTTTCTGCTGTGCCCTTTTTGGCTTGACCCCGGTGATTGCTGCTTGCAGCTATATTTAGGGGTCAAGCCACGAAGTGGCGTAGACACCTATTGTTATTGTTAGTTTTCTTATTATTAGGGGTCAAGCCCCGAAGGGGCGTAGAACCCTATTGTTATTTTTAGTTTTCTTATTATTATTATTATTATTATTTTTCTTCCTCGTTCTTCCGCCGAAAGTCAATGGCAGCCCATAGAACCGTACGTAGGAAAGTTATGAAATTTGGCACACTGATAAAGGACTCTGCAATGTGTCCCCACAGCAAATTTGGAGTCTCTATCTCTAACCCTCTAGCGCCACCAACAGTCCAAAGTTGCACTTATGTTTTTGTTTATAACTTCTGATCCGTAGGTCCTAGAAACGAAATTCTTGTTTCGTCTGATTCCTTGGCTCAAGACGATTCGAATAGAGCCTATGACGTCATTTTCCGTCATAAAATTTTTTCCGCCATTTTGAATTATTCGTAAAACCTACTTTTGCGAACTCGTCCTAGAGCTTTTACCCGATTGCCACGAAAATTGGTATGTAGGATCTAGAGACCCTCACGGCAAAAAGTTATCAAAAGAATTTCGATAAACCAATCCGTTGTCGTATAGCGCGTCCACAAATTTTACATAGAGCGCAAAAAAACAGATTTTAGGCTGTATCTTCGTCAAACTTAGGCCTATTGACACGACACTTGGTACTTGTGATGCCAGTCAGGAACTGAGTGTGCATGCACAGTTTCGTCGCAGCGCCACCTAGTGGCCAGACAGATGTTTTTTACACCTATAACTTTTGCTGTGATCAATGTATTTTGACGGGACTTGATTTTTAGGAGTCCTGAATAGTCGCCGAGTCCAACGATACCAAACATGCCAGATTTCGCCTTACGGTTAGCCCTGCGCAGCAAAACAGCACTTAAAAAACATGCGCGAATATCTCGGCGAGCGTTATTCCGATCGACTCGAAAACACCATAGGAAGAACATTGCGTTACCTTCTGAACAAAAAGTTCTATTGGCGTTATATTAAATTTTTTATCAGAAATGGCCGAAAAATGCAAAAAACGAAAAATTACCTTTAAATTTTGCATTTTTTACACATAAATGGTTATAACTTCGCAACGAAAAGAGATTTTTTCACCAGATTTGATACGCTGATGTACGAGCAGAGTCTGAGGTCACACAAAAACATTGGTATGCCTTCACCACTAGTTGGCCTTAAAATTGGACAAAACCTTTCATATCAAGCAAGCCCTATGGTCATACAACTATTTCTTTGCTGAAATAAAGTGTATAGTCAGAAAACTAGCTAAATGTAACACAGTCATGCCCTGAGGTTGCATGCACAATTTTGTCATAGCGCCACCTAGTGGCTTGGAGATAGAAAATAGCAATTTTTGCCTTAAACTACTGCAACAACACATCTAATATCATAAGTCATCATGGATTCTTCATTTCATGGCTTGGACTATTATCGCTGGTGGATGTGAATCTACTCTCTAGCAACCAATGAGATTACCTAATCAACTGTTTTTGAAAGAGCTTTTTCTCTGCATCAGAACATCGTAGAGACATGGGGATGGTCTCTTTTGACTGATTTAACTTGTTGTAACATGTTGTGACCCATGTTATGCCACTGCATACATCACTCACATGTCCTTCCGTGCTCTAATGTTCCATGATTGTCAATAACAGAAGGACGATTGCATTAGACAAGAACATAGATTATTTTTGTTGATTACTTTTGCGTTTTTTTCATTTGAAATCATGAGGTTTACCTAGGTTCTGTAGTATTCTTATCCAAACTCAACTTTACACCCTTCTGTGCCCTTTTCGGCTTGACCCCGGTTTTGCTGCTTGCAGCTATTTATTATTAGTTATTCTTCTTCCGCCATTGCGGTCTATGGCAGCCCATAGAACCGTACGTAGGAAAGTTATGAAATTTGGCACACTGATAAAGGACAGTCCAATGTGTCCCCACAGCAAATTTGGAGTCTCTATCTCTAACCCGCTAGCGCCACCAACAGTCCAAAGTTGAACTTATGTTTTTGCTTATAACTTCTGATCCGTACGTCCTAGAAATGAAATTCTTGTTTCCTCTGATTCCTTGGCTCAAGAAGATTCGATTTGACCCTATGACGTCATTTTCCGTCATGAAATTTTTTCCGCCATTTTGAATTATTCGTAAAACCTACTTTTGCGAACTCGTCCTAGAGTTTTTACCCGATTGCCGCGAAAATTGGTATGTAGCATCTAGAGACCCTCACGGCAAAAAGTTATCAAAAGAATTTCGATAAACCAATCCGTTGTCGCATAGCGCGTCAACAAAATTTTCGTAGAGCGCAAAAAAACAGATTTTAGGCTGTATCTTCGTCAAACTTAGGCCTATTGACACGACACTTGGTACTTGTGATGCCAGTCAGGAACTGAGTGTGCATGCACAGTTTCGTTGCAGCGCCACCTAGTGGCCAGACAGATGTTTTTTACACCTATAACTTTGGCTGTGATCAACGTATTTTGACGGGACTTGATTTTTAGGAGTCCTGAATAGTCGCCGAGTCCAACGATACCAAACATGCCAGATTTGGCCTTACGGTTAGCCCTGCGCAGCAAAACAGCACTTAAAAAACACGCGCGAATATCTCCGCGAGCGTAATTCTGATCGACTCGAAAACATCATAGGAAGAATATTGCATTACCTTATGAACAAAAAGTTCTATTGGCACTATATTAAAATTTTCATCAGAAATGGCCGAAAATTGCAAAAAACGAAAAATTACCTTTAAATTTTGTGTTTTTACACATAAATGGTTATAACTTCGTAACGCAAAGAGATTTTTTCACCATATTTGATACGCTGATGTACGACCACAGTCTGAGGCTACACAAAAAAAAATTGTATGGTTGCACCACTAGTTGGCCTTATAATTGAACAAATCCTTTGAAATCAAGCCACCCTATGGTCATACAACTGTTTCTTCACTAAACTAAAGTGTATAGTCATAAAACTAGCTAGATGTAACACAGTTATGACCTGAGGTTGCATGCACAATTTTGTCATCGCGCCACCTACTGGTTTTGAGATAGAAATATGGCATTTTTTGCCTAAAACTACTGCAACAACACATCTAAAACCATGAGTCATCATGGATTATTCCTTTCATGGCTTTGACTATAATCACTGGTGGTTGCCAATTCACTCCCTAGCAACCAATGAGAATACCTTATCAACCGTTTTTGCAAGAGCTATATCTCTGCGTCCGAACATCGTAGAGACACGCGGGTGGGCTCTTTTGACTCATTAACACCACTGTAACTTTTTGTGAGCTGAGTATTGCCACTGCAAGCACCACTCATTTTTACTTCAGTGTTCTAGTTATCAATGGTCGTCGAAAGAGAGGGAGAGATTTCACTAAATGAGAACACAGCTTTTTTGCTGATAACTATTATATTGTTTTGTCAACTTTACTTTCTGCTGTGCCCTTTTTGGCTTGACCCCGGTGATTGCTGCTTGCAGCTATATTTATTATTATTATTATTATTATTATGTTTCCTCTTCCGCCATTGAAGTCAATGGCAGCCCATAGAACCGTACGTAGGAAAGTTATGTAATTTGGCACACATGTAGAGGACAGTCTCAGAAGTTACTATAGCAACATAGGTGTGTCTAACTCAAACCCTCTAGCGCCACCAACAGTCCAAAAGTCCACTTATGTTCATGCTCATAACTTCTGACCCGTGAGTCCTAGAAACTAAATTCTTGGTTCCTCTGAATCCTTTGCTCATGATGATTCAATTGCACACATTGATGTCATTTGTGTCATGCAAATCTTTCCGCCATTTTGAATTTTCCGTAAAACCTACTTTTTCGAACTCCTCCTAGAGCGTTCGTCCGATTTGCATGTCCTTTGGTATGTAGCATCTAGAGACACCCCAGACAAAAAGTTATCAAAAGCTTTTTGATAGACCAAGGCGTTCTCGTATAAATTGACAACATATATGGCGGCGAGCACGCCAAAACGGACGTGAGGCCGTATCTTCGCAAAACTTTATTGTATCGACACGAAACTTGGTATATGTCATAACAGTCATGACCTGAGGGTGCCTGCAACGTTTCGTCACAGCGCCACCTAGTGGTCACAAGATTCGAAAAATGCCTATTTTTGCCTATAACTTCTTCAAACTTGAGTCTAAAATCATGAAGGTGGTCTTGTTAGATTCCTTGAGGCATGCCGAGTCAAACGATACAAAACGGTTTTCGGTCGGCCATTTTGGGTGTCGGCCATTTTGAATTTTCTCATTAAGTTCAGTATTTCACAAACAGATTGGCGTATCGCTACGAAATTTGGCATGGTTCATCAGTGACATGTTCTGAGCGCACCTATAAATCTTTAGGATGGCGCCACCTAGTGGTCAGGATATGTAAAATAAATTTTTAAAATCTTTATATCATTTGATTAAGTTGCCACTATGACATAAGACTTCACTCTATTGATTCCTTGGCTCATGCTGAGTCCGACTGTACCAAATATGTCTGAGTCAAACCTACTTCCTGTCGGCCATTTTGAATTATATTGAACAGCTACTTTTTCGAACTCCTCCTAGAGCGCTCGTGTGATTGGCTTGATTTTTGGTATGCATCATCTAGAGACACTCTAGACAAAAAGTTATCAAAAGATTTTCGGTAGACCTATCCATTGTCGTATAACGCATCAAAGAATGCGAGGGCGAGCACGCCAAAATGTGTTTGAGCCTGTATCTTCGCAAAACTTTTGCGTATTAATATGAGACTTGGTTTATGTCATAACAGTGATTACTTGAGGGTGCATGCACCATTTCGTCACACTGCCCCCTACTGGTCACGAGATATAAAAAATTTCTATTTTTGCTTATAACTACTGCAAATTTGAATGTAAAATTATGAAGGTGGTCTTGTTAGAATTCGTGAGGCATGCCGAGTCAAACGATACCAAATGGTTTTTGGTCAGCCATTTTGTGTGTCGGCCATTTTGAATTTTTCTTTAAGTTCAAGTATTTCAGAAACGCAATTGCGTATTGTTATGAAACTTGGCATGGTTCATCAGCAACATGTTCTGGGAGGACTTGTAAACTTTTCGGTGCCCCCTAGTGGTCAAGAGATTTGAAGCTATATCTCTGCATCTCTTTATCGTATTTACACCAAATTTGGTGGGTGTCATCACAATCAAGACCTGAGTCACAATTTATTTTTTGGTCAGTGCCCCCTAGTGGTCAAGTCATTTAAGGCTATATCTCCGTATCGCTTTATTGTATTTACACTAAATTTGGTATGTGTCATCACAGTCATGACCTGAGGCACCATCTATTCTTTCGGCACAGTGCCACCTAGTGGTCTCAAGATACGAAAAAATTGCTTTATTTCATAAAACTAATGCAAACTTAGATGTTAAATCATGGCAGTCATCACGTATGAATCATTTTTCGCCATGTTTGGCTTGACCCCGGTATCGCTGCTTGCAGCTATATTTAGGGGTCAAGCCCCGAAGGGGCGAAGACCCCTATTGTATTTGTTAGTGTTCTTATTATTATTATTATTATTAGGGGTCAAGCCCCGAAGGGGCGAAGACCCCTATTGTATCCGTTAGTTTTCTTTTTATTATAATAATTATTATTATTATTAGTTATTCTTCTTCCGCCATTGCGGTCTATGGCAGCCCATAGAACCGTACGTAGGAAAGTTATGAAATTTGGCACACTGATAAAGGACACTCCAATGTGTCCCCACAGCAAATTTGGAGTCTCTATGTCAAACCCGCTAGCGCCACCAACAGTCCAAAATTGCACTTATGTTTTTGCTTATAACTTCTGATCCGTAAGTCCTAGAAACAAAATTCTTGCTTCCTCTGATTCCTTGGCTCAAGACGATTCGATTACACTCTATGACGTCATTTTCCGTCATGAAAATTTTCCCGCCATTTTGAATTATTCAAAAAACCTACTTTTTCGAACTCGTCCTAGAGCTTTTGTCCGATTGCCACGAAAATTGGTATGTATCATCTTGAGACACTCATGGCAAAAAGTTATCAAAAGAATTTCGATACAGCAATCCGTTGTCAAATACCACCTTAACGAATTTTACGTAGAGCGCAAAAAAACAGATTTTAGGCTGTATCTTCGTCAAACTTAGGCCTATTGACACGACACTTGGTACTTAAGATGCCAGTCAGGAACTGAGGGTGCATGCACAGTTTCGTCGCAGCGCCACCTACTGGCCAGACGAATGTTTTATACACCTATAACTTTGGCTCTGATAAACGTATTTTGACGGGACTTGATTTTTAGGAGTCCTGGGTAGTCGCCGAGTCCAACGATACCAAACATGCCAGATTTCGCCTTACGGTTAGCCCTGCGCAGCAAAACAGCACTTAAAAAACAAGCGCGAATATCTTCGCGAGCGTTATTCTGATCGACTCGAAAACACCATAGGAAGAATATTGCATTACCTTCTGAACAAAAAGTTCTATTGGTGTTATATTAAAATTTTCATCAGAAATGGCCGAAAATTGCAAAAAACGAGAAATTACCTTTGAATTTTGTGTTTTTTACACATAAATGGTTATAACTTCGCAACGAAAAGAGATTTTTTCACCAGATTTGATACGCTGATGTACGAGCAGAGTCTGAGGTCACACAAAAACATTGGTATGCCTTCACCACTAGTTGGCCTTATAATTGGACAAAACCTTTCATATCAAGCAAGCCCTATGTTCATACAACTATTTCTTTGCTGAACTAAAGTGTATAGTCAGAAAACTAGCTAAATGTAACGCAGTCATGCCCTGAGGTTGCATGCACAATTTTGTCATAGCGCCACCTAGTGGCTTGGAGATAGAAAATAGCAATTTTTGCCTAAAACTACTGCAACAACACATCTAAAATCATAAGTCATCATGGATTCTTCATTTCATGGCTTGGACTATTATCGCTGGTGGATGTGAATCTACTCTCTAGCAACCAATGAGATTACCTAATCAACTGTTTTTGAAAGAGCTTTTTCTCTGCATCAGAACATCGTAGAGACATGGGGATGGTCTCTTTTGACTGATTTAACTTGTTGTAACATGTTGTGACCCATGTTATGCCACTGCATACATCACTCACATGTCCTTCCGTGCTCTAATGTTCCATGATTGTCAATAACAGAAGGACGATTGCATTAGACAAGAACATAGATTATTTTTGTTGATTACTTTTGCGTTTTTTTCATTTGAAATCATGAGGTTTACCTAGGTTCTGTAGTATTCTTATCCAAACTCAACTTTACACCCTTCTGTGCCCTTTTCGGCTTGACCCCGGCATTGCTGCTTGCAGCTATATTTCTTCTTCTTCTTCTTCCGCCATTGCGGTCTATGGCAGCCCATAGAACCGTACGTAGAAAAGTTATGAAATTTGGCACACTGATAAAGGACAGTCCAAATATTATCCACAGCGAATTTGGAGTCTCTATCTCAAACCCGCTAGCGCCACCAACAGTCCAAAGTTGCACTTATGTTTTTGCTTATAACTATTGATCCGTAAGTCCTAGAAACGAAATTCTTGTTTCCTCTGATTCCTTGGCTCAAGACGATTCGATTGGACCCTATGACGTCATTTTCCGTCATGAAAAATTTTCCGGCAATTTGAAATATTCGTAAAACCTACTTTTGCGAACTCGTCCTAGAGTTTTTACCCGATTGCCGCGAAAATTGGTATGTAGCATCTAGAGACCCTCACGGCAAAAAGTTATTAAAAGATTTTTGATAAACCAATCCGTTGTCGTATAGTGCGTCAACAAATTTTACATAGAGCGCAAAAAAACAGATTTTAGGCTGTATCTTCGTCAAACTTAGGCCTATTGACACGACACTTGGTACTTGTGATGCCAGTCAGGAACTGAGTGTGCATGCACAGTTTCGTCGCAGCGCCACCTAGTGGCCAGACAGATGTTTTATACACCTATAACTTTGGCTGCGATCAACGTATTTTGACGGGACTTGATTTTTAGGAGTCCTGAGCAGACGCCGAGTCCAACGATACCAAACATGCCAGATTTCGCCTTACGGTTAGCCCTGCGCAGCAAAACAGCACTTAAAAAACACGCGCGAATATCTCCGCGAGCGTTATTCCGATCGACTCGAAAACACCATAGCAAGAACATTGCATTACCTTCTGAACAAAAAGTTCTATTGGCGTTATATTAAAATTTTCATCAGAAATGGCCGAAAATTGCAAAAAACGAAAAATTACCTTTAAATTTTGTGTTTTTTACACATAAATGGTTATAACTTCGCAACGAAAAGAGATTTTTTCACCAGATTTGATACGCTGATGTATGAGCAGAGTCTGAGGCCACACAAAAAAATTGGTATGCCTGAACCACTAGGTGGCCCTATAATTGAACAAAATCTTTCATATCAAGCAAGCCCTATGGTCATACAACTATTTCTTTGCTGAACTAAAGTGTATAGTCATGAAACTAGCTAGATGTAAGGCAGATATGACCCGAGGTTGCATGCACGATTCTGTCATAGAGCCACCTAGTGGTTTGGAGATAGAAAATAGCTATTTTTGCCTAAAACTACTGCAAAAACACATCTAAAACCATGAGTCATCATGGAATCTTCATTTCATGGCTTGGACTATAATCACTGGTGGATGTGAATTTACTCTCTAACAACCAATGAGAAAACCTTATGAACATTTTTAAAAGAGCTTTTTCTCTGCATCAGAACATCGTAGATACATGGAGATGGTCTCTTTTGACTGATTCAATGTGTTGTAACATGTTGTGACCCATGTTATGCCACTGCAAACATCACTCACATGTCCTTCTGTGCTCTAATGTTCCATGATTGTCAATAACATAGATTATTTTTGTTGATTACTTTTACATTTTTTTTCATCTGAAATCATGAGGTTTACATAGGTTCTTTAGTATTCTCATCCAAACTCAACTTTACACCCTTCTGTGCTCTTTTCGGCTTGACCCCGGTATTGCTGCTTGCAGCTATATTTATTATTATTATTATTATTATCTATTATTCTTCTTCTTCCGCCATTGCGTCTATGGCAGCCCATAGAACCGTACGTAGGAAAGTTATGAAATTTGGCACACTCAAAGAGGACATTCCAAATAGTCAACACACCAAATTTGGAGTGTCTATGTCAAACCCAATAGCGCCACCAACAGTCCAAATTTTCACTTACATTTTTGGTTATAACTGCTGACCCGTACGTCATAGAAACGCAATTCTTGTTTCTTCTGATTCCTTGGCTCATGCCGATTCGATTGCACCATATGATGTCATTTCGGTTATGCTATTTATTTTGATATTTTGAATTGTTTGTAAAACCTACTTTTTCGAACTCGTCCTAGAGCTTTTGTCCAATTTGCGTAAAAAATGGGTGTGTAGCATCTAGAGACACTCATGGCAAAAAGTTATGGAATTCGTGTCGATTCGCCAATCCGTTTCCGTATACCGCGTCAACGAATTTTACGTAGAGTGCGTAAAAACGGATTTGAGGCTGTATCTTCGCCAAAGTTAAACGTATTCACACGAAACTTGGTAGTTTTGATGGCAGTCATGACCTGAGGGTTCGTGCCCAGTTTCATCACAGCGAAACCTAGTGTTCACGAGATTTGAAAAATGGCTATTTTTGCTTATAACTACTGCAAACTTGAGTCTAAAATTATACAAGTGCTATTGTTAGATTCCTTGAGGCATGCCGAGTCAAACGATACCAAATGGTTTTCAGTCGGCCATTTTGGGGGTCGGCCATTTTGATTTTTAACTTTTTTTGTCGGAAAGTTATGAAATTTGGCACACTCAAAGAGGTCATTCCAAATAGTCCCCACACCAAATTTGGAGTGTCTTTGTCAAACCCTATAGCGCCACCAACAGTCCAAATTTTCACTTGCATTTTTGGTTATAACTGCTGACCCATACGTCATAGAAACGCAATTCTTGTTTCATCTGATTCCTTGGCTCATGCCAATTCGATTGCACCATATGACGTCATTTCCGTTATGCTAATTATTTTGATATTTTGAATTGTTTGTAAAACCTACTTTTTCGAACTCGTCCTAGAGCTTTTGTCCAATTTGGGTAAAGAATGGGTGTTTAGCATCTAGAGACACTCATGGCAAAAAGTTATGGAATTCGTGTCTATTCGCCGATCCGTTTCCGTATACCGCGTCATAACATTTTACGTAGAGCGCGAACAAACGGATTTGAGGCTGTATCTTTGCCAAAGTAGTTTTGATGGCAGTCATGACATGAGGGTGCGTGCACAGTTTCGTCACAGTGCCACATAGTGTTCACGAGATTTGAAAAATTGCTATTTTTGCTTGTATCTAATGCTAGCTTGATATTAAAATTATGGATTTGTGGCTATATCTTCGCAAAAGTTTTGCACATTAATGTGTGCATTGCCAGTGGTTCAGTGGTTAGTGAAGGTTGTCTACAAATTGGAAGGTTGGTGGTTCAAAGCCCAGCTCCACCTGACCAAGTGTTGAGGTGTCCATGAGTGAGACATCTAACCCCAACTGTTATATGTCATCAAAGTCATGAACAGAGGGTGCATGGAGCGGTTTGTCACAAGGCCACCTAGTGGTCACGAGATTTGAAAAGTGACTGTTTTTGTTTTTATGCTGCAAAATTGAGTCTAGAATCATGAAATTGCTATTGTTAGATTCCTTGAGGCATGCCGAGTCAAACGATACCAAAATGTTTTCGGATGGCCATTTTCAATTACAAAGCATACCAACTTTTTCAAACTCCTCCTACAGCGTTCATTTGATTGGCTTGGATTTGGTACACACAATCTAGACTCTAGACAAAAAGTCATAAAAAGATTTTGATAGACCAATCAGTTATTTTATAGCGCATCAACAAATATTATGGCGAGCACGCCGGAATGGATTTGAGGCTATATCTTTGCAAAAGTTTTGCATATTAATGTGCGTATTTCCAGTGGTTCAGTGGTTAGTGTAGGTTGTCTACAAATCGGAAGGTTGGTGGTTCAAACCCCAGCTCCACCTGACCAAGTGTTGAGGTATCATTGAGAACCCCAACTGCTCCTGATGAGCTGGATGGCTCTCGCATGGCTGACAGTGTATGAATAGGTGAATGTTTCACAACTTGTAAATGTCATGAACTGAGGGTGCATGGAATAATTTGTCACAGAGCCACCTATTTCATCAGCATTTTTTTGAAAGCCCTTGTAAACTTTTCAGTGCCCCCTAGTGGTTAAGAGTTTTGAGGCTTTATCTCCAGATCGCTTTATTGTGTGTACACCATATTTGGTGGGTGTCATCACAATTATGACCTGAGGCACCATCTATTGTTTTGGTGCAGTGCCCCCAGTGGTCAAGTCATTTGAGGCTATATCTCAACATTGCTTAATCATATGTATATAAAATTTGGTGGGTGTCATCACAATCATGACCCGCGGCACCATCTATTGTTTCAGTGCAGCACCACCAACATAAAGAAGATTTGAAAAATTGCAATTTTTGCCTTAATCTACTGAAAACTTAGATTTAAAATCAAGACAGTCATTATTGATACTTCATTCTGTGCCCTTTTTGGCTTGACCCCGGCATCGCTGCTTTGCAGCTATATTTTTATATTATAATATATTCAACGGTTGTATTCAAAAGTGTTTGTAATTGTTAAAGCTGGTGGAGGGTTAAGTACACCAATAACGGTCTTGAAAGGGATAAGACAAGGCTGTCCATTGTCTGGCCAATTATATAGTCTTGCCATTGAACCGTTATTATGCAGGTTATGTAGAGACCTCCATGGAATTTTATTTTCTAGTGAAATTAGAAAAATATCTGTGTCAGCATATGCAGATGATGTTACTGTTTTTATTACGGGGAATGAGGATGTAGAGGTTTTAAAGAGAAGTGTTGAAAAATGAGAAAGCATCATCAGCAAGAGTCAATTGGGGTAAAACCGAAGGGCTTATTATTGGTAATTGGAGGGATGGATTAGGGCCCCCAAAACTACCAGGTGGATTGTTGTGGGGTAAAGAAGGGTTAAAAATGTTGGGAGTCTTTTTAGGAAATAAACATTTCCAAATGAAAAATTGGGAAGGGATGCTGGATAAGGGGTCTGCCCGATTGTTTAAATGTAAATCGCTGTTACCACTAATGTCATACAGAGGAAGAGTTCTGGTTATAAACAACCTGGCCGCCTCTACTTTATGGCACATGTTTGCTGTAATGGAACCGCCAGAGGAATTAATCTCCAGAATACAAAGGACATTTGGGGACTTTTTTTGGAGCGGAGAGCATTGGATTTGAGCTGCTGTACTGTACCTTCCTGTGAGCGAGGGAGGTCAGGGTTTGGTTGACATTCAGAGCAGGATCTGCTGTTTTAGACTACAAGCAATACAGAGACTTCTGTATCATAAAGATGCGGCATGGGTTCAAACTGCAAAACTGATTTTACAGCAAGTTGATGTTCTTGGGTATGACAGACATTTGTTCTGAATGGACTTGAAAAATATGAACTTATCTGGACTTACATCATTTTATCGATCAATGATTCATGCTTGGAGAACTGTTTTCAAAGTAGAAAGAGTCTTTGATAAACCTGGGAGCTGGCTGCAAGAAGAACCATTGTTCTGTAATCCATTGTTGCAGACAAGGTTGTTGTCATCTTTAAGTATATAGACTTGCTTGAAGAAAATTGGAATCAAGAAACTGGGTCAGCTCCTGAATAAGGGACCGGTGGATACCTGTGGAGACCTTCAATGAAGTAACCGGTTCAAAGTCTCTACGATTAACAGAAAAATTGATGGAAAAGATCCTTGTGGCATTACAAAGTAGCTATAAGAAGAACATTAATAAAGGTTTTCAGTTGGACAATGAACCAGATTTCCCAAGCATCACTGTATCTGCATCGATTTGTGAAGAACTAGAAGAGGATTTGGAAGGATCAATTTTGTAATTTGGTACTCTTGAATTGGACTTATATGATACAACATTGAAGAAAGCATTCTACAATGTAACGATTAAAGTGATGCATAAAGACTCTTAAAAAAAACAAAAAGCTTCAAGGTGGCCAGGTATGTTGGAATCAGACTTTCTCGTGAGGAACAGGTGGGGGACCCAGTGTAAGCCTTCAGTAGAGAAGCGAACAGCAGATCTACAATGGAGGATCATTCACGAGGCAATAGCCACAAACAAACGTGGCACACCTAAATCCAGCAGTTAAATGGGGATGTTGGTTTTGTGGGAGAGATGAGGATTTAGAACACTTGTTTCTTAGATGTAAGTGATTGGAAGGTATAATGAAAATTGCTCCGAATTTTTTTTACAGGAGGGGTCAAGTACCAATTTTCGAATAATTTGTTGGGAACTGGCTATTTGGAAGACCAGGAAAAATCAAGGTTAATGTTTGTCCACCACTGATGCTGAAATGATGTTTAAGAGATTGGTAATTAGTAGACTGAAGATTGAATTTACATATTACAGCCTTGTTAAAAATTAAATGGGTTTTAGTTGTGAGTTGTGGTGTGTTGATGATGTTTTATGTGTTGTTGATGAAGGACAGCTGTTTTTAAATTTCCAACATTTTTTGTTTGTAAATAAAGTTTTGTCAAGCCTCTCTCTCTCTCTCTCTCTCTCTCTCTCTCTCTCTCTCTCTCTCTCTCTCTCTCTCTCTCTCTCTCTCTCTCTCTCTCTCTCTCTCTCTCTCTCTCTCTCTCTCTCTCTCTCTCTCTCTCTCTCTCTCTCTCTCTCTCTCTCTCTCTCTGCCATCGCCCTGCTCTATACTGCCCTACAAAGGCTAAGTGCAGTAACTACGCAAACACTGAAACCGAGAAAAATGCCCTTAAAGTTTTTTACACCAGCCAGTCAAACATGTTACTGCAATTTTGGCACACACGTTTCTCTGAAATCCGACAAAATTGAACCAGGAGACTTTATCACAAGACACAACAGATCTCACAAAGCCCATTTCAACCCTTGACTCAATTTTGACCAAATGCGTAGTTACTGCGCTTTGGCTTTGTAGGGCAGTATAGCAATGACATACAATGTAACAACACACACATAATGTCCAATCTAGGGCTGGGCGAAATGACCCCAAAAAAATATCGAGAATTTTTTTTCATATCAGTTGATATCGATAATTATTATGATAAATAACAAATCTTTATTCCTGTAAATTTAAAAGCAGATTTTTGCTCCTGAATGAAAATTGTAAAAACCAGACAGTTAATAATGGTATAAAACTACTTTTTATTCAGAACATGACAAATACAAATACTAAAATCTTGTTTTTATGTTCAGGCATCTGTATAAAATGTAAATATATTTGTTATGAAATCAACACATTTCTGACACAGAAAGCAGCAGGCTACTGTCACTTTAAGACCCAAGACAGACAAGTTTCAATATACTGAGTAACATCCAGCTGTTTATGTTCACTTAAACAAAAAAGAAAACTTAGTTCAGTGATCACGCGTGTGTTATACATATACGAGCTATACACCCTGATAAATGGATGTTAAGAGCGTCACGTTGCTGAGGGAGCACACACTCATACAGTATATTCACTGCAGTGGTGGATCTGCTGTTTTTGCTCAGTTTCCTGAATTTGTTAATGTCCTGTAAATATACTTTAAAGCTGTGCGGATGTGTGTGTGCACAAGGCGGACGCTGAAAGTATGTACAGTATACTGTACCTATTTTGTCTGCTGTGTTTGACGAACCCTGTTTACGCGTCCAACATTACACACAAGAAAATGTTTCCACGCATTTGGATTCCGTGATTCCATCCGCGTTATCCGCATCCCGAAATAGGGCTCTACTAATAAATGAAAAACTTACCTCATCTTCCACTCCTTCAAGTCTATCTGACACTCTGATTGTAAACCAAGAGCTCGTGCAGCATCCGGAAGTGCTTGCGCAACATTGTCCTCATTGTTTTATAGAAAAAGTTTATATCGGTAAAATTATTGTTATCGAATTATCACCCAGCACTAGTCCAATCCAAAAAGCACAGCTTTGCAGTTATCCCTGCACTGTTCACTAGCCACATTTTGTACTTTTGCACTACACACAATCTACCATAGCACCTTATCATGGTCAATGTATCAAAGACCAGTCTATCTATCAGTAGGCTATTGAACTATTCAGTACTTTTCATGTTACGTTAGCAGGCTTCTTCAAAGTAAAAACCTTAATCGCGAAGGAGAAACAAAACTTTATTAAACTAGCCAATTCTGAAACAAAAGTTGTGCTTACCAAACACTTTGATGAAGATCGCCTTGCAAACGGGTACCTTCTCCGGATGACTATGTATTAACATGGAATTAATCCAGATGTATTAAAGCGGCACGCAAATATATACACACGAATAAGTACAATACAGACATTGGCTGGGCATCACGTCGCAGGAATGCCAGTAGATCAGTGGTGTGATGACCTGGGTCTGTTAGTCTCATTGTCCTCGGGATCGAGGATGAGACAGGGAAAGAGAAACAGAGTCCTATTAGCCTAGGGGCCATTCACATGTATTGCAAGTGTCATACAGTATTGTGGTTTAATATTAGCTCGTTCCAGACAGGCTAACTATTGCGGCATAAGTATATCACACAGATGAGTTATGTGAATGCTTTGTTAAAGAGAAATGCCTTTAGTTTAGACTTAAAGTGATCGACTGTGTCTGATTCTTGAAAAATTTTTTGGTAAATCATTTCAGAGCTTAGGGACTAAGTAGTAAAATGATCTACCACCTTTAGATGTTTTTAATATTCTAGGGATAATTAAGTGACCAGAATTTTGCGACTGCAGTGTATGTGTTGGATTGTATTCTGATAGTAGTTCTCGAAAATACGAAGGCGCTAGGCCATTTAAGGCTTTATACATTAGGTGTTTAGAAGTATAACTGTATGCAATATTTAACTGGTAATAGGGGTGGGCGATATGACCAAAATCTTCTATCACAATAGGATTCATTTTATATCATGATAGCGATGTGTATCACAGTAGAGTTTTTATGTTTTAATAAGGTTTTTTCTGTTATTAAATCTTTAATACCATAGAAATATTCATAATTCTCACAAAAACCTTATACAAGCTTAGAAAGAAAATAAAAACTAACAAAACTTAAGCTCTCTGAAGAAGATGAACAGTCATTGATAAAGGAATGAATATAAATAATTATGTATGTATGTATATATATATTTTATTTAAGGTAGAAAAGTGATTTAGTCAAGAGCAGTGAGAGATTTTTTTCCTAATGCTGTTTCATAAAAATGAATGGTAATTTTCCCTTTAAGACCAAAGTCCGGACCCTATGTTACACATGCGTTTTCACTTTTAGCTGTTCATTTTCTCTTAAACCCTTAATGGTCGTGTTTATGAGGATACTTGCAAAGATGGGAATTTTGATGGATATATGTATTTAAGGCCAATAAAGCGGCAGTGGTTCAGTTGGGGCGGCAGTGGTTCAGTGGTTCATGTAGGTTGTCTACAAATCGTAAGGTTGGTGGTTCAATCCCCGGTTTCACCTGACCAACTGTCGAGGTGTCCTTAAGCAAGACACCTAACCCCAGCTGCTCCCGAAGAGCTGGATGGCGCCTTGCATGGGTGAGACCACCGTTGGTATGTGAATGTGGTCATACTTCTTAGATCGAGTAAGCATTCTTGCAGCGGTATTTTGAACCTGGTGAAGCTTGTTTACCTAATTTGCGTGACACCCCCGATTAACAAGTCAGTGATTCTTGGTAATTTTGATAAAACAGGTTTAAATAAAAAAAAAAGTTAGTTAAATTACAAAATCTGAAGGTTTATTATTATAGACCAAGGTCTTGGCTGTTCAGCAATTTACCGGTGCAACCTCCCCTGTTTGTATTTTTTTCATAAAATAGGCGTTTTTCCAGTTTTTACTCATACAAAGTTTTCTTTAAGCCTAAATAGAAAAAGTAATGATTTATTATTTAATAAACATATTTTTGTATTAAAGGTGAATATTAATTTAATAACTCAACAGCACCGAAGAAACATATTGTAAGCATATTCATTTAAAACAAATAAAACTGACGGTGGTGACACTAATCTGACGGTAGTGACATTGGCCTCATTATTCCAAAATGTATACCACTCAAGTCAATGGCTTCTTGCTTAAAATTTATGTAAATATTTGGTCCAAAAAATAACAATCCTGAGCACTGTGATGAACAAATATCAAATCATAACTTCCTAAAATACAGAAAACCTGACAGAAAAGACAGAAAACCTGACGGTGGTGATACCTGACGGTGTTGACAAAAACCTAATATAGATAAAAAAATAGATGAGTTTTTCACATTAGCCATCTTGTTTCCCTTCTTGTTTTCTCTGTTGCTAGCTACTTCAGACCTCTTCTTAAAAATGATGCATTTATTTCATAATCTAATCTAATATTTTTTTTACAAAGATGATGGGGTTGACATGTTATGGTTGTCACAGTAGCAGTGTCCGAAAATATGAACAAGTTTAAGAGAAAATAGCAAACATACAGGAGCTTGAGTGATCTTGATGCATGCAGTAGAGCTGAAGGTTTGAAAATGGGGTCCTCAGGAATGCAGTTGACCCTGTAGTTTTATTGCTTTTTATAAATATCTGACGGTGGTAATGAATATGTGGGACACATTTTGAGCCATCACAAAATAATAGTAAATATTGTTCAAAACTCACTGTTGGTAGTTTTTAATACATATTACAATGTACTCTTTCATGTGGTAAATATATTATTCAATTCAATTATTACTTTTGGCTTTTTTAATGAAGTTGAAATGATTATCTCTTAACCAAGGACAGCTGATTTTGTAGGCAATGGGCCAGCATATAATCATTAAGTTAATAAAAATAAAAATAAACCTATAAAAGAACCTTACATATGTGCAAAGGACCCCCTGATTATAACATTGATTCTTTTTCTTCATGAAAATTTTATTATTTTCCAACAGAATTAGCACTTTTCTTAGTGGGACATGTTTTTGCCAAATTTCAAGAATCAGTGATGTAAAGTCTTTTCTTGAGGTCATAAAAGCGTGGATAAGCTTTTCTGCATCTAATGCATATGGCATATTTTTGAGATATTTCTAAGATGTAAGAATGATATGTGGCAGACGTTGTACACTGTAAAAAATAATTCAGTGGCTTTGTAAATATCACTAAAATAAATGATTAAAATAACTTAATAAAATATCTTTATGTCACTAAGTTGATTTTTTTGAGTTGGACAAACCAAAATAAATGACTAAAAAATAAACAGATATTTTTGTGTAAAATGTAAAGATATTATTTAGTTGTATACATCAAATAAAATAAGTATTTAACTAACAGATTATTTCTAAAAGATATCCTTAATATTTGTTGTAAATTTGAATCAATATATTTCAGAATGTCACACTTATATATTTTAGTTTTTAAAACTGTAATAATTGCTCATTTCAAGTTAACATAGGTATTTAACATCAACAAAAAAAATTGTAAGTTTCATGCATAACTTTAACTATGATTTACTCAATATTTTTGGTGAAACATTTATTACATTGTATTATTTGAGTAAATGTAGGCAAAAAAATGTATTAAATCAGATGTAAATTTAAGGACGGTTTCACATTTGGTGCGATTGCCTGGTCCGAACCCGAGTTCGATTGCTTCCCCCTCCCCATGCCCCCCATGGACTGTGTTCACATATTATTTTTGCATCCGAACCGCGGTACGCTTGCATCATCAAGCTGCAGCCTCATGTTGCTTGGCAACCACTGTAAACGAGAGTACGACAAGCGTGATTGACGAACTCCAAGCAGAGAGATGATTCCTGAATGCTTCCGCAAAAATTGACGTCGGCGGACAGACCGTTGTCATCGAAACGACTTTAGTATGTTTGGGCCAGATAGACGCAAGTGCGTTTCTGTATTATTTCTTTGAAAACAAAACCAAAGGTTTAAAAAAATAAGATTAAAAGTCAAGCAAGCATTCTATGCATTTTGTTGTCAAGGTAAGGGTACGCACACAAACACACACGTCTGTTTTGGTGGGACATTCCATATAATACGTAATTAACAGTGGTTCACTTCCGCGATTTGGTGCGATTGTGCTCACATTAGCAGCAAACCGATCTGGAGTTCACATGAACCAGACCCCAGACCACCCTTTTCACGTTTCGCGGGTGCGCACCCGAGTTCGGAAGAAAACGTTCACATCATCCAAATGTACCAAACTCTGATGTCAATCGAACCCGGGTGCGCACCAAAAGTGCTAATGTGAAAACGCCCTAAAAATCACATAGCCAACGGTTTTTTAATCAGCAGTAGAAGAAACAGCGCCTCTTGCAGGAAGACAAACAACCTCAAAACTCCTCAAAAATCCTGGTAAGTGTTGAGTTTATTAATATTTACACTTGTTTTTATGAAATATTTGATGTGTCCTTGCGTAAACAACGTAAGGTGTATTTATCTGATTACTTTCGGAGCCATACTCTAAACTGGGTACAATAACAGCTTTCTGTGCACATACTGATAGATTAATCATGAATATTTTTATTTTACGTATTTATTCAGGTGACCAAAGTGTTAATACAGCTGTGCTACTTGAAATGTGTGTAAAATAATCATTTCTGATCGTTTTATTACTGCATAATGTGGTTGTGTAGACAAACACGTGTAAATCTGTATGGGTGATGGTCAGGCGATCCGAAATCTGGTCCTCAGTTTTGCTCCACCCGCACCCGGACTTATTAGACCTTTCACATGGAAGCGGAACACAACAGAGCTTTACAGAGCTCACACGCTTATATACGTTTATATTAATTATCTCTGGACTCCATATGTCTATGCTTTATTTTCCTTTTTTGTGTTAAGGGTGTGGCACACCGGTTGAGAAGCGCCTCGTCTCGTGTAGACAACTAACAGTTTCTGACACCGCACCCGACGTTCGCATTAAATAGCGCAAGGTTAGTCAGACAAAGTTTACCTCCAGATGTAAAAAATGCATTCGCAGCCTATGTTATTCGTGATTTGAGACAAATGTGTTATTTAATGTTAAACTAAGTGGCGCTCTGTGGCAGCGTCCAGAGTCACAGCGGACAGCCATTTAAATAAAGTTATCTTTGTTGCAGGTACAAGTGCTGGTGGTCCACCTGTCTGGGTTCATGAAGTGATTCTGCATGCTGTGAATTTGAGAGACCTCTCAGAGTTTATTCAGCTGATTGTTTTTGTAACATGTCAACGTTTGCCATTTTCAATAAAATAACTGTACAAATTGCTTTGTTTATCATTAATAATTGATGGTTGAGTATGAAATAAATGTATAACATCAAGTAAATAAAACTAATTTATTTTAGTGAAATAATATTCACAAAATGTTCATCTACATCTAAGTAACATTTTTAATGATATCAACTAAATTTTTTAGTAGACTTCACTAGGATTTTTTTATTGATTTGCTTTAATATTTTTGATTCCATCTACTCAATTTAATGTGTGATAAGAAATTAATGTAATTATTGAAATCTATTCGATTTCACAGCTTTCAAATTTACTAAATTTTTTTAAGTGTAAAAATGCTTCACCAAAAATTTTGAGTAGATCATAGTAATAGTTTTTACAGTGTAGATATAAATATTGAAAAAGAGATCGCTATCGAACATTGGCTTAACTTAGCCCTTTACTGTATACATTACATTATTACTACGCTCGCTTGTACGGTTTATTCTTAGCCGCAGTATTCTTCATCTTATATTATCTATCGATTATTCTGTGTTTTCCCCTACATCTATTCATGTAAAGCTGCTTTGAAACAATTAACAATTGTGAAAAGCGCTATATAATTAAAATTGAATTGAATTGAATTACACCTAGGTTCTTGACTGTGGAAGATGGCACCACAGTGCAGCCATCTATGAGCAACTTGTATCTGACAAATCTGACATAGAGTTCTCAACAAGTCGGGCCGGGTTTGGGTCAAAAATATAAGCAAATGAGTCGGGTTCGGACCTCGGGCTTAATCTTTTAAGCTCCGTGAAAAAAATTATTAATCATCACTGCTCTTCACCGTAAAGAAAGTCTGATCTGGCTGCTGCGTGCAACATGCATCACAGAGAGGGGCGGGGGATAGCAATAAGCTTCAGAGCGGATCAGCAACGGATCCAGAATGGAGCTGCCGGCATCAGAGCGGATCTGTTTTGGATCCGCCCCAGAGCTTAATGCTTTCACTGTGTGCATGCCTGTTGCCTGGAGAAGAAGAGATGGAGAAAAGTAAACTTGCCGCAGGTGAATTCACCGTTGCTTGCTACTACAGGAGGAGAAGTATGGGCTGAATTTGAGAGCAAAACTATTAAATTGTTGTAAAAAAATTTAATTCGCATTTAAAAAATGTTATCTTAAAATTATTTTAGTTACAAAATACAGTAATTGTTAACCAATTTTTTTGCAATATGAATTTTTCTTTGAGTAGTTTCATTGCGTGTCCCTACATTTTGCTCTCTGCTACGCTGTTTTTGTTTGCGGATCAAAAATCTTTGCTTTTGAGTCAAAAAGTTTTGGATGCAAGTTACAAGCGTCTCAGTGGGCGGGATCAACCTAGGTGAATGAAAGACACGTTTCTATTGGCCACTACTGTCACCATTTGGCCACGCCCACCACGGAAGTCTGCCTGTAGAACGAGGAGAGCGGCATATTGTTTGTAAGGTACGAAAGATCATTTAATGTCATAAACTCTGTGGAAAGTGTATAAAAATGAATAGCTTGTGTGCAACCATACATATGTTTTAATCTCTCTTATCTAAATATGCAACGTTAGTTATTAGCATTAGCTTCCGGAGGCTATTGCGTCCAGAGTTTGCTTTATCCAGCTAACGTTAAGTCTTACACAGATATTAATACCACGCTTTTATTAGTAAGTTAATCACTTACTGCATACGGACATAAAAACAAATATTAATATTACATATTATGTAATTGCACGACTATATTTTCCCCACGTTATTTTTACATTGGAAGTTCTTAGTGTTGATATTGCTTAAATATTACTCAATACGTGAAGAATTAATCCTGTAATGGCACTTATGTAAATGTTTATGTATTCAAACAATATCCAGTTGAAGAAATTTGAATGTATGTTTATTCACATAGCAGATGCCTTTATTCAAATCCATTTACAAATGAAAAAAGCATTTAAGGGCGGTTTCCTGGACAGGGATTATCTTAAACCAGGATTAGGCCTTAGTTTAATTAGGAAATATAACAAGGTTTACCAAACATGCCTTACTAAAAACATTACTTGTGTGCATTTTGAGGCAAAACAAAGGGCACTGATGTATTTTTAGATATGTCAGCGCAAGCTGTTTTCAGTTTTGACAGCTCTTACATTTATTTTAGTCTAGGACTAGTCTAATCCCTGTCCGGGAAACCGCCCCAAAATGTTTTGTCCAAAGGCCCATGTAATGTTTAGTAAGACACTAAATATACAACACTTGTTTATCATTTTGTATCTCAGTAATTTGTATTTATTTCTCAGATGATTCTTCACTAGAGGTTACAGTGAAGTCAGGCAATGACAGGAAGGATGGCTGGGGATTCCAAGATCTGATAAAAAAAGTTACATGAAGATACTTGTACTACTCATGGGACCAAAGAGCTTTAAGCAGAATAATTTTGGAGTACAATTTTCAAATAGAAGGATGTTGGTCACCTCAGTAAATACAGTAAATGACTTTAATTAGACAGAAATCTTTCTTTTGAAACCCATATCTCACATCACAAAAGCAGCCTTCTTCCAGCAGAACACATCAACCATCTCCGATGTTCATGCATTTATGACGTCTAGATTAGATTACTGGGTGGTTGTCCTGCATCCTTAATTAATAGGCTACAATTAGTGCAAAATCCCAGCTGCTAGAGTTTTTACAAGGTCACGCAAGTTCATATAACCCCAAATTTAGCATCTCTACAATAGTTACCAGTTAAATTCTGTATCGATTACAAAATATTGCTACTCACTTATAAACTCCCAAATGGTTTAGCTCCTACAGACAGAACTTCTAGTATGCTACAAACAATCATGCTCCTTAATCTCTCAAAACTCCAGACTTTTAGTAGTTCCTAGGATAGCAAAATCTACCAAAGCAGGGCAAGTTTTTTTTCCACCTATGGAAACTGTGGAACAGCCTTACTGACACTGTTCAGACACTGCCTCCCAGTTTAAATCTAGCCTAAATATACCTCTTCAGTGTGCATAAACATAATTTCATCCTGTAACTTTGCAATAAGTTTATAAATAACTTTTTTTAAATTATCCTTAACCTAAAAAGCTCTAAACAGCAGCTATGGTAATTTTCTCTATTTGCTTTTTTTTAAACTTCAGATTACACCAACTCCAGTCTGAATCCTGTCTCTACCAGATGACCCTACACATAAGGAAAGATGACATCGGCCATCACGAGGACTTCAAAACTGTTCAAAGCGCTATACAAATAAATGTGAACAAAATTGAATTGTTTGAAGTCAACAGCAGAGATGAGGATGCCACACAATTCATCCTCTCCACAACAGATCTTGCATTACAAAGTGATATTGACATCTTTCTTGGCCTCTCTGATTACAATCCTCCTAATCATTCCTGCAACACAAGAAGCACAAATTACTTTTATGTCACAAATCACAGTTTGTCATTAAAGTCTGGTCTACTTGCTACTTTTAAAAGATCTTCGTATCAAAATTTCTTAAATACTGGATTTTATTAATTAATTTTGTTTAGTTACCGATATATTTATTTACATTTACACATTTTTTCATATTCATTCATTTTATCTTAAACTATTTTGCTTGTTGATTCATAAAGCAACCTCTGGACGCAATAGCCTCCGGAAGCTAATGCTTATAACTAACGTTGAATATTTCGATAAGAGAGATTAAAACATATGGATGGTTACACACAAGCTATTCATTTTTATACACATTCCACAGAGTTTATGACATTAAATGATCTTTCGTACCTTACAAACAATATGCCGCTCTCCTCGTTCTACAGGCAGACTTCCATGGTGGGCGTGGCGAAATGGTGACAGTAGTGGCCAAAAGAAACGTGTCTTTCATTTACCTAGGTTGATCCTGCCCACTGAGATGCTTGTTACTTGCATCCAAAACTTTTTGACTCAAAAGCAAAGATTTTTGATCCGCAAACAAAAACAGCGTAGCAGAGAGCAAAATGTAGGGACACGCAATGAAACTACTCAAAGAAAAATTCATATTACAAAAAAATTGGGTTAACAATTACTGTATTGTGTAACTAAAATAATTTTAAGATAACATTTTTTAAATGCGAATAATTTTTTTTTTACAACAATTTTATAGTTTTGCTCTCAAATACTGTATGTTTGATTGAATTATATTGACACAAAAGTGATACCATAGAGAAGCTGCTGGCTGGGTACATGTTTGAGTTCTTTTTATTTATTATTGTGTGATTTTTATTTAAGGCATATTTATATAGCCTATATTTAAAGTTTATTGTTTCAGTTGTTTGTATTGTTAAAGGCGTGAACATTAAAGCTTGATTTGAATTCCCGTCTGCTGGTCATGATAATAGCCTATGTGTATGAGGAAAAAAAGGCAAGGGGGGTCGGCGGCGTCGGGCAACGGGTCGGGTTCGGACAGATAATTCACGTTTATGTGTCAGGTTACATCCGGTCCGGGCTTTAAAGGTGACATTGAATGATTGAATGGAGTATTTATCCTTTTTCTGTGATGTGACATGTAGACAAAATTTTTTTGTTTGGGTCAGTAATGCCTTAGAAGCTTCCTAAAAACCCCTCTCAGATAGCTCTATTAGGGTGGATTTTAAACAAGTGGATTTGCACCTATTTGGCTCCCCTTACTGGCTTAACTTGCAATCTCATTACTGATTGGCTGACTTTGCTGCCACTCAAAAAATGTAGCCAATTATTTTAAAGTGGAGGGGCAGTTAGATGCCTGTGATGTCATAAGCATCAGTTTTTCAGATTGGGCCGTTTTCTGGCTGACATTTCTAAAAGAGGAATTTCTATGAGACTGAGATGTTTAGCATGTTTAGCACTTTTAGTATGTTTGTGAATGTGGGTAGACTACCATTATTCAACAAAGACAAGGTAAAAATGGTTTTTCATTCTCTGTCCCCTTTCAAAGCTACGGGTCGGGTCGGGTTGTAATTTTCAGGCCTGTTGAGAACTCTAATCTGACACATTTTGTTTGAAGCGATTCGGTTCAATAATAAGTATCTCTGGATCTTATTGGAGTTTAGCATAAGGAAGTTATTTGAGATCCAGTCACTAATATTGCTAATGCATTCTGTTAGCTGGTGGGTTTCCCTACGATGTGAGGAGATGTAAAGCTGGGTATCATCTGCATAGCAGTTAAAACTTGTGTTTCCTGATAATATCTCCTAGAGGTAACATATATTACTAGAACAGGATAGGGCCTATAACTGATCCATGTGGTACGCCGTATTCAACTGAAGAGTGATATGACTTTTCCTCGTTTACATAAACAAAGTGATAGCAGTTGGTTATATACGATCTAAACCAGGCTAACGCCTGACCACTGATGCCAACATAGTTTTCTAGTCAATTGAGTAAGATTGTGTGATCTATTGTGTCGTAGGGTGCACTAAGGTCTAGTAATATTGAAAATTCACTACGATCGGATGTTAAAAGGAGGTCATTTGTAACTCTAAGCAGTGCTACGAAAAAAGTGATTACATGCCTTTTTATTGTGAGTAAAATCAGCATATGCCATGTTTCACTGCTTGCTGTGATTATGAGTTTAATGACACTATTTGGTTGAAGTATTGTGTTTACATGATGTAAAGTATGATCCCAGTATTGCCAAAATCTCATCATAATCACATTATGAGGGTGTATGTGAACATGGTGTTTGATGAAGTTTGTCATAATAAACTAAAAATGTATCATGCGATTGTGCACAGCAATAGCCTATTGATCCAAAATGTTAAATTTTACTAAAAATGAAAGTGCTGTTTTCTGTTTTAGCTGTTTTTACAGAAAGACAATCATTTAAGATTATTTTATTTTTTTATCTACAGCTACAGTATATTGTTTGTTCAGGCTCATAAATATGAGTTATAGACTGCTGCTTTGTCTAAAAAGTGTTGTTTCTCTTACTCAAACAGCTGTATTTTATCATGTCCACTTTTGAAATGGAATATTTTTATAATTATACCACATCTGACCACATCTGTAGCATTATATTTGTCAGTTGCTTTATTACTTATGTTTTTGTTTAGGTAACCTTAATCTAATTAAAGGATTTGTGTGTTTGTCCTGTAGGTGACAAGCGACCTGTTTGACATCATGTCTGGTCAAGCGGATGTTGATCACCCTCTGTGTGAAGAGTGTACAGACACACTCCTGGACCATTTAGACACACAACTCAACCTTACAGAGAATGAGTGTCAAAATTACAAGTAAGTGATCAAAACGTTCTACAGTTTTGTGTTTTTTTTACATTTTGTGAGTGGGATGTGTTACTTGCCAGGTGCAGGGTTACATATGATTTTAACATTAACTTCAATACTGGCATGTAATTGTAGGGTTGACACCCATCCCTTAGGGCTGGGCGGTATATAGGATTTGGCGGGATATACAGTGAGGTCCATAAATATTGGGACAGAGGCATATTTTGTTTTATTATAGCAAATGTATTGTTTTATGTTTTATTTTATCAAAATGTATTCCAGTTACAGTCATATTATGAATATTGGGTTACAGTGCACACTCTCAGCTTTATTTTTAGGGTATTAACATCCAAATTGGGTGAAGGATTTAGGAATTACAGCCGTTTAATATGTAGCTCCCCCTTTTTAAAGGGATCAAAAGTAATGGGACAGTTGACTTAAAAGCTGTTTTATGGACAGGTATTGTCTATTTGTTAAATAATTTCTGGAGATGTTAAAGGTCTGGTTATAAGTTGATTTTAAGTGTGGTAATTGCATTTAAAAGCTGTGGCTGTGAACCCAAATCATTTGGTTCAGTGATACAGACCATATTTAGGTTTCAAAAACACAACAAATCCATCAGAGAGATAGCAGGAACATTAAGAGTTGCCAGATCAACAATTTGGTACACCTTGACTAAAAAAACCATCACGCTCAGCAACATAAAAATCCTGTATGTATAACCTACTGTACGGATAACATTGGTGGATGATTGCATTATCCTCTCCATGATAAAGAAAACCCCCTTTACAATTTCCAGACAAATGAAGAACACTCTACAGGAGGTAAAGATGTCATTGTCAATCAAAACAATAAAGAGAAGATATTACAATGAGAAATACAGAGGGTTCACCACAAGATACAAAAGCCACAAGAATAGGAAGGGGAGCTTACACTCCAAAAAAAGTCAGACAAGCTCTCAAAAAGTTTTATTTGGAGAGATTAAACTAATATCAACCTGTATAAGACTAATGAAAATAAAAATGATGGAGAAGGCCAAGAACATCTCATGATTTCAGCAGACAACATCTTCAGTAATATATTGTTCAGGCAGTGGGATTGCATTTCCATGCATGGTTTCCTAAGGCACTGTGTCGCTGGTGTTTTTTGGTGATGTAACAGAAGGCAGAAACATCCAGATTCATTTTTTGTTTCTCATGATATTGTGAAGGAGTTTTTTCTTTATCATGGAGAGGATAATGCGATCATCCACCACTGTTATCTGGTATCGACGTCCAAGATTTGTTTGTTGCTGAGCTCACCAGTGTGTTCTTCTTTAGTCAGAATGTACCAAACTGTTGATTTGACCACTCTTAATGTTCCTGCTATCTCTTAAGGATTTGTGGTGTTTTTGAAACCTAAATAAGGTCTGTATTACTTGTATATGGAGATCTCCCTGAACCGCATGATGTGGGTTCAAAACCACAGCTTCCAAATGCAAATGCCACACTTCAATCAACTCCAGAACTTTAACATGCTTCATTTTTGAGGAAATCATTATAAAAATGGACAATAAATGTCATATTAAATAAATGTCATATTGAAGTGTAACATCTGGCTGGACGTCAACTGGAGGTCTCTTCAGTCTGGGTCGTTAACAGTTTCATGCTGTGACCCTAGATTGAGTTTTGTCACCAGGTCTGCTTGGATGCTTTCATCAGAAAATCCTAATCTCCTGATAACACACATTTCCAGACCTATCGACTCTCTCTGGCTGTTTTATTGTGCCAATCTAAGCAAATTAACACCTGAAAGCAAACTTCAAACCGTGGCCAGAGACGAAGCAGCCATGACACAAAATGTGTCTGTCTAAGATCACAGCTAAGACCAAAATAAATTGGTTTAAATTGTTTATATTATATATCCTTGTATTGCATGTTTGTAACTGTAATGAACCACTTTCTTGTAACACTATAAGGATGCTTTGTTCATCTTAGCATGTCTCATAATTCACATTCATGAGACTACTATTTGATGTGTGTTTCAAACCTTGTTTACACTCTTAATAATCCCCTTTTCCTTTCCTGATCAATGATGTGCATCATCTTACCATAACTGATATCAAACTTGTTAAATATTAATCCAAATTATTATTTAACAAAATCTTTAGCATAGTCCATCTATGCAAATGAGTCTGATAAAACAAAGACAAAGTTTTCCTACTCTATCAACACCCTTTTGGATTGGTCATCTGAACTTCAAGGGGTTGGTCTAAGCTCAGGTTAAGAGGCCTGCACCCAAATTCATCGAGGCTCACAGCACACAGCTCACGCACCGCACGCCACTTGGCTCAACAGACCTGTCCCTCTCTCGGATGGTTTTCACGGGCACCCTGACACTTGGACAAACTTCTTCAAACTGGACAAATTAATCGCCACAGATTAACCAGACCGACGGATTAACCCAAAAAGGAAAAACTCCTACGGACACCTCAGGACTCCGTCACGTGACCACAAACTCAGGAACTCTCTGCCTCGCATACGCGCCCATACAGCTGGACATACACGTGCCTCACAAAAGCCAAACGCAAGTATCGCTTGTTCATTCGCTGTAAAAGTTATTGCCCCTTTTAATTAAGGTGATTCTTAGAGTTCTGATGATTTGTGCAGAAGTTAAGTCTATAGTGATATTGCCCTTCTTTTACTCTCTTTCTCTCTCTCTCTCTCTCTCTTAATTTTCCATTCTTTCTCTTTCATATATGTTGCTTGTTTGTTGTTTGTATGTATAGTTAGTCTAGTGTGTTTTTGTAGTGTAACGTAGTTTAATAAACCGGTTTTGCATTTCACAATTGAATTGTTTCTGTGTTCAATGCTCATGAAATTAAAGTCACTATTTCTGCCTTTTGATCCAGCTACAAGCTGCGAGTAGCACTGTATATCAGTGAGAAGGTTAATTTTAAAGGCCATGAAATTAACATTTCTTAGACGTTAATATACGATTATGGATATATGTCTTCGGTGGACGAACATATTAATTAGGGCCCGAGCACACCGGGGTGTGAGGACCCTATTGTTCTTCAAGGAGTTATTATTAAGGCCCGAGCACACCAGGGTGTGAGGACCCTATTGTTTTTGCTCCGTTTATTAGGGCCCGAGCACACCAGGGTGTGAGGACCCTATTGTTTTTGCTCCGTTTATTAGGGCCCGAGCACACCAGGGTGTGAGGACCCTATTGTTTTTGCTCCGTTTATTCTTCTTCTTCTTCTTCTTCTTCTTCTTCTTCTTCTTCTTCTTCTCCGAAATGGATCGCATTTTTGAGGGCCTAAACATACCCGAAAACTCATGAAAATTTGCACACGCGTCAGAAGTGGCGAAAATTTACATGTAGTATAGGCGTCAGAAGTGGGCGTGATTCAGTAACACTCATAGCGCCACCTAGAGGCAGCAGGAAATACCATGTTTGACGCTGTGACTTACTGCTCTTAGGTATTTAACCATATCAACATCATATTTCACCAGTGTCATATATCACCCCAAGACCTACAAAAAAGTCTCTTGGAGCGAAGCTCTAAACCTCACAGGAAGTCAGCCATTTTTAATTTTTGCTGTGATTTCTGTGCAAATTTTGTCATTTCCAGGCTTCGTACTTTAACGAACTCCTCCTAGAGATTTTGTCAGATCGTCATCATATTTGGTCAATCTCATCTAAAGGCCTTTGCGATGTTAAATTGTGGAGCTTTTGACTTTTCGTTGGAAGGTGTGTCCGTGGCGGCCTGACAAAGTTCAGCGTTTTCGCCATGAAACCGGAAGTTGTTATAACTAAGGCATACAATGTCCAATCTGCCCCACACTTCACATGTTTGATAAGAGTCTTGGCCTGAACACATTTCAATGCCAATATTCAGCTTCAGTCCTAGCGCCACCTAGAGGTAGCAGTAAATGCCTTGTTTTACGCTGTGATTCACTGTTCTCAGAGATTTAATCAAATCATTATCATATCAGGTGAGACTGATCTTAAGCCCTTTGCGATGATAAATTGCGAAGATCTTGACTTTTCGTTGAAGGGCGTGTCCGTGGCGGCTTTGCAAAGAGTGATGTTTCTCCATGAGAAAGCTGTTGTAACTCAGGCATGCAATGTCCGACCTGTCACAGACATCATACGTTTGACAAGGGTCCTGGCCTCAACACATCAATGTTACAACAATCAAATACAATCATAGCGCCACCTGCTGCACAAAGGAGGTGTGGCACTTCAAAGTTCCTTTGAATATCCGCTTATATTTACCCACTGAAATTTCAATCCCCCTGGTTCATTGCTTTACTAAGGCCATAGAGTGGCGGTGCACATGCGTGCGAGGGCCCTTCCATCACTGCTTGCAGTTTTAATTAGGGCCCGAGCACACCAGGGTGTGAGGACCCTATTGTTTTTGCTCCGTTTATTATTCTTCTTCTTCTTCTTCTTCTTCTTCTTCTCCGAAATGGATCGCATTTTTGAGGGCCTAAACATACCCGAAAACTCATGAAAATTTGCACACGCGTCAAAAGTGGCGAAAATTTACATGTAGTATAGGCGTCAGAAGTGGGCGTGTAAAAATGGCTCGATAGCGCCACCTGCACTTTTTCAAGAGAACAGCCCCCCCACTACGAAAAACTTACAGATACAAAATTTGGTAGGATCATCTATTACTCCAAGACCTACAAAAAAGTCTCTCGGAGCTAAGCTCTAAACCCCACAGGAAGTCAGCCATTTTGAATTTTCTCTGTCATTTTTTGACATTTCCAAGCGTCGTACTTTAACGAACTCCTCCTAGAGATTTAATCCGATCATCATCATATTTGGTCAGTATCATCTAAAGGCCTTTGCGATGCTAAATTGCGGAGCTTTTGACTTTTCATTGGAGGGCGTGTCCGTGGCGGCCTGGCAAAGTGTAATGTTTCGCCATGAAACAGGAAGCTGATATAATTCAGGCATACATTGTCCGATCTGCCTCTGACTTCACACGTTTGATAAGGGTCCAGGCCTGAACACATCAACATGGCATAATTCAGTAACACTCATAGCGCCACCTAGAGGCAGCAGGAAATACCATGTTTGACGCTGTGACTTACTGCTCCTAGGTATTTAACCATATCAACATCATATTTCACCAGTGTAATCTCAAGACCTTGTGTGATGATAAAAAGCAACGACCTTGACTTTCCATTAAAGGGCGTGTCCGTGGCGGCCTGGCAAAGTATCGCTAATTGAATCACATTTTGACAGGCTAAACAACCTCAAAAAGTCATAAAACGTTGCACACACGTCAGAAGTGGCAAAGTTTACATGTGGCATAGGCGCCAGAAGTGGGCGTGCAGAAATGGCTCGATAGCGCCACCTGCAAAATTTCAAGAGAACAGCCCCGCCGCTACGAAAATCCTACAGAAACGAAATTTGGTAGGGTCATATATCACCCCAAGACCTACAAAAAAGTCTTTTGGAGTGAAGCTCTAAACCTCACAGGAAGTCAGCCATTTTGAATTTTTGCTGTGATTTCTGTGCAAATTTTGTCATTTCCAGGCTTCGTACTTTAACGAACTCCTCATAGAGATTTTGTCAGATCGTCATCATATTTGGTCAATCTCATCTAAAGGCCTTTGCGATGTTAAATTGCGGAGCTTTTGACTTTTCGTTGGAAGGTGTGTCCGTGGCGGCCTGAGAAATTTCAGGGTTTTCGCCATGAAACAGGAAGTTGTTATAACTAAGGCATACAATGTCCAATCTGCCCCACACTTCACATGTTTGATAAGAGTCTTGGCCTGAACACATTTCAATGCCAATATTCAGCTTCAGTCCTAGCGCCACCTAGAGGTAGCAGGAAATGCCTTGTTTTACGCTGTGATTCACTGTTCTCAGAGATTTAATCAAATCATTATCATATCAGGTGAGACTGATCTTAAGCCCTTTGCGATGATAAATTGCGAAGATCTTGACTTTTCGTTGAAGGGCGTGTCCGTGCCGGCCTCGCAAAGAGTGATGTTTCTCCATGAGAAAGCTGTTGTAACTCAGGCATGCAATGTCCGACCTGTCACAGACATCATACGTTTGACAAGGGTCCTGGCCTCAACACATCAATGTTACAACAATCAAATACAATCATAGCGCCACCTGCTGCACAAAGGAGGTGTGGCACTTCAAAGTTCCTTTGAATATCCGCCTATATTTACCCACTGAAATTTCAATCCCCCTGGTTCATTGCTTTACTAAGGCCATAGAGTGGCGGTGCACATGCGTGCGAGGGCCCTTCCATCACTGCTTGCAGTTTTAATTAGGGCCCGAGCACACCAGGGTGTGAGGACCCTATTGTTTTTGCTCCGTTTATTAGGGCCCGAGCACACCAGGGTGTGAGGACCCTATTGTTTTTGCTCCGTTTATTATTATTATTCTTCTTCTTCTTCTTCTTCTTCTTCTTCTTCTCCGAAATGGATCGCATTTTTGAGGGCCTAAACATACCCGAAAACTCATGAAAATTTGCACACGCGTCAGAAGTGGCGAAAATTTACATGTAGTATAGGCGTCAGAAGTGGGCGTGTAAAAATGGCTCGATAGCGCCACCTGCAAAATTTCAAGAGAACAGCCCCCCCACTACGAAAAACTTACAGATACGAAATTTGGTAGGATCATCTATTACTCCAAGACCTACAAAAAAGTCTCTTGGAGCTAAGCTGTAAACCCCACAGGAAGTCAGCCATTTTGAATTTTCTCTGTCATTTTTTGACATTTCCAAGCGTCGTACTTTAACGAACTCCTCCTAGAGATTTAATCCGATCATCATCATATTTGGTCAGTATCATCTAAAGGCCTTTGCGATGCTAAATTGCGGAGCTTTTGACTTTTCATTGGAGGGCGTGTCCGTGGCGGCCTGGCAAAGTGTAATGTTTCGCCATGAAACAGGAAGCTGATGTAATTCAGGCATACATTGTCCGATCCGCCCCTGACTTCACACGTTTGATAAGGGTCCAGGCCTGAACACATCAACATGGCATAATTCAGTAACACTCATAGCGCCACCTAGAGGCAGCAGGAAATACCATGTTTGACGCTGTGACTTACTGCTCTTAGGTATTTAACCATATCAACATCATATTTCACCAGTGTAATCTCAAGACCTTGTGTGATGATAAAAAGCAACGACCTTGACTTTTCATTAAAGGGCGTGTCCGTGGCGGCCTGGCAAAGTATCGCTAATTGAATCGCATTTTGACAGGCTAAACAAGCTCAAAAAGTCATAAAACGTTGCACACACGTCAGAAGTGGCAAAAATTTACATGTGGCATAGGCGCCAGAAGTGGGCGTGCAGAAATGGCTCGATAGCGCCACCTGCAAAATTTCAAGAGAACAGCCCCGCCGCTACGAAAATCCTACAGAAACGAAATTTGGTAGGGTCATATATCACCCCAAGACCTACAAAAAAGTCTCTTGGAGCGAAGCTCTAAACCTCACAGGAAGTCAGCCATTTTTAATTTTTGCTGTGATTTCTGTGCAAATTTTGTCATTTCCAGGCTTCGTACTTTAACAAACTCCTCCTAGAAATTTTGTCAGATCGTCATCATATTTGGTCAATCTCATCTAAAGGCCTTTGCGATGTTAAATTGCGGAGCTTTTGACTTTTCGTTGGAAGGTGTGTCCGTGGCGGCCTGACAAAGTTCAGCATTTTCGCCATGAAACCGGAAGTTGTTATAACTAAGGCATACAATGTCCAATCTCCCCCCACACTTCACATGTTTGATAAGAGTCTTGGCCTGAACACATTTCAATGCCAATATTCAGCTTCAGTCCTAGCGCCACCTAGAGGTAGCAGTAAATGCCTTGTTTTACGCTGTGATTCACTGTTCTCAGAGATTTAATCAAATCATTATCATATCAGGTGAGACTGAACTTAAGCCCTTTGCGATGATAAATTGCGAAGATCTTGACTTTTCGTTGAAGGGCGTGTCCGTGGCGGCCTTGCAAAGAGTGATGTTTCTCCATGAGAAAGCTGTTGTAACTCAGGCATGCAATGTCCGACCTGTCACAGACATCATACGTTTGACAAGGGTCCTGGCCTCAACACATCAATGTTACAACAATCAAATACAATCATAGCGCCACCTGCTGCACAAAGGAGGTGTGGCACTTCAAAGTTCCTTTGAATATCCGCTTATATTTACCCACTGAAATTTCAATTCCCCTGGTTCATTGCTTTACTAAGGCCATAGAGTGGCGGTGCACATGCGTGCGAGGGCCCTTCCATCACTGCTTGCAGTTTTAATTATTATTATTCTTCTTTTTCTTCTTCTTCTTCTTCTTCTTCTTCTTCTTCTTCTCCGAAATGGATCACATTTTTGAATGCCTAAACATACCCGAAAACTCATGAAAATTTGCACACGCGTCAGAAGTGGCGAAAATTTACATGTAGTATAGACGTCAGAAGTGGGCGTGTAAAAATGGCTCGATAGCGCCACCTGCAAAATTTCAAGAGAACAGCCCCCCCACTACGAAAAACTTACAGATACTAAATTTGGTAGGATCATCTATTACTCCAAGACCTACAAAAAAGTCTCTTGGAGCTAAGCTCTAAACCCCACAGGAAGTCAGCCATTTTGAATTTTCTCTGTCATTTTTTGACATTTCCAAGCGTCGTACTTTAACGAACTCCTCCTAGAGATTTAATCCGATCATCATCATATTTGGTCAGTATCATCTTAAGGCCTTTGCGATGCTAAATTGCGGAGCTTTTGACTTTTCATTGGAGGGCGTGTCCGTGGCGGCCTGGCAAAGTGTAATGTTTCGCCATGAAACAGGAAGCTGATGTAATTCAGGCATACATTGTCCGATCTGCCCCTGACTTCACACGTTTGATAAGGGTCCAGGCCTGAACACATCAACATGGCATAATTCAGTTACACTCATAGCGCCACCTAGAGGCAGCAGGAAATACCATGTTTGACGCTGTGAATTACTGCTCTTAGGTATTTAACCATATCAACATCATATTTCACCAGTGTAATCTCAAGACCTTGTGTGATGATAAAAAGCAACGACCTTGACTTTTCATTAAAGGGCGTGTCCGTGGCGGCCTGGCAAAGTATCGCTAAATGAATCGCATTTTGACAGGCTAAACAAGCTCAAAAAGTCATAAAACGTTGCACACACGTCAGAAGTGGCAAAAATTTACATGTGGCATAGGCGCCAGAAGTGGGCGTGCAGAAATGGCTCGATAGCGCCACCTGCAAAATTTCAAGAGAACAGCCCCGCCGCTACGAAAATCCTACAGATACGAAATTTGGTAGGGTCATATGTCACCCCAAGACCTACAAAAAAGTCTCTTGGAGCGAAGCTCTAAACCTCACAGGAAGTCAGCCATTTTGAATTTTTGCTGTGATTTCTGTGCAAATTTTGTCATTTCCAGGCTTCGTACTTTAACGAACTCCTCCTAGAGATTTTGTTAGATTGTCATTATATTTGGTCAATCTCATCTAAAGGCCTTTGAGATGTTAAATTGCGGAGCTTTTGACTTTTCGTTGGAAGGTGTGTCCGTGGCGGCCTGACAAATTTCAGCGTTTTCGCCATGAAACAGGAAGTTGTTATAACTAAGGCATACAATGTCCAATCTGCCCCACACTTGACATGTTTGATAAGAGTCTTGGCCTGAACACATTTTAATGCCAATATTCAGCTTCAGTCCTAGCGCCACCTAGAGGTAGCAGGAAATGCCTTGTTTTACGCTGTGATTCACTGTTCTCAGAGATTTAATCAAATCATAATCATATCAGGTGAGACTGATCTTAAGCCCTTTGAGATGATAAATTGCGAAGATCTTGACTTTTCGTTGAAGGGCGTGTCCGTGGCGGCCTCGCAAAGAGTGATGTTTCGCCATTAGAAAGCTGTTGTAACTCAGGCATGCAATGTCCGACCTGTCACAGACATCATACGTTTGACAAGGGTCCTGGCCTCAACACATCAATGTTACAACAATCAATCACAATCATAGCGCCATCTGCTGCACAAAGGAGGTGTGGCACTTCAAAGTTCCTTTGAATATCCGCCTATATTTACCCACTGAAATTTCAATCCCCCTGGTTCATTGCTTTACTAAGGCCATAGAGTGGCGGTGCACATGCGTGCGAGGGCCCTTCCATCACTGCTTGCAGTTTTAATTATTATTCTTATTCTTCTTCTCCGAAATGGATCGCATTTTTGAGGGGCTAAACATACTCGAAAACTCATGAAAATTTGCACACGCGTCCGAAGTGGCGAAAATTTACATGTAGTATAGGCGTCAGAAGTGGGCGTCTACAAATGGCTCGATAGCGCCACCTGCAAAATTTCAAGAGAACAGCCCCCCCACTACGAAAAACATACAGATACGAAATTTGGTAGGGTCATATATCACCCCAAGACCTACAAAAAAGTCTCTTGGAGCGAAGCTCTAAACCTCACAGGAAGTCAGCCATTTTTAATTTTTGCTGTGATTTCTGTGCAAATTTTGTCATTTCCAGGCTTCGTACTTTAACGAACTCCTCCTAGAGATTTTGTCAGATCGTCATCATATTTGGTCAATCTCATCTAAAGGCCTTTGCGATGTTAAATTGCGGAGCTTTTGACTTTTCGTTGGAAGGTGTGTCCGTGGCGGCCTGACAAAGTTCAGCGTTTTCGCCATGAAACAGGAAGTTGTTATAACTAAGGCATACAATGTCCAATCTGCCCCACACTTAACACGTTTGATAAGAGTCTTGGCCTGAACACATTTTAATGCCAATATTCAGCTTCAGTCCTAGCGCCACCTAGAGGTAGCAGGAAATGCCTTGTTTTACGCTGTGATTCACTGTTCTCAGAGATTTAATCAAATCATTATCATATCAGGTGAGACTGATCTTAAGCCCTTTGCGATGATAAATTGCGAAGATCTTGACTTTTCGTTGAAGGGCGTGTCCGTGGCGGACTCGCAAAAAGTGATGTTTCGCCATTAGAAATCTGTTGTTACTCAGGCATGCAATGTCCGACCTGTCACAGACATCATACGTTTGACAAGGGTCCTGGCCTCAACACATCAATGTTACAACAATCAATCACAATCATAGCGCCATCTGCTGCACAAAGGAGGTGTGGCACTTCAAAGTTCCTTTGAATATCCGCCTATATCTACCCACTGAAATTTCAATCCCCCTGGTTCATTGCTTTACTAAGGCCATAGAGTGGCGTTGCACATGCGTGCGAGGGCCCTTCCATCACTGCTTGCAGTTTTAATTAGGGCCCGAGCACACCAGGGTGTGAGGACCCTATTGTTTTTGCTCCGTTTATTATTATTATTCTTCTTTTTCTTCTTCTTCTTCTTCTTCTTCTTCTTCTTCTCCGAAATGGATCACATTTTTGAATGCCTAAACATACCCGAAAACTCATGAAAATTTGCACACGCGTCAGAAGTGGCGAAAATTTACATGTAGTATAGGCGTCAGAAGTGGGCGTGTAAAAATGGCTCGATAGCGCCACCTGCAAAATTTCAAGAGAACAGCCCCCCCACTACGAAAAACTTACAGATACGAAATTTGGTAGGATCATCTATTACTCCAAGACCTACAAAAAAGTCTCTTGGAGCTAAGCTCTAAACCCCACAGGAAGTCAGCCATTTTGAATTTTCTCTGTCATTTTTTGACATTTCCAAGCGTCGTACTTTAACGAACTCCTCCTAGAGATTTAATCCGATCATCATCATATTTGGTCAGTATCATCTAAAGGCCTTTGCGATGCTAAATTGCGGAGCTTTTGACTTTTCATTGGAGGGCGTGTCCGTGGCGGCCTGGCAAAGTGTAATGTTTCGCCATGAAACAGGAAGCTGATGTAATTGAGGCATACATTGTCCGATCTGCCCCTGACTTCACACGTTTGATAAGGGTCCAGGCCTGAACACATCAACATGGCATAATTCAGTAACACTCATAGCGCCACCTAGAGGCAGCAGGAAATACCATGTTTGACGCTGTGACTTACTGCTCTTAGGTATTTAACCATATCAACATCATATTTCACCAGTGTAATCTCAAGACCTTGTGTGATGATAAAAAGCAACGACCTTGACTTTTCATTAAAGGGCGTGTCCGTGGCGGCCTGGCAAAGTATCGCTATCTGAATCGCATTTTGACAGGCTAAACAAGCTCAAAAAGTCATAAAACGTTGCACACACGTCAGAAGTGGCAAAAATTTACATGTGGCATAGGCGCCAGAAGTGGGCGTGCAGAAATGGCTCGATAGCGCCACCTGCAAAATTTCAAGAGAACAGCCCCGCCGCTATGAAAATCCTACAGATACGAAATTTGGTAGGGTCATATATCACCCCAAGACCTATAAAAAAGTCTCTTGGAGCGAAGCTCTAAACCCCACAGGAAGTCGGCCATTTTGAATTTTTGCTGTGATTTCTGTGCAAATTTTGTAATTTCCAGGCTTCGTACTTTAACGAACTCCTCCTAGAGATTTTGTCAGATCGTCATCATATTTGGTCAATCTCATCTAAAGGCCTTTGCGATGTTAAATTGCGGAGCTTTTGACTTTTCGTTGGAAGGTGTGTCCGTGGCGGCCTGACAAAGTTCAGCGTTTTCGCCATGAAACAGGAAGTTGTTATAACTAAGGCATACAATGTCCAATCTGCCCCACACTTCACATGTTTGATAAGAGTCTTGGCCTGAACACATTTCAATGCCAATATTCAGCTTCAGTCCTAGCGCCACCTAGAGGTAGCAGTAAATGCCTTGTTTTACGCTGTGATTCACTGTTCTCAGAGATTTAATCAAATCATTATCATATCAGGTGAGACTGATCTTAAGCCCTTTGCGATGATAAATTGCGAAGATCTTGACTTTTCGTTGAAGGGCGTGTCCGTGGCGGCCTCGCAGAGTGATGTTTCGCCATGAGAAAGCTGTTGTAACTCAGGCATGCAATGTCCGACCTGTCACAGACATCATACGTTTGACAAGGGTCCTGGCCTCAACACATCAATGTTACAACAATCAAATACAATCATAGCGCCACCTGCTGCACAAAGGAGGTGTGGCACTTCAAAGTTCCTTTGAATATCCGCCTATATTTACCCACTGAAATTTCAATCCCCCTGGTTCATTGCTTTACTAAGGCCATAGAGTGGCGGTGCACATGCGTGCGAGGGCCCTTCCATCACTGCTTGCAGTTTTAATTATTCTTCTTCTTCTTCTTCTTCTTCTTCTTCTTCTTCTTCTTCTCCGAAATGGATCGCATTTTTGAGGGCCTAAACATACCCGAAAACTCATGAAAATTTGCACACGCGTCCGAAGTGGCGAAAATTTACATGTAGTATAGGCGTCAGAAGTGGGCGTGTAGAAATGGCTCAATAGCGCCACCTGCAAAATTTCAAGAGAACAGCCCCCCTACTACGAAAAACGTACAGACACGAAATTTGGTAGGGTCATCTATTACTCCAAGACCTACAAAAAAGTATCTCGGAGCTAAGCTCTAAACCCCACAGGAAGTCAGCCATTTTGAATTTTCTCTGTCATTTTTTGACATTTCCAAGCGTCGTACTTTAACGAACTCCTCCTAGAGATTTAATCCAATCATCATCATATTTGGTCAGTATCATCTAAAGGCCTTTGCGATGCTAAATTGCAGAGCTTTTGACTTTTCATTGGAGGGCGTGTCCGTGGCGGCCTGGCAAAGTGTAATGTTTTGCCATGAAACAGGAAGCTGATGTAATTCAGGCATACATTGTCCGATCCGCCCCTGACTTCACACGTTTGATAAGGGTCCAGGCCTGAACACATCAACATGGCATAATTCAGTAACACTCATAGCGCCACCTAGAGGCAGCAGGAAATACCATGTTTGATGCTGTGACTTACTGCTCTTAGGTATTTAACCATATCAACATCATATTTCACCAGTGTAATCTCAAGACCTTGTGTGATGATAAAAAGCAACGACCTTGACTTTTCATTAAAGGGCGTGTCCGTGGCGATCTGGCAAAGTATCGCTAAATGAATCGCATTTTGACAGGCTAAACAAGCTCAAAAAGTCATAAAACGTTGCACACACGTCAGAAGTGGCAAAAATGTACATGTGGCATAGGCGCCAGAAGTGGGCGTGCAGAAATGGCTCGATAGCGCCACCTGCAAAATTTCAAGAGAACAGCCCCGCCGCTACGAAAATCCTACAGATACGAAATTTGGTAGGGTCATATGTCACCCCAAGACCTACAAAAAAGTCTCTTGGAGCGAAGCTCTAAACCTCACAGGAAGTCAGCCATTTTGAATTTTTGCTGTGATTTCTGTGCAAATTTTGTCATTTCCAGGCTTCGTACTTTAACGAACTCCTCCTAGAGATTTTGTCAGATCGTCGTCATATTTGGTCAATCTCATCTAAAGGCCTTTGCGATGTTAAATTGCGGAGCTTTTGACTTTTCGTTGGAAGGTGTGTCCGTGGCGGCCTGACAAAGTTCAGCGTTTTCGCCATGAAACAGGAAGTTGTTATAACTAAGGCATACAATGTCCAATCTGCCCCACACTTCACATGTTTGATAAGAGTCTTGGCCTGAACACATTTCAATGCCAATATTCAGATTCAGTCCTAGCGCCACCTAGAGGTAGCAGGAAATGCCTTGTTTTACGCTGTGATTCACTGTTCTCATAGATTTAATCAGATCATTATCATATCAGGTGAGACTGATCTTAAGCCCTTTGCGATGATAAATTGCGAAGATCTTGACTTTTCGTTGAAGGGCGTGTCCGTGGCGGCCTCGCAAAGAGTGATGTTTCGCCATGAGAAAGCTGTTGTAACTTAGGCATGCAATGTCCGACCTGTCACAGACATCATACGTTTGACAAGGGTCCTGGCCTCAACACATCAATGTTACAACAATCAATTACAATCATAGCGCCACATGCTGCACAAAGGAGGTGTGGTACTTCAAAGTTCCTTTAAATATCCGCCTATATTTACCCACTGAAATTTTAATCCCCCTGGTTCATTGCTTTACTAAGGCCATAGAGTGGTGGTGCACATGCGTGCGAGGGCCCTTCCATCACTGCTTGCAGTTTTAATTATTATTTTTTTTCTTTTTCTCCGACTTCAGCGGGACTTTAGAGGGCCTAAACATACTCAAAAACTCATGAAATTTTGCACAGATGTCAAGAGTGATGAAAATTTACATGTGGTGTATGCTTTAGAATTAGGCGTGAGAAAATGGCTCTATAGCGCCACCTACAAATTTTCAACGAAGCAGCCCTCGGACTGTGTTTGACGTACAATTCCGAAATTCGGTACGCGTCTGTAGCATGACAAGACCTACAAAAAAGTCTCTTGGAGCGAAGCCGTAAACCAAACAGGAAGTCAGCTATTCTGAGTTATTTTTGTGATTTGGGCGCAGTTTTTGTCATTTCCAGGCGTCATACTTTAACTAACTCCTCCTACAGTTTTCGTCGGATCATCTTCATATTTGGTGAGTGTCATCTTAAGGCCTTTGTGATGCTAAATTGCGAAGGATTTGACTCTACGTAAAAATTTGTGTCGGTTCTGGCCCGACAAAGTTTGATGTTTTCCAATGAAACAGGAAGTTGCTGGAACTCATGCATACAGTGTCCGATCTGTCCCAAATTTCACATGATTGCTAAGAGTCCTGACCTGAACACATCTACATAACAATTTTCATTTATAGCCATAGCGCCACCAGCTGGCAACCTGAAGGAACATGTTTTAGCGCCACTTTCAAATATTGAATGAAGCAGCCCTTGGACTGTGTTTAACTTACATGTACGAATTTCGGTATGCTCATGTATTATTACAAGCCCTACAAAAAAGTCTCTTGGAGCAACGCCCTAAACCAAACAGGAAGTCAGCTATTTTGAATTATTTCTCAGATTTTGGCTCAGTTTTTCTCATTTCCAGCAGTCATACTTTAACTAACTCCTCCTACAGTTTTCGTCGAATCATCATCATATTTGGCGAGTGTCATCTTAAGGCCTTTGTGATGCTAAATTGCGAAGGATTTGATTCTATATTAAAATTTGTTTCTATTTCGGCCAGCCAAATTTTGATGTTTCGCTATGAAACAGGTTGCTGGAACTCAGGCATACAGTGTCCGATCTGTCCCAAACTTCACATGATTGCTAAGAGTCATGACCTGAACACATCTACATGTCAATAGTCACTTATGGTTATAGCGCCACCAGCTGGCAACAGGAAGTGACATGTTTACAATGATTATCCAATGTCTGATCTGTCCCAAACTTCACATGATTAATAAGAGTCCTGGACATAACACATCTACATGTCAATAGTCACTTATGGTTATAGCGCCACCAGCTGGCAACAGGAAGTGACATGTTTACACTGATTATGCAATGTCTGATCTGTCCCAAACTTCACATGATTAATAAGAGCCCTGGACTGAACACATCTACATGTCATTAGTCACTTATGGTTATAGCGCCACCAGCTGGCAACAGGAAGTGACATGTTTACAATGATTATCCAATGTCTGATCTGTCCCAAACTTCACATGATTAATAAGAGTCCTGGAGTGAACACATCTACATGTCAATAGTCACTTATGGTCATAGTGCCACCAGCTGGCAACAGGAAGTGACATGTTTACACTGATTATGCAATGTCCGATCTTTCCCTAACTTCACATGATTAATAAGAGTCCTGGACTGAACACATCTACATGTCAACAGTCAGTTATGGTCATAGCGCCACCAGCTGGTAACAGGAAGTAACATGTTTACAATGATAATGCAATGTCGGATTTGTCCCAAACTTCACATGATTGCTAAGAGTCCTGAACTGAACACATCTTCATGTCAATAGTCACTTATAGTTAAAGCGCCACCAGCTGGCAACAGGAAGTGACATGTTTACAATGATTATGCAATGTCGGATTTGTTCCAAACTTCACATGAGTGATAAGAGTCCTGAACTGAACACATCTTCATCTCAATAGTCACTTATGGTCATAGCGCCACCAGCTGGCAACAGGAAGTGACATGTTTACACTAATTATGCAATGTCTGATCAGTCACAAACTCCACATGATTGATAAGAGTCCTGGACTGAACACATCTACACGCCAATAGTCACTTATAGTTATAGCGCCACCAGCTGGCAACAGGAAGTGACATGTTTACAATGATTATGCAATGTCTGATCTGTCCCAAACTTTACATAATTGACAAGAGTCCAGGACTGAACACATCTACATGCCAATAGTCACTTATGGCCATAGCGCCACCTGCTGGCAACAAGAAGTAACATGTTTTACACTGATTATTCAAAGTCAGATCTGCCCTAAATTTTACATGATCAATAAGAGTCCTGGACTGAACACATCTATGTGCCAACATTTACATGTAGTCACTCATACTCACACACACACACACTCGCTCACTCTCTCTCTCTCTCTGTCTCTCTCTCTTTCTCTCCCTCTCTCATGCTATCTTACACGATGCTACCTCACTGTAATTTGTAATTAGCAACATGAAATGTGGCACATTATACTACACTTTTAAATAGTTCACCTATGTTTACATGCTTAAATGCCTATTTACTACTGTTCCCTTTAATTCTTATGCCACGGCGTGGTGGTGTCATGTGTGCGAGGGCCCTTCCATCACTGCTTGCAGTTTTAATTGTACTTATTATTCCATTTGAGCTAAATATGGGAATTTCCCCAAATTCCCTTAAATTCCCGTATTGTTTCGGTCGGAGGTTTATGGTGTTTTAAATAACTTATTCTCCTCCCCCCGCTGATGTGCTACATATTAATGGTGGAGAACGCGAGGGCAGATTTAAACATTATTTTCTGAGCAAACCAGTTACAGGTCAAATGTGTTTTGCATTGTGTGAATGAAAAAGAACTATCAGCTATAACTGATTTGGTTCTTTATTTGTATGAATGAAAATGTAATTTTCTGTATTATTTTCAGGACGTAACAGACTCGCGCCCCTGTTATGTATAGTTAACTGCAGTCTTTAAAGTGCCCATATTATAATAGCTTTTCCACAAGTTAAATAGGTGTATGAGTTCCATAAAGCATGTTTCAAAAGTTGTTTGCTCGAAATAGCTTGTGTTTCAGGGCAGTTCAGATTGTGCCGTTTTGAGCTAGTCTTACATATTTATGAGCTGCTGCTCCTTTGATCACGCCCCACTACTAACGTCATGTGCCCGTGCGCGTGCTCAGTGGTATCGTGAGCAGTACAGACCATACTGTGTTATTATTTTATATATTATTATTATTAAGGGTTATGTTGCCAACAGACAAATCATGCAGAAAAGTATCACTAATAAGTACACTACAGGAGAAGAAACTCATGACACACAATGATTCCAGATTAAATTGTGATGTTACGTTAGCAGTCACAACAATAAACTCGTTTTCCCTGGACAATGCTAACATATTCCCATTATAAAACATTTTCAAACGCATTATTTTCGCAAATTACAGAAATTAAGACCCGGCGGGGGATGTATACTGCTTTTGGACCGTGTGCTAATTGCTATAAGCTAGCGGGAGGTCCGGACCGTAAAGTTATAAGAGGCTCGGGGGTTAGCCTCGTCAGAAAAGCCGGGGGGGTAAGGCCCGGTCTCGGTGTGTCAAACTCATCATGACACACAAAGATTCCAGCGTAAATTGTGATGTAGCAGTTTCAAGAATATACTCGTTTTCCCAGGACAATGCTAACATATTCCCGTTATAAAACATTTTCAAACGCATTATTATCACAAATTACAGAAATTAAGACCCGGCGGGGGATGTATACTGCTTGTGGACCGCGTGCGGACCGCGTGCTAATTGCTAGAAGCTAGCGGGAGGTCCGGACCGTAACAGTTATTAGATGCTCGGGGGTTAGCCTCGTCAGAAAAGCCGGGGCGGTAAGGCCCGGTCTCGGTTAGTTTGGCAAAACACTTTTAGTTTGGCAAAGCAAAACTAATTACTTAGTTCTTGTAGAATTGTAAAATAAAGCCATTAAATATTTTTTTTAACTTTCGAAACCACGCTGCAAACTATCTAGCCTGCAAAAATATCTATATAGCCTAACTTAAACAATTTTAACATCACTATACATTTAAAAGGTATAATTTACAGGATTAGCATCAATGTATGATCTCTGTTTTGAGATATAGATGCTCTAATGTTGTATTTTGTGACCGAAGATGACAACATGCAAAATATAACGTGACTTCTTACCTTTTTTTGTTGATATACAACGATCGCGAATCGAATCCAGTCTGTTTCAGATGTGTGAATGATCCATGAAAGTCCAATAAAATACATTCAATGACCATTTTTGTCCACAAATGTGTATAATCCGTGAAATATAGATACATAGTGACCGTCTGTGATAGTCTGTTGTTTACATCACATTTCGGTAACACACTGTATATAAGATTACTCCGGGTTCCAAAAACCACGCGTTAAAACTTTGCTTTTAAAAGTAGGCGGGAGTATAATCCATAATATCCAGAGCCAAATCCATGGCTCTGATAATATCCGTGAGACATGATAACAGCATAGAGGGTGTGACTGCTCTGTGCTCTCTAGCTACCTGGTGGGTGGAGACCTGCGAGTGGGGTGGTGGGCGGGAAAATTCAAACTGAATGTGACGAAACGGTTTGTTACGTCACAACGGAGCTGAGTTTTAACTAGCGCAATCTGAGACTCAAGGCAGAGGACATTCAGAAACCAGATCTCACTCAAAACAGCATGGATGGATTTTTTTCCAAGTTTGTATGCGTGTGGGAGCATCAGAGACACAAAGGAACACCCCAAAACCCAGAAAAAGTGAGTTTTTCATAATATGGGCACTTTAAGGTAATCGTATTAAAAAACCCTTTTAATACAGCGTATTACCGCCTGATTCCGCCTAATAAAGATGATAATTCCTTTATTTAGAATTGCGAAGCGGTGGTCGAGTGAGTACTCCCATCTGATAAGGCCTTTTTGTTAAATCTCCAGGAAATAATTTACAATTAGAGAAGCTGTCTTTTGTATTTTTCCATTTTATTCACGTACGTGGATTTTTAAAATTGTAAGCACCGAGGGTAAGACTTTTCAATTTTAAAGGAGATAAACCTTGATCAAGTAACTTATGTCAACGGAGAAGAAAGCCCGTTAGACTTTTATTTATTGTGTGTCCCGGTAACGTAAGCCAAAACTGACACCGGACGAACACAGCTCGAATTACATCTGTCGTCTAGCAACGCAGTGGCCGCCGATGTAATTACTGTATAGAAGCGAATCTTTGGTCAGTTTAAAGCGTACTACCTAGTTCTAACACTAGATGTCAGTCTTGAGTGTCTAACACTTCTCCTTATCCTTTACTTTACGCCTTACTTCCGCTTTCTTTGTTTGTTGGGCGAAATATCGCCATCTGGTGGGGAAAGTTAGTTTGGTCCTCTCATAAACTCTTTTGGGAAGTGTATGACAGGAGTCAAACTTGGATTTCTGACCTTACTTCGATATCTAGGTTATTTTACTACTTTGTAGTTCTGTTTCCTACATATTGAATGTTATGGTCTTAAATTATAAATAATAATTAATATTGCTATGGCTTTATTAATTTATTATTTCTTTATTTAATTTTTATTTAATTTTGATTTATTTATTTCTTTTTTATTTCTTTTTTCTCATTTTTGCTGTTCTCTCTCTCTTTTACTACCTCTTATTCTTTTTTCTACTGTAGAGATTGTATATTAATTATGTTTAAAATTAAATTCAATGCAGTTTGATTTATTTTTAAATTTTAATTGAATCAATTCTCTACTGTGAATAGAATCCAGCCCCATAAGTCCCATCCTCAGTGAATTCATTTATGTTTTTAACTGGTGCAGTTCTCCCCTCTTTAGCCACTAGAGGCACCAGATCCCTCTCAAGTTGGGCCTAGCCCAGCCACTCTAGCTAAGCCACTCCCCTAGCTCACATGACTCCATAGGGCCCCCCCCTGTAAGGCCCTGTCATTAAATCTAGGGTAGTGAACCTGCTAAGTTGAAACAGGGAACCCCTTCTCATCTTTTATCCTTTTCATTTTTCAGCCTTCTGACTTTGTCTGTTTGGCTGTCTTATTTTATTTTATTTTCAGTTTTATTTTTATTTGAATCTCTCTTATTTGTATCCATTTTATTTTATTTGTTTTATTTTCAGCAATTAATCTTTCTCATCCTTTATTTTCTTTTTCTTTTCTTTTTCTTTTATCATTATAATTAATTAACTCTAATTATTTTGATCTTATTTTTATTTTTGGGCTGAAAGACCATATCTGCACAATCCATGAGAAAATGTATTAGTAATGCGACCGATTAACCAAATGTATGAAGCGACCAATAGGTTAAAACACATCGTCCATTCACTAAACTTTTTCTCTTTTTACCCACACTAATTATCTGCGCCGCTGAAGCAAGGCCCCGATAATAGTTTTATTTGTGCCACTAGCTGATCACGTCAGTTAGACCCACATAGCCCATATTGTTTTATTAATTTTAGCTCGTTAAAATTCTGCAGACTTGTATTGGCTCTTTGTGTTTTGTCACCCACCAGTGCGCCAACGTGTCCAGATCACCCAGCCCTGCCAACCACTGTGCCCAGCTGGATGCATGGCTCAATGATCCGACACCTGACCTCCTGCCCAATGTCGCCAACGATCTGCAGCGCCGAGACCTGGACAAGATCATAGCCCGTGATTCAACACAGAGCTACAGCCACAAGGAGATGGCAAGGATCACAGGTGCCATCGCTCACAACCTCATCATCCAGCTTAAGCAGGACGAAAGGAACGTCGCCCACCTGGAACAGGATGCAGCAACGCTAAAGCTCCAAGCAAAGGAAGCCTGGAGGAATCAGAAGGATGCGCAGACTCGTCTAGATCGGCTGACACAGGAATCCAAGGATCAGCAGCAGCTGATTGAGGAGGAACACAAGAGGATAAAGACAACTTCACAAGGCCATCTCACAACTCCACACAGACACCGAGCACAGAGAGCAGCAGGAAAAGACCGCCAAAGAGGAGCTGGGAAAGCTCCTGCAGGCCAAAAGTCTTCTGGTAAGAGCCAAGGCAGAACAGAAAGAATGTGATGCCAAGTCCAAGGCCTACGAAAACCACCTGCAAGCTGCTCAAGCTGAAATTCAAGTTCTTGTTCAGCAACATCACCAACCTAAGGACGAACGTGATTCCGTCCAAAAATAACTTTTATATGGTTTCAGAATGCAAGCTGAACCATTGAGAGAGAAAGCATCATTCTCCCTCATCCAATCAGTGTCTCTGCACTCCCCCATCAAAGTTTCCTGCTGAAAAAGAGGGGGGTGAGAGCCCACTGTTAAGAACTTTGCCAGCCAGCGTCCACAACCCTCTCACAAGAACACAAGGGGGGTGGGGCCAACACCTTTCCCAAAGATGTCTACAGACACACGGCGTGGACCAAAGACCTTGACAAGCTGGCTAAAACAGTCCAACATTTAGTCCAAACACTGCAGGTGGCCATGACATCCACGCTTACCTGCAGAACATTGACTTTTATGTGCACACGCTGCCGAATGTAACCACGAGAGACCAACTGTATCTGCTATGGATTACTTCCAACCGTTAGGTGAGGAGCTTCCTGGACCGGCAGTCAGAAAGTATCATGTTGGATTATAAGCAGCTGCAAATGGCCTTGATAGTAGAGTTTTCAGATCCAGAATCACGATGAGGACTAATCGCTGCAATGGACTTAAAACAAAGCAGAAATGAAACTCCACAGGCCTACTACTACAACTGACTTTCAGTCTACAGAATGGAGGAAACATTAAGATCCTCCCCCTGCAAAGTTTTATTTTACCGTAATGCAACATTTAGGATTTATGGCCTACCCTCACCTGACAGCTGCAGGACTTTGTCCATAAAGCCTACGGTAAACAAAAGCCACCTCTGAAAAGACTGTCATCCTTTCTTTCTCTGAAAATTACCCCAAAACGGCCACTGGAGGGCGAACAACAGCGCCACAGTGAAGGACATTTCAGCAGAGAGCCAAGAGGGTCGAAGGACTTCACAGCCAAGATCATCAGACAGCCAAGAGGACAGCATCCATGGAAACCATCCTGCACCTGTCAGAATGAGAAGTCCAAACAGTCAACAGATGGACCCGGCTCGACACACAGTGAACAAAGCTAAGTTTGAACTGTCACAAAAGCAAAGCGACGCATACACATCTGAGTCAGCAGAGATTTTGAAAATAGTGAAGGAGTCAAATCCAAAGGAGGCCTCACAAAGAGGACCGCGAGGATGAACCAAACTATTTATCACTAGCAGCAGCACTGGAATACAGCAAGAACTTTCCAGAAAACCCTCCTGCAAGCAACACTTAAATCTCTCCCACTCATCACCTTACCATCGATCCAGTTATCGCAAAAACCCGAGACTTTGGCACACAAACTGTATTTCAAACATCAACCAGTCAGATTCAGCACGTACCAGAAAAGTGCTGTGTTAGACATCTGTTTCCCTACAGAATCACTGAAGACCAGCCTTAACTGCCTTCCAGTTACCACACAAAACCTGGTACTAAGGCCCTGGGAAACCTGAATGAGAGAAACACAAGGTCAGATTGGAATCCCTCGCCAACACTGGAGCTGATCTAATGCTGATGTCATTCCAGCTTTTCACAAGACTCCAGAACAAAGATGAAGCACAGGATCTGACCCTCAACCCACAAAGGTGTATGCTGAATATGCAGTCTCAGAGCCAAACTGCAACAGGTGCTTTCCATCCACCTGACCATCAGTCCTATGAGACTTCTACACCCTGTGTAAATCTCACCAGCTGTGATCTTAGACAGACACATTTTTGTGTCATGGCTGCTTCGTCTCTGGCCACGGTTTGAAGTTTGCTTTGAGGTGTTAATTTGCTTAGATTGGCACAATAACACAGCCAGAGAGAGTCGATAGGTCTGGAAATGTGTGTTATCAGGAGATTAGGATCTTCTGATGAAAGCGTCCAAGCAGACCTGGTGACAAAACTCAATCTAGGGTCACAGCATGAAACCGTTAACGACCCAGACTGAAGAGACCTCCAGTTGACGTCCAGCCAGATGTTACATATTCCCCCCTTCACGACCGTTAAAGTCCAGGAAGACTTTGGCAGGCGATGATTAGGCAGGTCATGAAGTCTGGATGGCAGGTGTTTCTTAATTGTCAGAAGTATTCGGTCAAACAGGCAAAGGGTGATTTGAATGAGATTGGGCTCTGGCTCTGCTTGGGTGTCCTGCCTTCCACGGTTCCATTTGAATTTCTGACAGGAGGGCAGGTGTGCACCTGTTCACTGAACTCTTGCATCCCGTTAACTCTTCGTTATGGGATGAAGGCTAGGCTGAGAGTAAGTACGTATCCTATTCCTGCGGAAGGGCACAGTACCATGTCAGTGGCGGTCCAAGATCAGACAACACAAAGGCTGTCCGTAGTGGGCATCTAAGCGAGTCTCTGGAGGACAGTGTCGAAGTCTGTGACATCAATTAGTTTGGGTCCCCCCTTACGCAATCCTCATTTCCAGTTCAGGGTTTACGATGAAGTGGTGGTCCCTGAAGAAAGTTGAGATTTCCAGTTTGATGTGGTACTACTCACTGGGAAGGTGATCAAGTGCCAGGTCATTAATGTGGAGAATCCCATCCTTTGGAGTTTGAATCCACTTTGTCTGGTTGTGCAGACTGATGTGGGTGGTGGTGTAGGTTAACGCGTTTGTGTAGGCTGGGGTGTTGAACAGCCATCAGTCACCTACCAGTGTTAGTGGCATTGGCCAGTGGTTTAACCGGAGCAGAACACTGGGAGTTGATATTCATGGGCTGCAGCCCACAGATTTTTTTATTTATTTATCCTTTATTTTTCCAGGAAAAATCCCATTGAGATAAAAAATCTCTTCTGCCAGGGAGTCCTGGCCAAAATGGCAGCACACAAAGTTTTACATAAAAGTATTTCAGACAGACAATACAAACAAAAAAAGAAAGAAAAGTCCAGCGCTCAGAGCTTCAATTCTTAAAAATAAAATATATAAAAGTTAAGTAAAACACGAACATGATTCTTTCAGGTAAGAGTTCAAAAGGTTTTTAAAAATATTTAAAGATGGGAGCACATCCAGCATCAAAATACTCTGCATTTCATTCCATAATCTAGGTGCATAAGAAGAAAAGGCAGTTTTGCCGAACTCTTAGTAAGATCTAGGTACAGTTAAGAGTAATTTAAAAGATGATCTAGTGTTATAATTACCAGAACAATAAGATAAGAGACTACAGATATAAAAAGGCAAATGACCTTTTAAAGCTTTTACAATAAACTGCAACATATGCATTTTTCTCCTCTGATACAAGGAGAACCAACCAACCAAGTCAAACAAAGTACAATGATGGGTACGTGTAGGAGCATTTGTCACAAATCGTATTGCAGCATGGTATATACTATCTAATTTTTTTAGTGAAGATAAATTAGCATGCATATAAATCACATCACCATAGTCCAACACAGAAAGAAAACAACTTTGAATAATTCTCTTTTTTGCCTCAAATGGAAGACATTTCTTTAAACGAAAGAGAAACCCCAATTTGGGTCTGAGCTTTTTTGAAAGATTTTCGATATGAATATTAAAACCTAACCTTTCATCAAGCCATATGCCCAGATATTTATAGGTATGTACTCTTTCTATACAATACCCTTCCAAAGTTGAAATTGGTGGAATCAAAAATTTGTTACGAGAGCGAGTAAAGAGCATGTATTTAGTTTTCTTAATATTTAAAACCAGTTTTAAATTTAACAATGAAGATTGCAATATCTGGAAGGAATCTTGTAATAGCTCTACGGCTTTTTCCATGGACTTTGCTGCCGCATAAATAATTGTGTCATCAGCATATAAATGCAGTTTAGCTGTAGTTATCTCATTACCTAAATCATTTATATAAATTGAAAATAAAATTGGTGCTAAAATTGATCCCTGAGGGACACCTTTCTTAATTTCAAGTTTTTTTGAGGTAAAATTTTCAACTGAGACACACTGCGTTCTTTCAGATAAATAATTGTAAAACCAATTTATACTCATTTTACTAAAACCTAAGCAGCTGAGTCTGTTCAACAAAATATTGTGATCTACAGAATCGAAAGCTTTAGAGAGATCAACAAATAAAGCAGCACATTGATTTTTATTGTCCAATGATGTAATAATATCATTTGTGACGAGTGTTGCCGCTGTTACAGTACTATGGGCTGACCTAAAACCTGATTGAAACTCATTTAAAATATTATTTTCTGTTAGAAAATGCTTAATCTGATCATTTACAAGGGACTCAAAAACTTTTGCCATAACTGATAACCTCGAAATAGGACGATAGTTATCTAAATCATAGGGGTCCCCCCCTTTTAACAAAGGAAGGACCATGGCTGATTTCCATGCATACGGTATTACATTTGAATTTAAGCTTAAGTTAAAAATAGAAGTGATAGGTTCTGCTATAAGATCTGCCGCAATTTTTAAAAAATAAGGTTCTATATTATCAGGCCCTGATGCCTTTTTACAATCTAAATTTTGTAAGGCTTTATGAACTTGTGGGACTAAAATAGGATTAAATGTAAAAGGCTGAATAGAATGGCATGTTTCAGCTTCAACATTCTCTTTTCTTATACCGTTCGTTACATGAGGATCCGGGGCTGAGCCCGCAGCAATGAAATAATTATTAAAAAACTCAACAATATTTTCTTTCCCTTTTATAATTTTTTCCTTTACTTTTAAATAATCAGGTAAACTCATAGAAGGTTTTGAACCAGAAGCTGATTTAAACAGCTTCCAAAATTTAGAGGGATCATTCAAATTTTCATTTATCGCATTTAAGTAATAATCACATTTAGCTTTTTTTACCAAATTTGTGCAATTATTTCTTAGTGTCCTGTAATGTACCCAATCCAGATGGTTATTTGTTTTCTTTGCTTTAACCCATGCAGCATCACGATCCTTGATGCGCGAAGAAATTAATTCCGTAAACCAGGGGTTATCTCTCCCTCTCACTCTAAATTTTTTTAAAGGAGCATGTTTATCACATACACTTAAAAAAGTACATTTAAAATACTCCCATGCTAAATCAACATCAGGAATCAAGGAAACCACATGAAAATCACTATCATAAATATCTTGTAAAAAAGCTTGTTCGTTAAAACGTTTAAAATGACGTCTTGAAATAAAACGTGGTTTACTTTTTGGAATCCTGCAGTTTCTCACACATACTATAACACAGTGGTCACTTACATCATTACAGAAAACTCCAGAAGCAGAAAATCTATGAGGAGCATTTGTTAAAATAACATCAATTAATGAAGATTTGTTTGGGTCTTTTTGATTTAACCGTGTTGGAAAGTTTATCAATTGCTCCAGACAAAGAGAGTCACAGATATCCTTGAATGGATCGGACAATTTTGAAGACCAGTCCCAGTTTAAGTCCCCCAGTATAATCAATTCGGATTTAGTCCAGTTATGAAGGAGATCGGTAAGTGAAGTGATAGCTTCACTTGATGCTGATGGTGGACGATAACATCCAATGACGGTGATGTCTGGACCATTTAAAAAATGTAGTTTGATTGCCACCAATTCAAAGAAATTGGGCTTACTTACAGAGTACAAACAGGTGCAATTCCACTTTGACTTAACATAAATTGCAATTCCACCACCTTTTTTTGTACGATCTGATCTGAAGACATTATATCCCTCGATGTGTATCATGGAATTTGTAATGGATTTATTTAACCATGTCTCAGAGAGAACCATAATGTCAGAGTTTGTTGATTCAGCCCATATTCTTATGAAGTCCATTTTGTTTACCAGACTACGAACGTTAAGATGGAAGAAACGCAAACCATCACTAGATTTAAACTCATCAGGAGTTAGAAGCTGCACCCGTTCTGGGCCTGGATTTGGATGGATGTTACCCGAAATTAAAAGCAGAAGAATAACAAACCAGTTTTTTTTCACAGTGCCGATGGTCGAACTATCACTACAGATGGACTTCGCATAAGGAGATAGCTTCCCATTTCCATAGGCCCATAGACATCGCAGTCCTTTTGACCTACCTCTCAAAATGAGAAGCCCCCGGTGAATAGGGGAAAACTTGAGAAACCAGGTTCTCATGTCAAAATGTCCATCAACCAACTCCGAGGAAGTCACAGTGTTCGGAATAGTCCAAAAACATGGCTCATATCCAGCTCTCCCTTCGGTGCTTGAAATCATGCAGTCCATTAAAATCCACAATAGCAAACAGTTGAGCAAGGAAGCGAGTAAGGAGTACGTCTTCATTTTTAACAATAGTCTTATGCAATCATAAAACAGACTTAAGGTTATAGAATTAAAAATAAAATGCTGGACAAAACAAAACAACAAGAGAAAAAATGAGAGACTACTACACACACTACATGCAAGCCGCCATTTTGGATTCGAATGTGGATTATATCCCGTAGGGGACATCAATTAGTTTGGGTCCCCCCTTACGCAATCCTCATTTCCAGTTCAGGGTTTACGATGAAGTGGTGGTCCCTGAAGAAAGTTGAGATTTCCAGTTTGATGTGGTACTACTCACTGGGAAGGTGATCAAGTGCCAGGTCATTGATGTGGAGAATCCCATCCTTTGGAGTTTGAATCCACTTTGTCTGGTTGTGCAGACTGATGTGGGTGGTGGTGTAGGTTAACGCGTTTGTGTAGGCTGGGGTGTTGAACAGCCATCAGTCACCTACCAGTGTTAGTGGCATTGGCCAGTGGTTTAACCGGAGCAGAACACTGGGAGTTGATATTCATGGGCTGCAGCCCACAGATGTCATCAGTGTTGTCCTTTAAAAGGAATGCTTGGGCAGAGATAGTGAATGTCTTTAGTGCGGCTGCACCTGCGCGGGTTTGATGCAAGATGCAGCTGTTTGCTTGGTGGTGAGGCAGTAAGGAGGCGGTTTGGTCTAGTTGGAACTAGTCCCCACTTTCCTGTTATGCCTCAATGTTTAGTGTGTTGGTTGTGTTATGATGGACCCATCTGAAGATTGTTTCTTTCTGCTCCCTGTCCATCCTGGTCTGGTATGCAACAGCAGAGATTTTGTCCACAATCTGATGGGGTCCTGTCCAGCGTGGCAGAACTTCATTCAACAGTCACTGGTGAGTTGTGTGAAGTGGCTGTGCAAAGCTGTTGTACCAAACATCGTCATCCACGTCCAGTTCCTCTCATGATGACTTACAGTCGTAGTATTCCTTCTAGCCCTCAGCCATCTTCTGTAGCTGTTCCCGCACGGAATAGAAGGGTTCCAGATGCCTGTGAAGTTCATTGGGATTCTGGTGAGTGGTGTTGGCCGTGATGATATTGGAATCTCAAGGTTGGTACAACAGGTGTACTGGCAGTGTCGTCTGCCGTCCCGTCAATGGTTTGAAGGGAGACACACCAGTAAATTAATTTGGGGTTGATCTGATAGCCATAAACACTAAAGGGGAGTGTCCGATCCCAGTCCATCTGATTTGCTGAGACACATTTCTTTAACATGCTAGCCACAGTCTGCTTGGTTCTTTCACTTGGTCCGATGAGGAGGGTTTCCACACATCTTTAATAATTTCAGCGGTGAAATGGGTACCTCTATCTGAGTTGACTCTCAGTGGCAGTTCAAACCTGGCGAAGATGTGGATCATGTGTAGAGGTGCTGTGTTTTGAGGAGTGTCGTTGGGTGCTGGGAGGCTCGACCCACTGTGTGAATGGGCTGATGACCATAAGGAAACACCTGTTGACCCTTGTTGACCTGGGTAGCAGTTTACCCAGTCTATCTTAAAGTCTGACCAAAAGTTGGCACCTGTTCTTTGTAGTGGTGCTCTGTGGTTTGGGTTAGCTGATTGTAGTTGGCAGCAACCCAGGCATCCTTTGATGCATTCTGCTAAGTCCTGCTGCATCCAGGGCCAGTATGCCACCTGTTTCAGTGGTTTGTACGTGGCTCTTGCGACTTGGTGTCTGGCACATGCTGTGTCATGCGCATACATCTGTAGGACCCCCCTATGTCAATGAAGAACCACAAGCTTAGGTGTAGTGCGGTCCTCAGGGACGTATAAGAGGATGTTGTGTTGTATATGCAGCAGGTGTTCCATGTCGTTAAGACATTTAAGGGCTGGTGTAGCAATGGGGTCAGAGTTCATGAAAGGGCAGGTGGAGGGGTCTGAGAGGTTGTTGACATAGCTTGCATGGTGGTGTCGGAGTCATGTGATGCAGCTATGTCATTGTTAAGCTATGTGGAGCCATTGTAAATGGCTGTGTGATGGGCACTGTGGTAGTGGGTGGGTTGTTTGTAATGTCCACAACAGTGAACTTGAACTTTTGGTCTGAGACTATGTTCTCGCGACTGGCTGCTGGGTAATCCATAACTTTGTGACTTGGCAATGTACTTCAGATGATTTTCTGAGAGAAAAGGTAGAAGTTCTCTCACCTGAGCCCAAATTTTTACTTTTTAAAGCCTGTTAAAGGCTCAAAACTATCTAACAAGTCTTTGCCAATGAAAAGAGGATATGTGTCCACTAAGACCAAAATAAATTGGTTTAAATTGTTTATTGTAATGAACCACTTTCTTGTAACACTATAGGGATGCTTTGTTCATCTTAGCATGTCTCATAATTCACATTCATGAGACTACTATTTGATGTGTGTTTCAAACCTTGTTTACACTCTTAATAATCCCCCTTTCCTTTCCTGATCAATGATGTGCATCATCTTACCATAACTGATATCAAACTTGTTAAATATTAATCCAAATTATTATTTAACAAAATCTTTAGCATAGCCCATCTATGCAAATGAGTCTGATAAAACAAAGACAAAGTTTTCCTACTCTATCAACACCCTTTTGGATTGGTCATCTGAACTTCAAGGGGTTGGTCTAAGCTCAGGTTAAGAGGCCTGCACCCCAATTCATCGAGGCTCACAGCACACAGCTCACGCACAGCACGCCACACGGCTGCTCAACAGCGAGGCCGCGGCGTCCCTCTCTTGGATAGTTTTCACGGGCACCCTGACACTTGGACAAACTTCAACAAACTGGACAAATTTATTGCCACAGATTAACCAGACCGACGGATTAACCCAAAAAGGAAAAACTCCTGCGGACACCTCAGGACTCCGTCACGTGACCACAAACTCAGGAACTCTCTTCCTCGCATGCGTATGGACATACACACGTGCCTCACAAAAGCCAAACGCAAATATCGCTTGTTCATTCGCTGTAAAAGTTATTGCCCCTTTTAATTAAGGTGATTCTTAGAGTTCTGATGATTTGTGCAGAAGTAAAGTCTATAGTGATATTGCCCTTCTTTTACAAGCTGCGAGTAGCACTGTATATCAGTGAGAAGGTTAATTTTAATGGCCATGAAATTAACATTTCTTAGACGTTAATATACGATTATGGATATATGTCTTCGGTGGACGAACATATTAATTAATTGTTATTATTAGTTCTGCTACGCCAGGTAAAACCTGATAAACTTGTATAGGTAATTACAGTTTATTGTACTTATTATTCCATTTGAGCTAAATATGGGAATTTCCCCAAATTCCCTTAAATTCCCGTAGTGTTTCGGTCGGAGGTTTATGGTGTTGTAAATAATGCCGTTCTCTTCCTCCCGCTTATTCGCTACAGAAGCTACATATTAAACAGCTGTAATTCCTAAATCCTTCAGCCAATTTGAACGTGAATACCCTCTAAATAAAGCTGAGAGTGTTCATTCTAAGCCAATATTCATTATATGACTTTAACTGGAATACATTTTGGTGAACAGCTAAAATAACACAAAATGTGCCTCTGTACCAATATTTATTGACCTAACTGTATCGATATGTGTTCCTAACGCAATGCGGTATTAGCCAATACCATTCATATCGATATGGTTTGATGCGACTCACATGCGCAAACACGCACTCTGCGTGAGCCCGCCCGCCCCAGCAAGTATGCGACATGGCAGAAACTCTTTGGGCCCTATCTTGCACCCAGCGCAATTGACTTTGTCAGTGACGCATGTATCATTTGTATTTTGCACCGGCGCACAGCGGGTTTTTCCCTCCACAGACGCATGTCGGCAAACTAGGGAATGAACTTGCGAAAATTCTCATGCAAATAACGATTAAAATATTTTCATAAGTTGGCTGTATTACGTTTATTTTATGTAAATAATAATTAAAATGTTTTCATAAGTAACCTTAATGTATATGAACTTGATTTGTAAGTGTACTTTGGGGTTGGACCTTGCTTGCGTTTCTTGGGTCCGATTTTAAAGCCCCCAAACCCTTTCAGCGGTGAGGGTGGACGCAGCGATGTCCTCTGCTGGCGTCAGGTCCTGGGTAGAGGCAGATCCACCTCCCGTTACACGGCATGCCCGATTTATGCTGGCAAGCTTGGAATTCCCCCGTCTCCTGACATCATTGTAGCGCTTGGCGCAACGATGGGAATGCCAGCTGATGAGACAATTGTGGCTATTTCCTCTCACGCCTGTTTAATCTACGCTGATTTGGGCGGGTTTCTCCCATCCCCATACAAAACAACTTCTCTGTCTTTGACTGCTCTTACAAGAACGTGGGTCCCCTCGGCTGTGAACCGCTCCTGGCATGCGCCTGGTAAATCCGTCATAATAATAGCAACCCGCCATGGAACTTGCGCCCTTGCGTTTAAAGGGAATGTTGGATAGCGTTCTGATTGGTTTATTTGACGTTACGCCCAAACCACACCTATGAATAATGAACCTACTTCAGAACCAACCCCTTATTGATTTGCGCCTGGCGCAAGAGTTATTTCTCCCACCGGGAAAATAACAACAGGGCCCAAGATCTGCCCACAAAGGCACTTGTGCTTTGCGCTTTGCACTTGCGTTTCAGATCGTTAAAATAGGGCCCTTTGTGACGCTTGGATGCGCCACATTAATGTAGACATTCAAAAACTGCGGCTGCACTTGGAGGATTGTAATAATTGCTGCGTCTGTGTGCTTTGATCCGTCCCAACGACAACATCTATTTATCTAATATGCTATTGCAGTTATTTCTCATCACTATTACAGCAATATCAGGTTAGTGATATTGCGTTTATACATCAGTTCGACGGTACAAGTGCGTAGGTGAAACAAAAACCCAGATTAGAGTTTTTAAAATCCTCTTTTGTGGGGAATTTTTTCCTCAGATTCAAAGCCCAGTATAACAGTCACAAACAAGTCTCCGTTATTTAATTTTAAAACGTCACTTTAGAAGTAGTAAAGAAAGACTGTGCTGCTTCAGTGAAGCTATTAGTGTGAATGAGATTATTATTGAGAAATAATAAGGGAGGATGTGTGTGAATGAAACTGTTTGAACGTGCTGAATGTGTGCGCGTTATAGTTTCAGTTTGCACGTAGCACTCAGCCAATCAAATTCGAGAACCACAACTGATATATAAACTTTATTATTTTGAATCATATGTTTTTGAAGTTTGTCCATTTTTGTGACTGGAATACCCTGTAAGGACAAAAGGACTGTGACACCCCCTTCTAATGAAGAGGTTTGACTACTTTAGTAATTTCTGTGAACACAAATCTTAATGCTACAGTCAGTTCAGTATATTAATGAGAATTGTGTGTTTCTAATTTTATGGATTACATAATTTTAATAGTATGGGCAGGACACTTTTCTATAATTATATTATAGATTAAAGATCATATTACATAATAATGCACTTGTGCACAAAGCAAGGTTAAAAAAAGAAATTATTAAGATCTTCAATGGTTTGCAATAAAGTAAACCAAACCCAGATAAACAACTTTGGTATGACATACATTTACCACCCAAACCCATCATGGCTTGAGTATACAGTCATTCCAGGTAAGATAAAGGCTCTTTATGGTACTGCATGGTATAGCACTTCAATTTTTATTTGAAGTGGAATAGATAGTATATTTATGGTATAACTTCAACCACAAAGATTATGCAAACTATTTAAATAAAGGTTAAATAAAGGCTTTGACTTCAAAGTAACATTTTTATCCTTTTTGTAAAAAATACCGGATATATATCGGATACTGCCATTCAGGGGCGTCACTAGGCTCTTTTTAAGCCCCCCTAAAATTCTGCCCAGCCCCCCTAAAAAATAATTTTATTCATTAATTTGTGATCATTTCAGTCCCCTTTAAAAACTCTTTAGAAAAGGCGACATGCTGCGTCAAGTTTCGGCTCCTCCCCTGAATCTGCAGGGGGGCCGAGCAGAGCGAACATCAGTAGTACAAGGTGTGTGCAAGGCGGACTGGCCACCTTTGCATGGCTGCTGTTCTAACCTGCCGTGAAGTCAGTTCAGGATCACATGTGAAATAATATGATATGAATGAATGACGAAAATGCCATCACATGACCTAACGGCGGCAACCCACTGCCTTTTTGGCTTTATCTAAGAAATATGCAGCGCAAAGGAGAAACAGAGAGAGACAGACGCAGCTAGATGCTGCAAAATCACAGAAATATTCGCCAAGAAGGGAGCAGGTCAGTCAGTAAAAGCATGCATCTATATATTGAAATTAACATTACAGGTTTTAAAGTCAGGTGCTGCCGTGATGCATTGCTTTATGTACAGTTGTTGCTCTGAACGCATCAGGCAGATAATTTCATGCAGCAAAACACCGGGTGATTGTGAAGTTTATTTTTTATAAAACTTGTTTTTTTTTTAAAAACTGGATCAAATGTGCAAATCAAGCTTTTTATGGCCATTTCACCTTATATTTGCTGTAAAATAACTTTTTTTAATCTAATAATATTAGTAAAGTATAGCTTATTAATTGTTTCATTTCATTTAAAATATTAATATTTCAACATTTGAACTCCTTCCTTTTAAAAAGTGTAAGCCACCTGTGTTTTTGTCTGTGGTATGGTAGTATACATTGTGTAAGTTTTTGAGGGTTCAACGTGGTGCCCGCGGCCAAAGCACATTCTATTAATAGTCTCAATTGTAATATTTATTTATTACATATTTTTAATATAGCTTGGCTTGGTTTACATATCTTAACATTTTAAACAATACTAAAACGTATCAACAAGTAAAATTAAATTAAAAAACAAGTAAAAGAAAAAAGTTTTGATTAAACTATATCAAAAAGTAGCCCTCCAGATTGTTTTATACATTGTGGTAGCCCTTGCTTATAAAAAGGTTGGAGAAACCCCTGACCTACAGTAAAGACATAGGGGCTGTTTCCCAGATAGGGCTCAAGTCTAGTTCAAGACTAAAATGCCCGTTTGAGTGTTAGTTCTTAACTAAAAGTAGCTTGCACTAACATATCTTAAAATACATCAGTCACATTGTTTTGTTTCAAGATGCACACCTGTAATATGCTTGTAAAAACTACATAAACATCCTAATATAACTAAGGCCTAGTTCTGGCTTAATCTAAACCCTGTCATGAAAACCACATCATACTGCATCTTGCAACTCAGTATTAAGGTAGATCACTTGTTGGTCAGTCTCCTTTTCTATATTTTAGATCTGTATAAATTTGTTCCCAGATTAACACGGCTATATCAACTAATAATATTAACCTATAAGATAAAATGACAATAAAACAGTAAAAACAGTAAAATTATGTGTTTGTACAGGAAATGTGTGTCGTGTATTTGCACAGTGAAAAATGAATCAGGAAGTCTTCATTGTAAAAAAAATCTCCATTCCCAAACGAAAATGTTCTAGTCCCCATATATGAAACACAGGGAATACAATGGAATAATCGATTGCAATAAGGTTAGTAGTATACAACCCTACCCTAATAGTTAATATATATATTTTTTAATCATACCCTTACTGGGGGCTGAGCCCCCCTAAAATGAAAATCCTAGAATCGCCCCTGCTGCCATTCTTAAAAAAAAAAAATATATATATATATATACTGGGATAATACTTTTTGCTCATACTGCCCAGCCCTACCGTCCCTTACATTAAAGGATTTCCCCGTATTAATGAAGAAATGATGCACCCACATCAAATCAATACATTCAATAATGTGTATTTTACATAAACATAATTTAATATGACTTTGATGTATGGAGAATAACATAAAATAAAAATCAATCGATATGGCAAGCCGGGCTCTATTGTGTTTATTATTCTTTCACTTTCATGAGGTACTTAACGAAAGTTTGTTATTCTTTCAAATGCGTTTTCTGAAAATGCAATTAAATGCGATTGCACGCAGCTTGCTTTAAAGGCAGAGTAGACAGGTTTAAGTTAAAAAAAAGTCTAAAACACTTTTTTCCAAATTTGTTTAAACTGTCTTTATATAGGAAGTGCAGAATTATTAGGCAAGTTGTATTTTTGAGGATTACTTTTGTTATTGTACAACTACAGTGCTCTTGGTCAATTCAAAATGTTGACAAACCCCCAAACCTGAACATTTAAGTAGTAAAAGTGAAATTTTGGCTTTCTTAAGAGAATATTTATATGTACATCATTATTAGGCAACTATTAGTGTGCAGAATTATTAGGCAACTAAATGAAAAACAAAGATTTTACCATCTCACTTGTTTTTTTCACCTGTTAAAGTGAAAATAATAAACAAACTCTACATTTACAAAAAGAAAATAATAAAACAATAAAAAATTAAAAATATATAGACTCAGTGACCAATATAGCCACCCTTCTTTTCGATAACAGTCACAAGCCTTCTTTTCACGGATTCAGTCAGTTTCTTGATCTGGTCTGAACAAACATTTTGTGCAGACGCAACCACTGCCTCCCAGACACTGTTCAGAGAGGTGTACTGTTTACCTTCACTATAAATGTCCTGGTTAAGAAGAGATCAAAAGGTCTCAATAAGGTTTAGGTCAGGTGAAGAAGGGGCCATGTCATTAGTTTTTTACCTTTAAGGCCTTTACTGGCCAGCCACTCAGTGGAGTACTTTGATGCATGTGCTGAAGCGTTGTCTTGCATAAAAAAGTCTTCTTGAAAGATGAAAACTTTTTCCTGTACCACTGCTTGAAGAAAGTGTCTTCTAAAAATTGGCAGTAGGTCTGAGAGTTGTTTTTTATTTCCATTTTCAACCCAAAAAGGTCCAACAAGCTCATCTTTAATAATACCTGTATGTGCCTGCCTGCCTGTATTGTGAAAGGTCTACAGACACTTAAGTTTCATACACTCTTTTTCAAAGTACTTAGATTTTACTTGTGTATTGGTATATAAAGACAGTTTGAACAAATTTGGAAAAAAGTTTTTTAGACAATTCCTGCCTTTCCTGCCTTTAAGTGCTACTTACGAGTCGCTATCCGTTTGTCAAGACATTGTGAAATGTCACCTATAGAATGATCTTCACCCACTGTGCGCACAAAAATATTTTTTATATGGTTCAAGGACTAAATAAATAGTTTTATTAATTTGTGCCATTTGAATTTTTTTTTCACCCCATTGCAGTTTATATTATTAGTTTATTAGGGCCCGAGCACACCAGGGTGTGAGGACCCTATTGTTTTTGCTCCGTTTATTAGGGCCCGAGCACACCAGGGTGTGAGGACCCTATTGTTTTTGCTCCGTTTATTATTATTATTCTTCTTCTTCTTCTTCTTCTTCTTCTTCTTCTTCTCCGAAATGGATCGCATTTTTGAGGGCCTAAACATACCCGAAAACTCATGAAAATTTGCACACGCGTCAGAAGTGGCGAAAATTTACATGTAGTATAGGCGTCAGAAGTGGGCGTGTAAAAATGGCTCGATAGCGCCACCTGCAAAATTTCAAGAGAACAGCCCCCCCACTACGAAAAACTTACAGATACGAAATTTGGTAGGATCATCTATTACTCCAAGACCTACAAAAAAGTCTCTTGGAGCTAAGCTCTAAACCCCACAGGAAGTCAGCCATTTTGAATTTTCTCTGTCATTTTTTGACATTTCCAAGCGTCGTACTTTAACGAACTCCTCCTAGAGATTTAATCCGATCATCATCATATTTGGTCAGTATCATCTAAAGGCCTTTTCGATGCTAAATTGCGGAGCTTTTGACTTTTCATTGGAGGGCGTGTCCGTGGCGGCCTGGCAAAGTGTAATGTTTCGCCATGAAACAGGAAGCTGATGTAATTCAGGCATACATTGTCCGATCTGCCCCTGACTTCACACGTTTGATAAGGGTCCAGGCCTGAACACATCAACATGGCATAATTCAGTAACAATCATAGCGCCACCTAGAGGCAGCAGGAAATACCATGTTTGACACTGTGACTTACTGCTCTTAGGTATTTAACCATATCAACATCATATTTCACCAGTGTAATCTCAAGACCTTGTGTGATGATAAAAAGCAACGACCTTGACTTTTCATTAAAGGGCGTGTCCGTGGCGGTCTGGCAAAGTATTGCTAATTGAATCGCATTTTGACAGGCTAAACAAGCTCAAAAAGTCATAAAACGTTGCACACACGTCAGAAGTGGCAAAAATTTACATGTGGCATAGGCGCCAGAAGTGGGCGTGCAGAAATGGCTCGATAGCGCCACCTGCAAAATTTCAAGAGAACAGCCCCGCCGCTACGAAAATCCTACAGAAACGAAATTTGGTAGGGTCATATATCACCCCAAGACCTACAAAAAAGTCTCTTGGAGCGAAGCTCTAAACCTCACAGGAAGTCAGCCATTTTTAATTTTTGCTGTGATTTCTGTGCAAATTTTGTCATTTCCAGGCTTCGTACTTTAACGAACTCCTCCTAGAGATTTTGTCAGATCGTCATCATATTTGGTCAATCTCATCTAAAGGCCTTTGCGATGTTAAATTGCGGAGCTTTTGACTTTTCGTTGGAAGGTGTGTCCGTGGCGGCCTGACAAAGTTCAGCGTTTTCGCCATGAAACCGGAAGTTGTTATAACTAAGGCATACAATGTCCAATCCACCCCACACTTCACATGTTTGATAAGAGTCTTGGCCTGAACACATTTCAATGCCAATATTCAGCTTCAGTCCTAGCGCCACCTAGAGGTAGCAGTAAATGCCTTGTTTTACGCTGTGATTCACTGTTCTCAGAGATTTAATCAAATCATTATCATATCAGGTGAGACTGATCTTAAGCCCTTTGCGATGATAAATTGCGAAGATCTTGACTTTTCGTTGAAGGGCGTGTCCGTGGCGGCCTCGCAAAGAGTGATGTTTCGCCATGAGAAAGCTGTTGTAACTCAGGCATGCAATGTCCGATCTGTCACAGACATCATACGTTTGACAAGGGTCCTGGCCTCAACACATCAATGTTACAACAATCAAATACAATCATAGCGCCACCTGCTGCACAAAGGAGGTGTGGCACTTCAAAGTTCCTTTGAATATCCGCCTATATTTACCCACTGAAATTTCAATCCCCCTGGTTCATTGCTTTACTAAGGCCATAGAGTGGCGGTGCACATGCGTGCGAGGGCCCTTCCATCACTGCTTGCAGTTTTAATTATTATTCTTCTTCTTCTTCTTCTTCTTCTTCTTCTTCTCCGAAATGGATCGCATTTTTGAGGGCCTAAACATACCCGAAAACTCATGAAAATTTGCACACGCGTCAGAAGTGGCGAAAATTTACATGTAGTATAGGCGTCAGAAGTGGGCGTGTAAAAATGGCTCGATAGCGCCACCTGCAAAATTTCAAGAGAACAGCCCCCCCACTACGAAAAACTTACAGATACGAAATTTGGTAGGATCATCTATTACTCCAAGACCTACAAAAAAGTCTCTTGGAGCTAAGCTGTAAACCCCACAGGAAGTCAGCCATTTTGAATTTTCTCTGTCATTTTTTGACATTTCCAAGCGTCGTACTTTAACGAACTCCTCCTAGAGATTTAATCCGATCATCATCATATTTGGTCAGTATCATCTAAAGGCCTTTGCGATGCTAAATTGCGGAGCTTTTGACTTTTCATTGGAGGGCGTGTCCGTGGCGGCCTGGCAAAGTGTAATGTTTCGCCATGAAACAGGAAGCTGATGTAATTCAGGCATACATTGTCCGATCTGCCCCTGACTTCACACGTTTGATAAGGGTCCAGGCCTGAACACATCAACATGGCATAATTCAGTAACACTCATAGCGCCACCTAGAAGCAGCAGGAAATACCATGTTTGATGCTGTGACTTACTGCTCTTAGGTATTTAACCATATCAACATCATATTTCACCAGTGTAATCTCAAGACCTTGTGTGATGATAAAAAGCAACGACCTTGACTTTTCATTAAAGGGCGTGTCCGTGGCGGCCTGGCAAAGTATCGCTAAATGAATCGCATTTTGACAGGCTAAACAAGCTCAAAAAGTCATAAAACGTTGCACACACGTCAGAAGTGGCAAAAATTTACATGTGGCATAGGCGCCAGAAGTGGGCGTGCAGAAATGGCTCGATAGCGCCACCTGCAAAATTTCAAGAGAACAGCCCCGCCGCTACGAAAATCCTACAGAAAGGAAATTTGGTAGGGTCATATATCACCCCAAGACCTACAAAAAGTCTCTTGGAGCGAAGCTCTAAACCTCACAGGAAGTCAGCCATTTTTAATTTTTGCTGTAATTTCTGTGCAAATTTTGTCATTTCCAGGCTTCGTACTTTAACGAACTCCTCCTAGAGATTTTGTCAGATCGTCATCATATTTGGTCAATCTCATCTAAATGCCTTTGCGATGTTAAATTGCGGAGCTTTTGACTTTTCGTTGGAAGGTGTGTCCGTGGCGGCCTGACAAAGTTCAGCGTTTTCGCCATGAAACAGGAAGTTGTTATAACTAAGGCATACAATGTCCAATCTGCCCCACACTTAACACGTTTGATAAGAGTCTTGGCCTGAACACATTTTAATGCCAATATTCAGCTTCAGTCCTAGCGCCACCTAGAGGTAGCAGGAAATGCCTTGTTTTACGCTGTGATTCACTGTTCTCAGAGATTTTATCAAATCATTATAATATCAGGTGAGACTGATCTTAAGCCCTTTGCGATGATAAATTGTGAAGATCTTGACTTTTCGTTGAAGGGCGTGTCCGTGGCGGCCTCGCAAAAAGTGATGTTTCGCCATTAGAAAGCTGTTGTAACTCAGGCATGCAATGTCCGACCTGTCACAGACATCATACGTTTGACAAGGGTCCTGGCCTCAACACATCAATGTTACAACAATCAATCACAATCATAGCGCCATCTGCTGCACAAAGGAGGTGTGGCACTTCAAAGTTCCTTTGAATATCCGCCTATATCTACCCACTGAAATTTCAATCCCCCTGGTTCATTGCTTTACTAAGGCCATAGAGTGGCGGTGCACATGCGTGCGAGGGCCCTTCCATCACTGCTTGCAGTTTTAATATTATTATTATTATTATTATTAGTTTTGCCTTTCTATGTACAAAATGTTTTTGTACACATTACATTAAGCACAACCTTTAGTCATTATTATTCTCACACTCAGAGAATGAATTAAGCTTAAAAAATACAATGTCTCTTTTTTTTGTCTTCAAGTATTGCTTTCTAAATTTAATAGAATAGATGAAGTGCAGTTTGACACATGTGAACATTATCACGGATTGAAAACCTTGCACATGGTTTATTTTTTATATTAAACCAATAAACAAAGAACCATCCAATAAATAAGTATACATTTAATAACATTACATTATCGTCATTGCACAGAAATAACTACTTTTGGCTGGTCAGGTTTCATCAGGTGTGGTTGCTGGCCTCTTGTGGCATTGTCACCAGTGTCGAGACTCATTCAAGAGAATCATACTAAATAATTAATTTTTTACCGGTACAAAGTCCAGCAAATATGAAATGGCAGATCCGACACTGCACCGGCTTGACCCCCCAGTCACATAAGCTACAAAAGTGAGCAACATCGAGCTACACGCACTCACTTCATCACTCACTTCTGATCGGTATTGGTTAGTATCTAAAAGCGGTATCAAAGTCACATCAGAGGTATTGTTAAGTTACAAGAATGATGTTTTTGGATTTAAAAGTATTTATTAGTTTACATTGCACACTGGCTAAGAAAATTGGCAGATTTTTAAAACAGTGCTTGCATTTATTGTAATGTCAGGTGTCAGCTCTTATACTTTTCTACTTTATCATTATATGGAGTTGGTAGTAAAGATTGCACAAAGATTGGTGGTATTTGTGATCCTATATAGGGGGCCGGTCTGGGCCAGAATGCCAGGGCTGATTTTTTTGTCCAAGTCCAGCCCTGGGTGGCCCTGTTCCTTACCTCTAATAATAACTGTGGATTCATCCCATGCAGTATTTTACATTTTTGGCATTCTATAGACCCTTTTACTGTTTGTACACAATGATGAAGTGGCAGCGTATGCGCGCGCATTTTGGCAACAGAAGTATGGCAAGAATCAACATAGCAGTGAAGCAACATAGACAGAGAAAGTTATTTTAAAAAGATGACTTTATCAACTTTTTCAACACAGCTACCAGATCCGTGTACTATAGTGGAGTGGATAGAAGACGTTGGCAGATGCCAAAATATAAAGTGGCCAGATACATATACAGTATACGTAGATTCTTTATTATATTAGTGCAACCAAACGAAACAACCAGACATTTTGATGCTGAGAAACCGTTTTGATAAACTTTTTGAGTTGCTAACACGTTAGAACCACTGGGGAATAACACCACTTCTGTTGCCAAAATGCTCGCACAGGCTATTTGATCATGTGCGCTGTAAAAGGGTCTATTAATAAAAGATTAGTTTAATTCTGAACACAGAGATGAACTGTTGTTCATTTTTGTTGTTTGTTCTACACTTTGTTTGTGATGGTGGATCCGCTACTTTTCTTGCTCTATCTTGAATTTTGCAAATGTCCTGTAAATCAGGGGTTCTCAACTTTTTGCCACTTGATGATTTTTTTTATATTCTGAGGATCATCTACCAAATATGATATGCTAGTATGAACACATAATAACAGAACATTTTAAACCGTACAAAGGCGTCAAAAAAACGAAGCAGTGTGACATGACTGAGGCTAAAGGTTCCCAAAGTATCAAAAAGTATAGATATAAAACCATGTCAGTAAAGTGAGCCAAATAACACGTGTGTATAGGTAATTACGAAAACATTGTAATAATGCAATTATAAAGCTACAGGAAATCAAAATGTCATGTAAAGGGGGCAAAAAAGAAAAGAAAAAAGTATGAAATGATGATGAATGCTCTGAGGGCGAAGAAATCAGCAATGCTATGACAGCTGTGGAAGAGGGCCCTGACGAGCGTGACGGAGAAGCGGCGATCTCGGGCGAAAATAACAACCAAGACATCATGAAAGCTATAATGTCCCTGAAAAGTGGACTTTATAAGAAAATTGATGGTGTGCAAACAACAATTACGGAGATACGAAAGGAGATACAAGAATGCACAGGGCGCATAGCACACGCGGAACAACGCATCTCTGGAGCAGAAGATAATGTCAATGGACTAATATCCAAAGTGAGCACGTTGGAAAGTACCGTTAAAACTCTTTCAAACAAAGTTGAAGACTTGGAATGTAGAAGCCGGCGGAACAACGTGAGAGTGGTGGGTCTACCGGAGAGAACAGAGGGCCAGGACACAGTTTAATTTCTGGAGAACTGGATACCAGATGCTCTAGGAATGGACTCGCGGGAGACCCTGGTAATTGAGCGGGCTCACAGAATTGTTTGAATTTCAAAGACAAGGAGCGAGTATTAAAGGCGGCCAGAATCAAAGGGAATATTCTCTACAATAATGAAAAAGTCCGCTTTCACCCAGACCTCTCTGCTGGTGTTCATAAGATGCAACGCGAATACGACAACGTGCGAAGGAAACTGCGAGATAAGGGGATCCATAAGCACAGAATCATCTTTCCAGCACGACCCTTACTGACACACGTGGAGAGATCCTACACTTTCCAAACTTCAGCAGAAGCAGACAAGTTTGTCCACTCAACGCACACGCCCCCTCATCTGCTTCTCCTATCATATACGCGTGGTTGCGCGCTAAAGGGTGACGCAGCCTGTCTCGCGAAACTTTCGAACATACCCTATAAACTTAAAAAAATAATCATTTATTATTACCATTTGACCGTAGGCACAGTAACGCCGTCGAATGTAGCGAAGTAAAAGTACAGTTTTTTCACTAAAAATGTACTTGAGTAAGAGTAAAAAGTATGCATCCTTAAATTTACTCTAAAAGTACTAGTTACCCAAAAAAATTATGTAATTCGTTACTACCCACCTCTGGATATTTGATTTTGATTTGATTTGTTTATTTGCACATTTAAAATACAACTTTAATAAATCCATAAAAGGAAATAACAGAAAAAAAAGCAAAAAAAATACTGTGCAGGAGAGAGTGAGAAGACCCTAAGGTCTTATAAAACCACCTCCCCGAAATCTCATTAAATTAAACATAATATTACATGATTACTTGTTAGTTTTAGTTTAGCTAGTTTTTTGTGTAAAATTTTAGTGTTTTAGTTTATTTTGGAAATATACCTTCAGTTAATGATAATATCCTTGTCCCAAACTTACATTTTTGTTCATTTGTTCCCTTGTTGGGCTTGACCACATACAGTATTTTCTGCTTGCAGCTATATTTGTTATTATTTTACTAATACTATTCCTGTTGGTAATCTGTATCGAAGAGTTGGTGCTTTTCTCTGGGACCCAGGGACCCCAGAGGGTTAAGAATAATGCTGAAGCAGTTCCATTTTTAAAAGATAGACTGCATTGTCAGACAACAAGCCGAGCTAGTTCTGCAAAACCATTTCAAGGGATAGTTCACCTAAAAATGAAAATTCTGTCATCATTTACTCATCCTCATGTTGTTCTAAACCTGTATGAATTTCTTTTTTCTGATAAACATAAAAGAAGATATTTTGAGAAATGATGGTAAACACACAGAAGATGGTGACCATTGACTTCCATAGTATGAATAAAAAATATGATGGAATTTAATGGGTACCGTCAACTTTGTGCTTACCATCATTTATCAAAATATTTTCTTCATTATTTATCACAATACTTCCAAAATATAATATCAATGGTCAGTATCTGCTGTGTTTACCATAATTTCTCAAAATAACTTCTTTTGTATTCATCACAAAAAAATCATAAAGGTTTAGAACAACATGAAGATGATTAAATAATGACAGAATTTTTATTTAAATGTGAACTATCCCTTTATGAACCAACAGAGGTCTCTCCCTTTCCTCCGGCTTTTTAAGACTCGCTTGCATGCTATCCCTGACCTTTATCTTGACATCAACAAGTTCAATTTGTATGTGAGCTGTTGTATATGTTACAGTTTTTAACCAATGTCAGGGCTCTAGACTTACTTTTGGCACTGGTTACACTGGTGCGCTTTTTTCTTAGGTGCACCAGCACAAAAGATAGGTGCACCCAAATTTTTGACTGCATCATATTTAAAGTTCACCCAAAAATTAAAATTCTATCATCATTCTCTCACTCTCATGTGTTACAAACCTGTATAATTTTTTTTTGTTCTGATGAACACAACTGAAGATATTTTGAGGAATGTTTGTAACCAAACCATTGATGAGCCCCATTCACTTCCATAGTAGGGATGCACTATACTCCTTTTTTCATTTCCGATCCGATTCCGATACCCGCATTCTGAGTATCGCCTTTACCTGCCGATCCGATACTACTGTAATTTTCTTGAACAATTTAAATTTGCGCACACACACACACACAAAATTTTTAATGTGTATAGTGTTTTCTGCTACCTCTAGTATAATCTTAAAAAAATAAAATAATTTAAACTGATTTACAAGTTACAAAAACATTAGTAAATATAGCGGCAAGCAGCAATGCCGGGGTCAAGCCGAAAAGGGCACAGAAGGATGTAAAATTGAGTTTGGATAAGCAGATTAAAGAACCTAGGTAAACCTAATGATAACAGATAAAAAACCTACAATGTAACCAACAAAAAAATCTATGTTCTTGTCTACTGTGATCGTCCTTCTGTTATTGACAATCATGGAACATTAGAGCACTGAAGGACATGTGAGTGGTGTTTGCAGTGGTAAAAAAAAAAGGTCACATCATGTTACAGCAAGTTTAATGAGTCAAAAGAGACCACCCCCATGTCTCTACGATGTTCTGATGCAGAGATATGGCTCTTGTAAAAAGGATTGATAAGGTATCCTAATTGGTTGCTAAGGAGTTAATTGGCATGCACCAATGATCTCCAAGCCATGAAAGGAATAATACATGATGACCCAAGATTTTAGATGTACTGTTGGAGTAGTTTTAGGCAAAAATACCATATTTCTATCTCAAAACCACTAGGTGGCGCAATGACAAAGTTGTGCATGCAACCTCAGTTCATAACTGTGTTACATCTAGCTAGTTTTATGACTATACACTTTAGTTTAGTGAAGAAATAGTTGTATGACCATAGGGCTTGCTTGATATGAAAGATTTTGTTCAATTATAGGGCCACCTAGTGGTTCAGGCATACCAATTTTTTGTGTGGTTTCAGACTCTGCTCATACATCAGTGTATCAAATCTGGTGAAAAAATTTCTTTTCGTTGCGAAGTTATAACAATTTATGTATAAAAACACAAATTGTAAAAGGTAATTTTTCGTTTTTTGCAATTTTCGGCCATTTCTGATGAAAATTTTAATATAACGCCAATAGAACTTTTTGTTCAGAAGGTAATGCAATGTTCTTCCTATGGTGTTTTCGAGTCGATCGGAATAACGCTCGCGGAGATATTCGCGCATGTTTTTTAAGTGCTGTTTTGCTGCGCAGGGCTAACCGTAAGGCGAAATCTGGCATGTTTGGTATCGTTGGACTCGGCGACTATTCAGAACTCCTAAAAATCAAGTCCCGTCAAAATACGTTGATCACAGCCAAAGTTATAGGTGTAAGAAACATCTGTCTGGCCACTAGGTGGCGCTGCGACGAAACTGTGCATGCACACTCAGTTCCTGACTGGCATCACAAGTATCAAGTGTCGTGTCAATAGGCCTAAGTTTGACGAAGATACAGCCTAAAATCTGTTTTTTCGCGCTCTACGTAAAATTTGTTGACGCGCTATACAACAACGGATTGGTTTATCGAAATTATTTTTATAACTTTTTGCCGTGAGGGTCTCTAGATGCTACATACCAATTTTCGCGGCAATCGGGTAAAAACTCTAGGACGAGTTCGCAAAAGTAGGTTTTACGAATAATTCAAAATGGCGGAAACATTTTCATGACGGAAAATGACGTCATAGGGTCCAATCGAATCGTCTTGAGCCAGGGAATCAGTGGAAACAAGAATTTCGTTTCTAGGACCTAAGGTTCAGAAATTATAAGCAAAAACATAAGTTCAACTTTGGACTGTTGGTGGCGCTAGCGGGTTAGAGATAGAGACTCCAAATTTGCTGTGGGGACACATTGGACTGTCCTTTATCAGTGTGCCAAATTTCATAACTTTCCTACGTACGGTTCTATGGGCTGCCATAGACCGCAATGGCGGAAGAAGAAGAATAATAAATATAGCTGCAAGCAGCGATACCGGGGTCAAGCCAAACATGGCAAAAAATGATTCATACGTGATGACTGCCATGATTTAACATCTAAGTTTGCATTAGTTTTATGAAAAAAAGCAATTTATTCGTATCTTGAGACCACTAGGTGGCACTGTGCCGAAAGAATAGATGGTGCCTCAGGTCATGACTGTGATGACACATACCAAATTTAGTGTAAATACAATAAAGCGATACGGAGATATAGCCTTAAATGACTTGCCCACTAGGGGGCACTGACCAAAAAATAAATTGTGACTCAGGTCTTGATTGTGATGACACCCACCAAATTTGGTGTGAATACAATAAAGAGATGCAGAGATATAGCCTTAAATGACTTGACCACTAGGGGGCACTGACCAAAAAATAAATTGTGACTCAGGTCTTGATTGTGATGACACCCACCAAATTTGGTGTAAATACGATAAAGAGATGCAGAGATATAGCTTCAAATCTCTTGACCACTAGGGGGCACCTAAAAGTTTACAAGTTCTCCCAGAACATGTTGCTGAAGAACCACACCAAGTTTCATAACAATACGCAATTGCGTTTCTGAAATACTTGAACTTAAAGAAAAATCAAAATGGCCGACACACAAAATGGCCGACCAAAAACCATTTGGTATCGTTTGACTCGGCATGCCTCATGAAATCTAACAAGACCAGTCTCATAATTTTACATTCAAATTTGCAGTAGTTATAAGCGAAAATAGACATTTTTTATATCTCGTGACCAGTAGGGGGCAGTGTGACGAAATGGTGCATGCACCCTCAGGTCATCACTGTTATGACATATACCAAGTATCATATTAATACACAAAAGTTTTGCGAAGATACAGGCTCAAACACATTTTGGCGTGCTCGCCCTCGCATTCTTTGATGCGTTATACGACAACGGATAGGTCTACCGAAAATCTTTTGATAACTTTTTGTCTAGAGTGTCTCTAGTTTATCCATACCAAAAATCAAGCCAATCACACGAGCGCTCTAGGAGGAGTTCGAAAAAGTAGGTGTTCAATATAATTCAAAATGGCCGACAGGAAGTAGGTTTGACTCAGACATATTTGGTACAGTCGGACTCAGCATGAGCCAAGAAATCAATAGATTGAAGTCTTATGTCATAGTGGCAATTTAATCAAATGATATAAAGATTTCAAAAAAATGTTTTACATATCCTGACCACTAGGTGGCGCCGTCCTATAGATTTATAGGTGCGCTCAGAACATGTCACTGATGAACCATGCCAAATTTCGTAGCGATACGCCATTTTGTTTGTGAAATACTGAACTTAATGAGAAAATTCAAAATGGCCGACACCTAAAATGGCCGACCGAAAACCGTTTGTTATCGTTTGACTCGGCATGCCTCAAGGAATCTAACAAAACCACCTTCATGATTTTAGACTCAAGTTTGAAGTAGTTATAAGCAAAAATAAGCATTTTTCGAATCTCGTGACCACTAGGTGGCGCTGAGACGAAACGTTGCAGGCACCCTCAGGTCATGACTGTAATGACATATACCAAGTTTCGTGTCGATACACAAAAGTTTTGCGAAGATACGGCCTCACGTCCGTTTTGGCGTGCTCGCCGCCTTATATGTTGTCACTGTATACGAGAACGCATTGGTCTATCAAAAAGCTTTTGATAACTTTTTGTCTGGGGTGTCTCTAGATGCTACATACCAAATGACATGCAAATCGGACAAACGCTCTAGGAGGAGTTCGAAAAAGTAGGTTTTACGGAAAATTCAAAATGGCGGAAAGATGTGCATGACACAAATGACATCAATGTGTGCAATTGAATCATCATGAGCCAAGGATTCAGAGGAAACAAGAATTTATTGTCTAGGACTCACGGGTCAGAAGTTATGAGCATGAACATAAGTGGATTTTTGGACTGTTGGTGGCGCTAGAGGGTTTGAGTTAGACACACCAATGTTGCTATAGTAACTTCTAAGACTGTCCTCTACATGTGTGCCAAATTACATAACTTTCCTACGTACGGTTCTATGGGCTGCCATTGACTTCAATGGCGGAAGAACTAGGATGAATAATAATAAGAAAACTAACAATAACAATAGGTGTCTACGCCACTTCGTGGCTTGACCCCTAATAAATATAGCTGCAAGCAGCAATGCCGGGGTCAAGCCAAAAAGGGCACATAAGAAAGTAAAGTTGAATTCGGATGAGCAGTTTAAAGAACCTGGGAAAATCTCTTGATTTCAGACTAAATAATATAACAGTTATCAGCTAAAAAAGCTGTTTTTTCATTCAGTTTCATCTCTCCCTCTCTTCTCGAGGAGCATTGACAACTAGAACACTGAAGAAAATGTGAGTGGTGCTTGCAGTGGCAATTCTCAGCTCAAAAAATGTTACAGTGGTGTTAATGATTCAAAAGAGACCACCCCCATGTCTCTACGATGTTCTGATGCAGAGATATGGCTCTTGTAAAAAGGATTGATAAGGTATCCTAATTGGTTGCTAAGGAGTTAATTGGCATGCACCAATGATCTCCAAGCCATGAAAGGAATAATACATGATGACCCAAGATTTTAGATGTACTGTTGGAGTAGTTTTAGGCAAAAATACCATATTTCTATCTCAAAACCACTAGGTGGCGCAATGACAAAGTTGTGCATGCAACCTCAGTTCATAACTGTGTTACATCTAGCTAGTTTTATGACTATACACTTTAGTTTAGTGAAGAAATAGTTGTATGACCATAGGGCTTGCTTGATATGAAAGATTTTGTTCAATTATAGGGCCACCTAGTGGTTCAGGCATACCAATTTTTTTGTGTGGTTTCAGACTCTGCTCATACATCAGTGTATCAAATCTGGTGAAAAAATTTCTTTTCGTTGCGAAGTTATAACAATTTATGTATAAAAACACAAATTGTAAAAGGTAATTTTTCGTTTTTTGCAATTTTCGGCCATTTCTGATGAAAATTTTAATATAACGCCAATAGAACTTTTTGTTCAGAAGGTAATGCAATGTTCTTCCTATGGTGTTTTCGAGTCGATCGGAATAACGCTCGCGGAGATATTCGCGCATGTTTTTTAAGTGCTGTTTTGCTGCGCAGGGCTAACCGTAAGGCGAAATCTGGCATGTTTGGTATCGTTGGACTCGGCGACTATTCAGAACTCCTAAAAATCAAGTCCCGTCAAAATACGTTGATCACAGCCAAAGTTATAGGTGTAAGAAACATCTGTCTGGCCACTAGGTGGCGCTGCGACGAAACTGTGCATGCACACTCAGTTCCTGACTGGCATCACAAGTATCAAGTGTCGTGTCAATAGGCCTAAGTTTGACGAAGATACAGCCTAAAATCTGTTTTTTCGCGCTCTACGTAAAATTTGTTGACGCGCTATACAACAACGGATTGGTTTATCGAAATTCTTTTGATAACTTTTTGCCGTGAGGGTCTCTAGATGCTACATACCAATTTTCGCGGCAATCGGGTAAAAACTCTAGGACGAGTTCGCAAAAGTAGGTTTTACGAATAATTCAAAATGGCGGAAACATTTTCATGACGGAAAATGACGTCATAGGGTCCAATCGAATCGTCTTGAGCCAGGGAATCAGTGGAAACAAGAATTTCGTTTCTAGGACCTAAGGTTCAGAAATTATAAGCAAAAACATAAGTTCAACTTTGGACTGTTGGTGGCGCTAGCGGGTTAGAGATAGAGACTCCAAATTTGCTGTGGGGACACATTGGACTGTCCTTTATCAGTGTGCCAAATTTCATAACTTTCCTACGTACGGTTCTATGGGCTGCCCTAGACCGCAATGGCGGAAGAAGAATAATAATAAATATAGCTGCAAGCAGCAATCACCGGGGTCAAGCCAAAAAGGGCACAGCAGAAAGTAAAGTTGACTTCGGATGAGCAGTTTAAAGTACCTAGGAAAATCTCTTGATTTCAGACAAAACAATATAACAGTTATCAGCAAAAAAGCTGTTCTCATTTAGTGAAATCTCTCCCTCTCTTTCGACGAGCATTGATAACTAGAACACTGACGTAAAAATGAGTGGTGCTTGCAGTGGCAATACTCAGCTCACAAAATGTTACAGTGGTGTTAATGAGTCAAAAGAGCCCACCCCCGTGTCTCTACGATGTTCTGACGCAGAGATATAGCTCTTGCAAAAACGGTTGATAAGGTATTCTCATTGGTTGCTAGGGAGTGAATTGGCAACCACCAGTGATTATAGTCAAAGCCATGAAAGGAATAATCCATGATGACTCATGGTTTTAGATGTGTTGTTGCAGTAGTTTTAGGCAAAAAATGCCATATTTCTATCTCAAAACCAGTAGGTGGCGCAATGACAAAATTGTGCATGCAACCTCAGGTCATAACTGTGTTACATCTAGCTAGTTTTATGAATATACACTTTAGTTTAGTGAAGAAACAGTTGTATGACCATAGGGTGGCTTGATTTCAAAGGTTTTGTTCAATTATAAGGCCAACTAGTGGTGCAAGCATAAAATTATTTTTGTGTAGCCTCAGACTGTGGTCGTACATCAGCGTATCAAATCTGGTGAAAAAATCTCTTTTCGTTGCGAAGTTATAGCCATTTATGTGTAAAAAATGCAAAATTTAAGGTAATTTTTCGTTTTTTGCATTTTTCGGCAATTTCTGATAAAAATTTTAATGTAACGCCAATAGAACTTTTTGTTCAGAAGGTAATGCAATGTTCTTCCTATGGTGTTTTCAAGTCGATCGGAAAAACGCTCGCGGAGATATTCACGCGTGTTTTTTAAGCGCTATTTTGCTGCGCAGGGTTAGCCGTAAGGCGAATTCTGGCATGTTTGGTATCGTTGGACTCGGCAACTATTCAGAACTCCAAAGAAACAAGTCCCGTGAAAATACGTCAATCTGAGCCAAAGTTATAGGCGTTTAAAACATAAGTCTGGCCACTAGGTGGCGCTGCCACGAAATTGTGCATGCACACTCAGTTCCTCACTGTCATCTCAAGTACCAAGTGTCGTGTCAATAGGCCTAAGTTTGACGAAGATACAGCCTAAAATCTGTTATTTTGCGCTCTACGTAAAATTCGTTGACGCGCTATACGACAACGGATTGGTTTATCTAAATTCTTTTAATAACTTTTTGCCTTGAGTGTCTCTAGATGCTGCATACCGATTTTCGTGGCAATCGGGCAAAAACTCTAGGACGAGTTCGCAAAAGTAGGTTTTACGAATAATTCAAAATGGCGGAAAAATTTTCATGACGGAAAATGACGTCATAGGGTCTAATCGAATCGGCTTGAGCCAAGGAATCAGAGGAGACAAGAATTTCGTTTCTAGGACTTACGGATCAGAAGTTATAAGCAAAAACGTAAGTGCAACTTTGGACTGTTGGTGGCGCTAGCAGGCTTGAGATAGAAACTCCAAATTTGCTGTGGATATTATTTGGACTGTCCTCTGTCAGTGTGCCAAATTTCATAACTTTCCTATGTACGGTTCTAGGGGCTGCCATAGACCGCAATGGCGGAGGAATAATAATAATTATTATAATAATAATAATAAAAAGAAAACTAACGGATACAATAGGGGTCTTCGCCCATTCTGGGCTTGACCCCTAAATATAGCTGCAAGCAGCAATACCGGGGTCAAGCCGAAAAGGGCACAGAAGGGTGTAAAGTTGCGTTTGGATAAGCAGACTGAAGAACCTAGGTAAACCTAATGATTTCAGATGAAAAAATGCAAAGGTAATCAACAAAAATAATCTATATTCATGTCTACTGCAACTGTCCTTCGGTTATTGACAATCATGGAACATTAGAGCACTGAAGGACATGTATGTGATGCTTACAGTGGGCAAACATGGGTCACAACATGTTACAACAAGTTAAAAGAGTCAAAAGAGACCATCCCCATGTCTCTGTGATGTTCTGATACAGAGAAAAAGCTCTTGCAAAAACAGTTGATAACGTATTCTCATTGGTTGCTAGAGAGTAAATGGACATCCTCTAGTGATTATAGTCAAAGCCATGAAATGAATAATCCATGATGACTCATGGTTTTAGATGTGTTGTTGTAGTAGTTTTAGGCAAAAATACCATATTCTATCTCAAAACCAGTAGGTGGCGCAATGACAACATTGTGCATGCAACATCAGGTCATTATTGTGTTACATCTAGCTAGTTTTATGACTATACACTTTAGTTTAGTGAAGAAACAGTTGTATGACCATAGGGTGGCTTGATTTCAAAGTTTTTATTCAATTATAAGGCCAACTAGTGGTGCAAGCATACAATTTTTTTTGTGTAGCCTCAGACTGTGATCGTACATCAGCGTATCAAATATGGTGAAAAAATCTCTTTGCGTTACAAAGTTATAACCATTTATGTGTAAAAACACAAAATTTAAAGGTAATTTTTCGTTTTTTGCAATTTTCGGCCATTTCTGATGAAAATTTTAATATAGTGCCAATAGAACTTTTTGTTCAGAAGGTAATGCAATATTCTTCCTATGATGTTTTCGAGTCGATCAGAATTACGCTCGCGGAGATATTCGCGCATGTTTTTTAAGTGCTGTTTTGCTGCGCAGGGCTAACCGTAAGGCGAAATCTGGCATGTTTGGTATCGTTGGACTCGGCGACTATTCAGGACTCCTAAAAATCAAGTCCCGTCAAAATACGTTGATCGCAGCCAAAGTTATAGGTGTAAAAAACATCTGTCTGGCCACTAGGTGGCGCTGTGACGAAACTGTGCATGCACACTCAGTTCCTGACTGGCATCACAAGTACCAAGTGTCGTGTCAATAGGCCTAAGTTTGACGAAGATACAGCCTAAAATCTGTTTTTTTGCGCTCCACGTAAAATTTGTTGACGCGCTATACGACAACGGATTGGTTTATCGAAATTCTTTTGATAACTTTTTGCCGTGAGGGTCTCTAGATGCTACATACCAATTTTCGCAGCAATCGGGTAAAAACTCTAGGACGAGTTCGCAAAAGTAGGTTTTACGAATAATTCAAAATGGCGGAAAAATTTTCATGACGGAAAATGACGTCATAGGGTCCAATCGAATCGTCTTGAGCCAAGGAATCAGAGGAATTAAGAATTTCGTTTCTAGGACTTACGGATTAGAAGTTATAAGCAAAAACATAAGTGCAACTTTGGACTGTTGGTGGCGCTAGCGGGTTAGAGATAGAGACTCCAAATTTGCTGTGGGGACACATTGGACTGTCCTTTATCAGTGTGCCAAATTTCATAACTTTCCTACGTACGGTTCTATGGGCTGCCATAGGCCGCAATGGCGGAAGAAGAAGAAGAATAACTAATAAATATAGCTGCAAGCAGCAATGCCGGGGTCAAGCCAAAAAGGGCACAGAAGAAAGTAAAGTTGAATTCAGATGAGCAGTTTAAAGAACCTAGGAAAATATATTGATTTCAGACTAAATAATATAACAGTTATCAGCAAAAAAAACTGTTTTCATTCAGTGTAATCTCTCCCTCTCTTCTAGAGGAGCATTGACATCTAGAACACTGAAGAAAATGTGAGTGGTGCTTGCAGTGGCAATACTCAGCTCACAAAATGTTACAGTGGTGTTAATGAGTCAAAAGAGCCCACCCCCATGTGTCTGCGATGTTCTGACGCAGAGATATAGCTCTTGCAAAAACGGTTGATAAGGTATCCTAATTGGTTGCTAAGGAGTTAATTGGCATGCACCAATGATCTCCAAGCCATGAAAGGAATAATACATGATGACCCAAGATTTTAGATGTACTGTTGGAGTAGTTTTAGGCAAAAATACAATATTTCTATCTCAAAACCACTAGGTGGCGCAATGACAAAGTTGTGCATGCAACCTCAGGTCATAACTGTGTTACATCTAGCTAGTTTTATGACTATACACTTTAGTTTAGTGAAGAAACAGTTGTATGACCATAGGGTGGCTTGATTTCAAAGGTTTTGTTCAATTATAAGGCCAACTAGTGGTGCAAGCATACAATTTTTTTTGTGTAGCCTCAGACTGTGGTCGTACATCAGCGTATCAAATATGGTGAAAAAATCTCTTTGCGTTACGAAGCTATAACCATTTATGTGTCAAAACTGAAAATTTAAAGGTAATTTTTCGTTTTTTGCAATTTTCGGCCATTTCTGATGAAAATTTTAATATAACGCCAATAGAACTTTTTGTTCAGAAGGTAATGCAATGTTCTTCCTATGGTGTTTTCGAGTCGATCGGAATAACGCTCGCGGAGATATTCGCGCATGTTTTTTAAGTGCTGTTTTGCTGCGCAGGGCTAACCGTAAGGCGAAATCTGGCATGTTTGGTATCGTTGGACTCCGCAACTACTCAGGACTCCTAAAAATCAAGTCCCGTAAAAATACGTTGATCGCAGGCAAAGTTATAGGTGTATAAAACATCTGTCTGGCCACTAGGTGGCGCTGCGAAGAAACTGTGCATGCACACTCAGTTCCTGACTGGCATCACAAGTACCAAGTGTCGTGTCAATAGGCCTAAGTTTGACGAAGATACAGCCTCAAATCTGTTTTTTTGGGCTCTACGTAACATTTGTCAAGGCGGTATACGACAACGGATTGGTGTATCGAAATTCTTTTGATAACTTTTTGCCATGAGTGTCTCTAGATGATACATTCCAATTTTCGTGGCAATCGGACAAAATCTCTAGGACGAGTTCGCAAAAGTAGGTTTTACGAATAATTCAAAATGGCGGAAAAATTTTCATGACGGAAAATGACGTCATAGGGTCCAGTCGAATCGTCTTGAGCCAAGGAATCAGAGGAAACAAGAATTTCGTTTCTCGGACTTACGGGTCGGAAGTTATAAGCAATAACGTAAGTGCAACTTTGGACTGTTGGTGGCGCTAGCGGGTTTGAGATTGACACTCCAAATTTGGTGTATGAACACATTGGACTGTCCTCTATCAGTGTGCCAAATTTCATAACTTTCCTATGTACGGTTCTATGGGCTGCCATAGACCGCAATGGCGGAAGAAGAATAACTAATAATAATAATAAAAAGAAAACTAACGGATACAATAGGGGTCTTCGCCCCTTCGGGGCTTGACCCCTAAATATAGCTGCAAGCAGCAATACCGGGGTCAAGCCGAAAAGGGCACAGAAGGATGTAAAGTTGCGTTTGGATAAGCAGACCGAAGAACCTAGGTAAACCTAATGATTTCAGATGAAAAAACGCAAAGGTAATCAACAAAAATAATCTATATTCTTGTCTACTGCAACTGTCCTTCGGTTATTGACAATCATGGAACATTAGAGCACTGAAGGACATGTATGTGATGCTTACAGTGGGCAAACATGGGTCACAACATGTTACAACAAGTTAAAAGAGTCAAAAGAGACCATCCCCATGTCTCTGTGATGTTCTGATACAGAGAAAAAGCTCTTGCAAAAACAGTTGATAACGTATTCTCATTGGTTGCTAGAGAGTAATTGGACATCCTCTAGTGATTATAGTCAAAGCCATGAAAGGAATAATCCATGATGACTCATGGTTTTAGATGTGTTGTTGCAGTAGTTTTAGGCAAAAAAGGCCATATTCTATCTCAAAACCAGTAGGTGGCGCAATGACAAAATTCGTGCATGCAACCTCAGGTCATAAATGTGTTACATCTAGCTAGTTTTATGACTATACACTTTAGTTTAGTGAAGAAACAGTTGTATGACCATAGGGTGGCTTGATTTCAAAGGTTTTGTTCAATTATAAGGCCAACTAGTGGTGCAACCATACAATTTTTTTTGTGTAGCCTCAGACTGTGGTCGTACATCAGCGTATCAAATATGGTGAATAAATCTCTTTGCGTTACGAAGTTATAACCATTTATGTGTAAAAACACAAAATTTAAAGGTAATTTTTAGTTTTTTGCAATTTTCGGCCATTTCTGATAAAAATTTTAATATAGTGCCAATAGAACTTTTTGTTCAGAAGGTAATGCAATATTCTTCCTATAATGTTTTCGAGTCGATCAGAATTACGCTCGCGGAGATATTCGCGCGTGTTTTTTAAGTGCTGTTTTGCTGCGCAGGGCTAACCGTAAGGCGAAATCTGGCATGTTTGGTATCGTTGGACTCGGCGACTATTCAGGACTCCTAAAAATCAAGTCCCGTCAAAATACGTTGATCGCAGCCAAAGTTATAGGTGTAAAAAACATCTGTCTGGCCACTAGGTGGCGCTGCGACGAAACTGTGCATGCACACTCAGTTCCTGACTGGCATCACAAGTACCAAGTGTCGTGTCAATAGGCCTAAGTTTGACGAAGATACAGCCTAAAATCTGTTTTTTTGCGCTCTACGAAAATTTTGTTGACGCGCTATACGACAACGGATTGGTTTATCGAAATTCTTTTGATAACTTTTTGCCGTGAGGGTCTCTAGATGCCACATACCAAATTTCGCGACAATCGGGTAAAAACTCTAGGACGAGTTCGCAAAAGTAGGTTTTACGAATAATTCAAAATGGCGGAAAAATTTTCATGACGGAAAATGACGTCATAGGGTCCAATCGAATCGTCTTGAGCCAAGGAATCAGAGGAAACAAGAATTTCGTTTCTAGGACTTACGGATCAGAAGTTATAAGCAAAAACATAAGTTCAACTTTGGACTGTTGGTGGCGCTAGCGGGTTAGAGATAGAGACTCCAAATTTGCTGTGGGGACACATTGGACTGTCCTTTATCAGTGTGCCAAATTTCATAACTTTCCTATGTACGGTTCTATGGGCTGCCATTGACTTCAATGGCGGAAGAACAAGAAGAAGAATAATATATAATAATAATAATAATAAATATAGCTGCAAGCAGCAATGCCGGGGTCAAGCCAAAAATGGCACAGAAGAAAGTAAAGTTGAATTCGGATGAGCAGTTTAAAGAACCTGGGAAAATCTCTTGATATCAGACTAAATAATATAACAGTTATCAGCAAAAAAGCTGTGTTTTCATTCAGTGTCATCTCTCCCTCTCGTCTCGAGGAGCATTGACAACTAGAACACTGAAGAAAATGTGAGTGGTGCTTGCAGTGGCAATTCTCAGCTCACAAAATGTTACAGTCGTGTTAATGAGTCATAAGAGACCACCCCCATGTCTCTACGATGTTCTGACGCAGAGATATAGCTCTTGTAAAAAGGGTTGATAGAGTATCCTAATTGGTTGCTAAGGAGTTAATTTGCATGCACCAATGATCTCCAAGCCATGAAAGAATAATACATGATGACCCAAGATTTTAGATGTACTGTTGGAGTAGTTTTAGGCAAAAATACCATATTTCTATCTCAAAACCACTAGGTGGCGCAATGACAAAGTTGTGCATGCAACCTCAATTCATAACTGTGTTACATCTAGCTAGTTTTATGACTATACACTTTAGTTTAGTGAAGAAATAGTTGTATGACCATAGGGCTTGCTTGATATGAAAGATTTTGTTCAATTATAGGGCCACCTAGGGGTTCAGGCATACCAATTTTTTTGTGTGGCCTCAGACTCTGCTCATACATCAGCGTATCAAATCTGGTGAAAAAATGTCTTTTCGTTGTGAAGTTATAACCATTTATGTATAAAAACACAAATTGTAAAAGGTAATTTTTCGTTTTTTGCAATTTTCGGCCATTTCTGATGAAAATTTTAATATAACGCCAATAGAACTTTTTGTTCAGAAGGTAATGCAATGTTCTTCCTATGGTGTTTTCGACTCGATTGGAATAACGCTCGCGGAGATATTCGCGCATGTTTTTTAAGTGCTGTTTTGCTGCGCAGGGCTAACCGTAAGGCGAAATCTGGCATGTTTGGTATCGTTGGACTCGGCGACTATTCAGGACTCCTAAAAATCAAGTCCCGTCAAAATACGTTGATCACAGCCAAAGTTATAGGTGTAAAAAACATCTGTCTGGCCACTAGGTGGCGCTGCGACGAAACTGTGCATGCACACTCAGTTCCTGACTGGCATCACAAGTACCAAGTGTCGTGTCAATAGGCCAAAGTTTGACGAAGATACAGCCTAAAATCTGTTTTTTTGCGCTCTACGTAAAATTTGTTGACGCGCTATACGACAACGGATTGGTTTATCAAAATTCTTTTGATAACTTTTTGCCGGGAAGGTCTGTAGATGCTACATACCGATTTTCTTGGAAATTGGGCGAAAGCTCTAGGACGAGTTCGCAAAAGTAGGTTTTACGAATAATTCAAAATGGCGGAAAAATTTCCATTACGGAAAATGACGTCATAGGGTCAAATCGAATCGTCTTGAGCCAAGGAATCAGTGGAAACAAGAATTTTGTTTCTAGGACGTACGGATCAGAAGTTATAAGCAAAAACATAAGTTCATCTTTGGACTGTTGGTGGCGCTAGCGGGTTAGAGATAGAGACTCCAAATTTGCTGTGGGGACACATTAGACTGTCCTTTATCAGTGTGCCAAATTTCATAACTTTCCTACGTACGGTTCTATGGGCTGCCATAGACCGCAATGGCGGAAGAAGAATAACTAATAATAATAATAAAAAGAAAACTAACAGATACAATAGGGGTCTTCGCCCATTCTGGGCTTGACCCCTAATAATAAGAAAACTAACAATAACAATAGGTGTCTACGCCACTTCGTGGCTTGACCCCTAATAATAATAATAAATATAGCTGCAAGCAGCAATCACCGGGGTCAAGCCAAAAAGGGCACAGCAGAAAGTAAAGTTGACTTCGGATGAGCAGTTTAAAGTACCTAGGAAAATCTCTTGATTTCAGACAAAACAATATAACAATTATCAGCAAAAAAGCTGTTCTCATTTAGTGAAATCTCTCCCTCTCTTTCGACGAGCATTGATAACTAGAACACTGACGTAAAAATGAGTGGTGCTTCTAGTGGCAATACTCAGCTCACAAAATGTTACAGTGGTGTTATCGAGTCAAAAGAGCCCACCCCCATGTCTCTGCGATGTTCTGATGCAGAGAAAAAGCTCTGGCAAAAACAGTTGATAAGGTATTCTCATTGGTTGCTAGGGAGTGAATTGGCAACCACCAGTGATTATAGTCAAAGCCATGAAAGGAATAATCCATGATGACTCATGGTTTTAGATGTGTTGTTGCAGTAGTTTTAGGCAAAAAATGCCATATTTCTATCTCAAAACCAGTAGGTGGCGCAATGACAAAATTGTGCATGCAACCTCAGGTCATAACTGTGTTACATCTAGCTAGTTTTATGAATATACACTTTAGTTTAGTGAAGAAACAGTTGTATGACCATAGGGTGGCTTGATTTCAAAGGTTTTGTTCAATTATAAGGCCAACTAGTGGTGCAAGCATAAAATTATTTTTGTGTAGCCTCAGACTGTGGTCGTACATCAGCGTATCAAATCTGGTGAAAAAATCTCTTTTCGTTGCGAAGTTATAGCCATTTATGTGTAAAAAATGCAAAATTTAAGGTAATTTTTCGTTTTTTGCATTTTTCGGCAATTTCTGATAAAAATTTTAATGTAACGCCAATAGAACTTTTTGTTCAGAAGGTAACGCAATGTTCTTCCTATGGTGTTTTCAAGTCGATCGGAAAAACGCTCGCGGAGATATTCACGCGTGTTTTTTAAGCGCTATTTTGCTGCGCAGGGTTAACCGTAAGGCGAATTCTGGCATGTTTGGTATCGTTGGACTCGGAAACTATTCAGAACTCCAAAGAAACAAGTCCCGTGAAAATACGTCAATCTGAGCCAAAGTTATAGGCGTTTAAAACATAAGTCTGGCCACTAGGTGGCGCTGCCACGAAATTGTGCATGCACACTCAGTTCCTCACTGTCATCTCAAGTACCAAGTGTCGTGTCAATAGGCCTAAGTTTGACGAAGATACAGCCTAAAATCTGTTATTTTGCGCTCTACGTAAAATTCGTTGACGCGCTATACGACAACGGATTGGTTTATCTAAATTCTTTTAATAACTTTTTGCCTTGAGTGTCTCTAGATGCTGCATACCGATTTTCGTGGCAATCGGGCAAAAACTCTAGGACGAGTTCGCAAAAGTAGGTTTTACGAATAATTCAAAATGGCGGAAAAATTTTCATGACGGAAAATGACGTCATAGGGTCTAATCGAATCGGCTTGAGCCAAGGAATCAGAGGAGACAAGAATTTCGTTTCTAGGACTTACGGATCAGAAGTTATAAGCAAAAACGTAAGTGCAACTTTGGACTGTTGGTGGCGCTAGCGGGCTTGAGATAGAAACTCCAAATTTGCTGTGGATATTATTTGGACTGTCCTCTGTCAGTGTGCCAAATTTCATAACTTTCCTATGTACGGTTCTAGGGGCTGCCATAGACCGCAATGGCGGAGGAATAATAATAATTATTATAATAATAATAATAAAAAGAAAACTAACGGATACAATAGGGGTCTTCGCCCATTCTGGGCTTGACCCCTAATAATAATTATAAGAAAACTAACGGATACAATAGGGGTCTTCGCCCCTTCGGGGCTTGACCCCTAATAAAAAGAAAACTAACGGATACAATAGGGGTCTTCGCCCCTTCGGGGCTTGACCCCTAAAAAGAAAACTAACGGATACAATAGGGGTCTTCGCCCCTTCGGGGCTTGACCCCTAAATATAGCTGCAAGCAGCAATACCGGGGTCAAGCCGAAAAGGGCACAGAAGGATGTAAAGTTGCGTTTGGATAAGCAGACTGAAGAACCTAGGTAAACCTAATGATTTCAGATGAAAAAATGCAAAGGTAATCAACAAAAATAATCTATATTCTTGTCTACTGCAACTGTCCTTCGGTTATTGACAATCATGGAACATTAGAGCACTGAAGGACATGTATGTGATGCTTACAGTGGGCACATGGGTCACAACATGTTACAACAAGTTAAAAGAGTCAAAAGAGACCATCCCCATGTCTCTGTGATGTTCTGATACAGAGAAAAAGCTCTTGCAAAAACAGTTGATAACGTATTCTCATTGGTTGCTAGAGAGTAAATGGACATCCTCTAGTGATTATAGTCAAAGCCATGAAAGGAATAATCCATGATGACTCATGGTTTTAGATGTGTTGTTGCAGTAGTTTTAGGCAAAAAATGCCATATTCTATCTCAAAACCAGTAGGTGGCGCAATGACAAAATTCGTGCATGCAACCTCAGGTCATAAATGTGTTACATCTAGCTAGTTTTATGACTATACACTTTAGTTTAGTGAAGAAATAGTTGTATGACCATAGGGCTTGCTTGATATGAAAGATTTTGTTCAATTATAGGGCCACCTAGTGGTTCAGGCATACCAATTTTTTTGTGTGGCCTCAGACTCTGCTCATACATCAGCGTATCAAATCTGGTGAAAAAATCTCTTTTCGTTGCGAAGTTATAACCATTTATGTGTAAAAAACACAAAATCTAAAGGTAATTTTTCGTTTTTTGCAATTTTCGGCCATTTCTGATGAAAATTTTAATATAACGCCAATAGAACTTTTTGTTCAGAAGGTAATGCAATGTTCTTCCTATGGTGTTTTCGAGTCGATCGGAATAACGCTCGCGGAGATATTCGCGCATGTTTTTTAAGTGCTGTTTTGCTGCGCAGGGCTAACCGTAAGGCGAAATCTGGCATGTTTGGTATCGTTGGACTCGGCGACTAATCAGGACTCCTAAAAATCAAGTCCCGTCAAAATACGTTGATCACAGCCAAAGTTATAGGTGTAAAAAACATCTGTCTGGCCACTAGGTGGCGCTGCGACGAAACTGTGCATGCACACTCAGTTCCTGACTGGCATCACAAGTACCAAGTGTCGTGTCAATAGGCCAAAGTTTGACGAAGATACAGCCTAAAATCTGTTTTTTTGCGCTCTACGTAAAATTTGTTGATGCGCTATACGACAACGGATTGGTTTATCGAAATTCTTTTGATAACTTTTTGCCGTGAGGGTCTGTAGATGCTACATACCGATTTTCGTTAAAATTGGGCAAAAGCTCTAGGACGAGTTCGCAAAAGTAGGTTTTACAAATAATTCAAAATGGCGGAAAAATTTCCATGACGGAAAATGACGTCATAGGGTCAAATCGAATCGTCTTGAGCCAAGGAATCAGAGGAAACAAGAATTTCGTTTCTAGGACTTACGGATCAGAAGTTATAAGCAAAAACATAAGTTCAACTTTGGACTGTTGGTGGCGCTAGCGGGTTAGAGATAGAGACTCCAAATTTGCTGTGGGGACACATTGAACTGTCCTTTATCAGTGTGCCAAATTTCATAACTTTCCTACGTACGGTTCTATGGGCTGCCATAGACCGCAATGGCGGAAGAAGAATAATAATAATAAATATAGCTGCAAGCAGCAATACCGGGGTCAAGCCGAAAAGGGCACAGAAGGATGTAAAGTTGCATTTGGATAAGCAGACTGAAGAACCTAGGTAAACCTAATGATTTCAGATGAAAAAATCCAAAGGTAATCAACAAAAATAATCTATATTCTTGTCTACTGCAACTGTCCTTCGGTTATTGACAATCATGGAACATTAGAGCACTGAAGGACATGTATGTGATGCTTACAGTGGGCAAACATGGGTCACAACATGTTACAACAAGTTAAAAGAGTCAAAAGAGACCATCCCCATGTCTCTGTGATGTTCTGATACAGAGAAAAAGCTCTTGCAAAAACAGTTGATAACGTATTCTCATTGGTTGCTAGAGAGTAAATGGACATCCTCTAGTGATTATAGTCAAAGCCATGAAAGGAATAATCCATGATGACTCATGGTTTTAGATGTGTTGTTGCAGTAGTTTTAGGCAAAAAATGCCATATTCTATCTCAAAACCAGTAGGTGGCGCAATGACAAAATTCGTGCATGCAACCTCAGGTCATAAATGTGTTACATCTAGCTAGTTTTATGACTATACACTTCACTTTAGTTTAGTGAAGAAACAGTTGTATGACCATAGGGTGGCTTGATTTCAAAGGTTTTGTTCAATTATAAGGCCAACTACTGGTGCAACCATACAATTTTTTTCGTGTAGCCTCAGACTGTGGTCGTACATCAGCGTATCAAATATGGTGAAAAAATCTCTTTGCGTTACGAAGTTATAACCATTTATGTGTAAAAACACAAAATTTAAAGGTAATTTTTCGTTTTTTGCAATTTTCGGCCATTTCTGATGAAAATTTTAATATAGTGCCAATAGAACTTTTTGTTCAGAAGGTAATGCAATATTCTTCCTATGATGTTTTCGAGTCGATCAGAATTACGCTCGCGGAGATATTCGCGCGTGTTTTTTAAGTGCTGTTTTGCTGCGCAGGGCTAACCGTAAGGCGAAATCTGGCATGTTTGGTATTGTTGGACTCGGCGACTATTCAGGACTCCTAAAAATCAAGTCCCGTCAAAATACGTTGATCACAGCCAAAGTTATAGGTGTAAAAAACATCTGTCTGGCCACTAGGTGGCGCTGCGACGAAACTGTGCATGCACACTCAGTTCCTGACTGGCATCACAAGTACCAAGTGTCGTGTCAATAGGCCTAAGTTTGACGAAGATACAGCCTAAAATCTGTTTTTTTGCGCTCTACGAAAATTTTGTTGACGCGCTATACGACAACGGATTGGTTTATCGAAATTCTTTTGATAACTTTTTGCCGTGAGGGTCTCTAGATGCTACATACCAATTTTCGCGGCAATCGGGTAAAAACTCTAGGACGAGTTCGCAAAAGTAGGTTTTACGAATAATTCAAAATGGCGGAAAAATTTTCATGACGGAAAATGACGTCATATGGTCCAATCGAATCGTCTTGAGCCAAGGAATCAGAGGAAACAAGAATTTCGTTTCTAGGACTTACGGATCAGAAGTTATAAGCAAAAACATAAGTTCAACTTTGGACTGTTGGTGGCGCTAGCGGGTTAGAGATAGAGACTCCAAATTTGCTGTGGGGACACATTGGACTGTCCTTTATCAGTGTGCCAAATTTCATAACTTTCCTATGTACGGTTCTATGGGCTGCCATTGACTTCAATGGCGGAAGAACAAGAAGAAGAATAATATAATATAGCTGCAAGCAGCGATACCGGGGTCAAGCCAAACATGGCAAAAAATGATTCATACGTGATGACTGCCATGATTTAACATCTAAGTTTGCATTAGTTTTATGAAAAAAACAATTTATTCGTATCTTGAGACCACTAGGTGGCACTGTGCTGAAAGAATAGATGGTGCCTCAGGTCATGACTGTGATGACACAAACCAAATTTAGTGTAAATACAATAAAGCGATACGGAGATATAGCCTTAAATGACTTGACCACTAGGGGGCACTGCCCAAAAATAAATTGTGACTCAGGTCTTGATTGTGATGACACCCACCAAATTTGGTGTGAATACAATAAAGAGATGCAGAGATATAGCCTTAAATGACTTGACCACTAGGGGGCACTGACCAAAAAATAAATTGTGACTCAGGTCTTGTTTGTGATGACACCCACCAAATTTGGTGTAAATACGATAAAGAGATGCAGAGATATAGCTTCAAATCTCTTGACCACTAGGGGGCACCGAAAAGTTTACAAGTCCTCCCAGAACATGTTGCTGATGAACCATACCAAGTTTCATAACAATACGCAATTGCGTTTCTGAAATACTTAAACTTAAAGAAAAATTCAAAATGGCCGACACACAAAATGGCCGACCAAAAACCATTTGGTATCGTTTGACTCGGCATGCCTCATGAAATCTAACAAGACCAGTCTCATAATTTTACATTCAAATTTGCAGTAGTTATAAGCAAAAATAGACATTTTTTTATATATCGTGACCAGTAGGGGGCAGTGTGGCGAAATGGTGCATGCACCCTCAGGGCATCACTGTTATGACATTTACCAAGTCTCATATTAATACGCATAAGTTTTGCGAAGATACAGGCTCAAACACATTTTGACGTGCTCGCTCTCGCATTCTTTGATGCATTATACGACAACGGATAGGTCTACCGAAAATCTTTTGATAACTTTTTGTATAGAGTGTCTATAGACGATGCATACCAAAAATCAAGCCAATCACACGAGCGCTCTAGAAGGAGTTCGAAAAAGTAGCTGTTCAATATAATTCAAAATGGCCGACAGGAAGTAGGTTTGACTCAGACATATTTGGTACAGTCGGACTCAGCATGAGCCAAGGAATCAATAGAGTGAAGTCTTATGTCATAGTGGCAATTTAATCAAATGATATAAAGATTTTAAAAAATTGTTTTACATATCCTGACCACTAGGTGGCGCCGTCCTAAAGATTTATAGGTGCGCTCAGAACATGTCACTGATGAACCATGCCAAATTTCGTAGCGATACGCCATTCTGTTTGTGAAATACTGAGCTTAATGAGAAAATTCAAAATGGCCGACACCCAAAATGGCCGAGCGAAAACCGTTTGGTATCGTTTGACTCGGCATGCCTCAAGGAATCTAACAAGACCACCTTCATGATTTTAGACTCAAGTTTGAAGTAGTTATAAGCGAAAATAAGCATTTTTCGAATCTCGTAACCACTAGGTGGCGCTGTGACGAAACGTTGCAGGCACCCTCAGGTCATGACTGTTATGACATATACCAATTTTCGTGTCGATACAATAAAGTTTTGCGAAGATAAGGCCTCACGTCCGTTTTGGCGTGCTCGCCGCCATATATTTTGTCAATTTATATGAGAACGCATTGGTCTATCAAAAAGCTTTTGATAACTTTTTGTCTTGGGTGTCTCTAGATGCTACATACCAAAGGACATGCAAATCGGACAAACGGTCTAGGAGGAGTTCGAAAAAGTAGGTTTTTCAAAAAATTCAAAATGGCGGAAAGATGTGCATGACACAAATGACATCAATGTGTGCATTTGAATCACCATGAGTCAAGGATTCAGAGGAAACAAGAATTTTGTTTCTAGGACTCATGGGTCAGAAGTTATGAGCATGAACATAAGTGGATTTTTGGACTGTTGGTGGCGCTACAGGGTTTGAGTCAGACACACCAATGTTGCTATAGTAACTTCTGAGACTGTCCTCTACATGTGTGCCAAAATTCATAACTTTCCTATGTACGGTTCTATGGGCTGCCATTGACTTTCGGCGGAAGAACGAGGAAGAAAAATAATAATAATAATAATAATAATAATAATAATAATAAGAAAACTAACAATAACAATAGGGTTCTACGCCCCTTCGGGGCTTGACCCCTAAATATAGCTGCAAGCAGCAATGCCGGGGTCAAGCCAAAAAGGGCACAGAAGAAAGTAAAGTTGAATTCGGATGATCAGTTTAAAGAACCTGGGAAAATCTCTTGATTTCAGACTAAATAATATAACAGTTATCAGCAAAAAAACTCTGTTTTCATTCAGTGTAATCTCTCCCTCTCTTCTCGAGGAGCATTGACAACTAGAACACTGAAGAAAATGTGAGTGGTGCTTGCAGTGGCAATACTCAGCTCACAAAATGTTACAGTGGTTTTAATGAGTCAAAAGAGACCACCCCCATGTCTCTACGATGTTCTGATGCAGAGATATAGCTCTTGTAAAAAGGATTGATAAGGTATCCTAATTGGTTGCTAAGGAATTAATTGGCATGCACCAATGATCTCCAAGCCATGAATGGAATAATACATGATGACTCAAGATTTTAGATGTACTGTTGGAGTATTTTTAGGCAAAAATACCATATTTCTATCTCAAAACCACTAGGTGGCGCAATGACAAAGTTGTGCATGCAACCTCAGTTCATAACTGTGTTACATCTAGCTAGTTTTATAACTATACACTTTAGTTTAGTGAAGAAATAGTTGTATGACCATAGGGCTTGCTTGATATGAAAGATTTTGTTCAATTATAGGGCCACCTAGTGGTTCAGGCATACCAATTTTTTTGTGTGGTCTCAGACTCTGCTCATACATCAGCGTATCAAATCTGGTGAAATAATTTCTTTTCGTTGCGAAGTTTTAACCATTTATGTATAAAAACACAAATTGTAAAAGGTAATTTTTCGTTTTTTGCAATTTTCGGCCATTTCTGATGAAAATTTTAATATAACGCCAATAGAACTTTTTGTTCAGAAGGTAATGCAATGTTCTTCCTATGGTGTTTTCGAGTCGATCGGAATAACGCTCGCGGAGATATTCGCTCATGTTTTTTAAGTGCTGTTTTGCTGCGCAGGGCTAACCGTAAGGCGAAATCTGGCATGTTTGGTATCGTTGGACTCGGCGACTATTCAGGACTCCTAAAAATCAAGTCCCGTCAAAATACGTTGATCACAGCCAAAGTTATAGGTGTAAAAAACATCTGTCTGGCCACTAGGTGGCGCTGCGACGAAACTGTGCATGCACACTCAGTTCCTGACTGGCATCACAAGTACCAAGTGTCGTGTCAATAGGCCTAAGTTTGACGAAGATACAGCCTAAAATCTGTTTTTTTGCGCTCTATGAAAATTTTGTTGACGCGCTATACGACAACGGATTGGTTTATCGAAATTCTTTTGATAACTTTTTGCCGTGAGGGTCTCTAGATACTACATACCAATTTTCGCGGCAATCGGGTAAAAACTCTAGGACGAGTTCGCAAAAGTAGGTTTTACGAATAATTCAAAATGGCGGAAAAAATTTCATGACGGAAAATGACGTCATAGGGTCCAATCGAATCGTCTTGGGCCAAGGAATCAGAGGAAACAAGAATTTCATTTCTAGGACGTACGGATCAGAAGTTATAAGCAAAAACATAAGTTCAACTTTGGACTGTTGGTGGCGCTAGCGGGTTAGAGATAGAGACTCCAAAATTTGCTGTGGGGACACATTGGACTGTCCTTTATCAGTGTGCCAATTTTCATAAATTTCCTACGTACGGTTCTATGGGCTGCCATAGACCGCAATGGCGGAAGAAGAATAACTAATAATAAAAAGAAAACTAACAGATACAATAGGGGTCTTCGCCCATTCTGGGCTTGACCCCTAATAATAATAATTATAAGAAAACTAACGGATACAATAGGGGTCTTCGCCCCTTCGGGGCTTGACCCCTAATAAGAAAACTAACAATAACAATAGGGTTCTACGCCCCTTCGGGGCTTGACCCCTAAATATAGCTGCAAGCAGCAATACCGGGGTCAAGCTGTAAAGGGCACAGAAGGGTGTAAAGTTGAGTTTGGATAAGAATATTAAAGAACCTATGTAAACCTCATGATGTCAAATGAAAAAAAAAAAACGCAAAAGTAATCAACAAAAATAATCTATGTTCTTGTCTACTGCAATCGTCCTTCTGTTATTGACAATCATGGAACATTAGAGCACTGAAGGACATGTGAGTGATGTTTGCAGTGGCATAATACACAACATGTCACAACATGTTACAACAAGTTAAATCAGGGAAAAGAGACCATCCCCATGTCTCTACGATGTTCTGATGCCAAGACAAAGCTCTTTCAAAAATGGTTGATAAGGTATTCTCATTGGTTGCTAGAGAGTAAATTCACATCCACCAGTGATTATAGTCCAAGCCATATGAAATGAAGAATCCATGATGACTCATGGTTTTAGATGTGTTGTTGCAGTAGTTTTAGGCAAATATAGCTATTTTCTATCTCCAAACCACTAGGTGGCACTATGACAGAATTGTGCATGCAATCTCAGGTCATGACTGCGTTACATCTAGCTAGTTTCATGACTATACACTTAAGTTCAGTAAAGAAATAGTTGTATGACCATAGGGCTTGTTTGATATGAAAAATTATGTTCAATTATAGGGCCACCTAGTGGTTCAAGCATACCAATTTTTTTGTGTGGCCTCAGACTCTGCTCATACATCAGCGTATCAAATCTGGTGTAAAAATCTCTTTTCGTGGCGAAGTTATAACCATTTATGTGTAAAAAATGCAAAATTTAAAGGTAATTTTTCGTTTTTTGCATTTTTCGGCCATTTCTGATGAAAATTTTAATATAACGCCAATAGAACTTTTTGTTCAGAAGGTAATGCAATGTTCTTCCTATGGTGTTTTCGAGTCGATCGGAATAACGCTCGCAGAGATATTCGCACGTGTTTTTTAAGTGCTATTTTGCCGCGCAGGGTTAACCGTAAGGCGAATTCTGGCATGTTTGGTATCGTTGGACTCGACCACTACTCAGGACTCCAAAAATTCAAGTCCCGTGAAAATACTTTTATCGCAGCCAAAGTTATAGGCGTATAGAACATTCGTCTGGCCACTAGGTGGCGCTGCAACGAAACTGTGCATGCACCCTCAGTTCCTGACTGGCATCTCAAGTACCAAGTGTCGTGTCAATAGGCCTAAGTTTGGCGAAGATACAGCCTAAAATCTGTTATTGTACGCTCTACCTAAAATTCGTTGACGCGCTATACGACAACGGATTGGTTTATCGAAATTCTTTTAATAACTTTTTGCCTTGAGTGTCTCTAGATGCTGCATACCGATTTTTGAGGCAAACGGGCAAAAACTCTAGGACGAGTTCGCAAAAGTAGGGTTAATGAATAATTCAAAATGGCGGAAAAATTTTCATGACGGAAAAAGACGTCATAGGGTCCTATCGAATCGTCTTGAGCCAAGGAATCAGAGGAAACAAGAATTTCATTTCTGGGACTTACGGTTCAGAAGTTATAAGACAAAACGTAAGTGCAACTTTGGACTGTTGGTGGCGCTAGTGGGCTTGAGATAGAGACTCCAAATTTGCTGTGGATATTATTTGGACTGTCCTCTATCAGTGTGCCAAATTTCATAACTTTCCTACGTACGGTTCTATGGGCTGCCATAGACTGCAATGGCGGAAGAAGAAAAATTTACTAACAGAAACAATTGCCACAATATAGCTGCAAGCAGCAATGCCGGGGTCAAGCCAAAAAGGGCACATAAGAAAGTAAAGTTGAATTCGGATGAGCAGTTTAAAGAACCTGGGAAAATCTCTTGATTTCAGACTAAATAATATAACAGTTATCAGCAAAAAAGCTGTGTTTTCATTCAGTGTCATCTCTCCCTCTCTTCTCGAGGAGCATTGACAACTAGAACACTGAAGAAAATGTGAGTGGTGCTTGCAGTGGCAATTCTCAGCTCACAAAATGTTACAGTGGTGTTAATGAGTCAAAAGAGACCACCCCCATGTCTCTACGATGTTCTGATGCAGAGATATAGCTCTTGTAAAAAGGGTTGATAAGGTATCCTAATTGGTTGCTAGGGAGTTAATTGGCATGCACCAATGATCTCCAAGCCATGAAAGAATAATACATGATGACCCAAGATTTTAGATGTACTGTTGGAGTAGTTTTAGGCAAAAATACCATATTTCTATCTCAAAACCAGTAGGTGGCGCAATGACAAAGTTGTGCATGCAACCTCAGTTCATAACTGTGTTACATCTAGCTAGTTTTATGACTATACACTTTAGTTTAGTGAAGAAATAGTTGTATGACCATAGGGTGGCTTGATTTCAAAGGTTTTGTTCAATTTTAAGGCCAACTAGTGGTGCAACCATACAATTTTTTTTGTGTAGCCTCAGACTGTAGTCGTACATCAGCGTATCAAATATGGTGAAAAAATCTCTTTGCGTTACGAAGTTATAACCATTTATGTGTAAAAACACAAAATTTAAAGGTAATTTTTCGTTTTTTGCCATTTTCGGCCATTTCTGATGAAAATTTTAATATAGTGCCAATAGAACTTTTTGTTCAGAAGGTAATGCAATATTCTTCCTATGATGTTTTCGAGTCGATCAGAATTACGCTCGCGGAGATATTCGCGCGTGTTTTTTAAGTGCTGTTTTGCTGCTCAGGGCTAATCGTAAGGCGAAATCTGGCATGTTTGGTATCGTTGGACTCGGCGACTATTCAGGACTCCTAAAAATCAAGTCCCGTCAAAATACGTTGATCACAGCCAAAGTTATAGGTGTAAAAAACATCTGTCTGGCCACTAGGTGGCGCTGCGACGAAACTGTGCATGCACACTCAGTTCCTGACTGGCATCACAAGTACCAAGTGTCGTGTCAATAGGCCTAAGTTTGACGAAGATACAGCCTAAAATCTGTTTTTTTGCACTCTACGAAAATTTTGTTGACGCGCTATACGACAACGGATTGGTTTATCGAAATTCTTTTGATAACTTTTTGCCGTGAGGGTCTCTAGATGCTACATACCAATTTTCGCGGCAATCGGGTAAAAACTCTAGGACGAGTTCGCAAAAGTAGGTTTTACGAATAATTCAAAATGGCGGAAAAAATTTCATGACGGAAAATGACGTCATAGGGTCCAATCGAATCGGCTTGAGCCAAGGAATCAGAGGAAGCAAGAATTTTGTTTGTGGGACTTACGGATCAGAAGTTATAAGCAAAAACATAAGTGCAACTTTGGACTGTTGGTGGCGCTAGCGGGTTAGACATAGAGACTCCAAATTTGCTGTGGGGACACATTGGACTGTCCTTTATCAGTGTGCCAAATTTCATAACTTTCCTACGTACGGTTCTATGGGCTGCCATAGACCGCAATGGCGGAAGAAGAATAACTAATAATAATAATAAATATAGCTGCAAGCAGCAATCACCGGGGTCAAGCCAAAAAGGGCACAGCAGAAAGTAAAGTTGACTTCGGATGAGCAGTTTAAAGTACCTAAGAAAATCTCTTGATTTCAGACAAAACATTATAACAGTTATCAGCAAAAAAGCTGTGTTCTCATTTAGTGAAATCTCTCCCTCTCTTTCGACGAGCATTGATAACTAGAACACTGACGTAAAAATGAGTGGTGCTTGCAGTGGCAATACTCAGCTCTCAAAATGTTACAGTGGTGTTAATGAGTCAAAAGAGCCCACCCCCGTGTGTCTACGATGTTCTGACGCAGTGATATAGCTCTTGCAAAAACGGTTGATAAGGTATTCTCATTGGTTGCTAGAGAGTAAATTCACATCCACCAGTGATTATAGTCCAAGCCATGAAATGAAGATTCCATGATGACTCATGGTTTTAGATGTGTTGTTGCAGTAGTTTTAGGCAAAAATAGCTATTTTCTATCTCCAAACCACTAGGGAGCGCTATGACAGAATCGTGCATGCAACCTCAGGTCATGACTGCGTTACATCTAGCTAGTTTCATGACTATACACTTTAGATCGGCAAAGAAATATTTGTATGACCATAGGGCTTGCTTGATATGAAATATTTTGTTCAATTATAGGGCCACCTAGTGTATTAGGCATACCAATTTTTTTGTGTGGCCTCAGACTCTGCTCATATATCAGCGTATCAAATCTGGTGAAAAAATCTCTTTTCGTTGCGAAGTTATAACCATTTATGTGTAAAAACCACAAAATCTAAAGGTAATTTTTCGTTTTTTGTAATTTTCGGCCATTTCTGATGAAAATTTTAATATAACGCTAATAGAACTTTTTGTTCAGAAGGTAATGCAATGTTCTTCCTATGGTGTTTTCAAGTCGATCAGAATAACGCTCGCGAAGATATTCACACATGTTTTTTAAGTGCTGTTTTGCTGCTCAGGGCTAACCGTAAGGCAAAATCTGGCATGTTTGGTATCGTTGGACTCGGCGACTACTCAGGACTCCTAAAAATCAAGTCCCGTCAAAATACGTTTATCGCAGCCAAAGTTATAGGTGTATAAATCATTTGTCTGGCCACTAGGTGGCGCTGCAACGAAACTGTGCATGCACCCTCAGTTCCTGACTGGCATCACAAGAACCAAGTGTCGTTTCAATAGGCCTAAGTTTGACGAAGATACAGCCTAAAATCTGTTTTTTTGCGCTCTACGTAACATTTGTCAAGGCGGTATACGACAACTGATTGGTGTATCAAAATTCTTTTGATAACTTTTTGCCATGAGTGTCTCTGGATGATACATACCAATTTTCGTGGCAATCGGACAAAAGCTCTAGGACGAGTTCGAAAAAGTAGGTTTTTCGAATAATTCAAATTGGCGGGAAAACTTTCATGACGGAAAATGACGTCATAGGGTCCAGTCGAATCGTCTTGAGCCAAGGAATCAGAGGAAACAAGAATTTTGTTTCTAGGACTTACGGATCAGAAGTTATAAGCAAAAACATAAGTGCAACTTTGGACTGTTGGTGGCGCTAGCGGGTTAGACATAGAGACTCCAAATTTGCTGTGGGGACACATTGGACTGTCCTTTATCAGTGTGCCAAATTTCATAACTTTCCTACATACGGTTCTATGGGCTGCCATAGACCGCAATGGCGGAAGAAGAAAAATTTACTAACAGAAACAATTGCCAATATAGCTGCAAGCAGCAATCACCGGGGTCAAGCCAAAAAGGGCACAGCAGAAAGTAAAGTTGACTTCGGATGAGCAGTTTAAAGTACCTAAGAAAATCTCTTGATTTCAGACAAAACAATATAACAGTTATCAGCAAAAAAGCTGTGTTCTCATTTAGTGAAATCTCTCCCTCTCTTTCGACGAGCATTGATAACTAGAACACTGACGTAAAAATGAGTGGTGCTTGCAGTGGCAATACTCACCTCTCAAAATGTTACAGTGTTGTTAATGAGTCAAAAGAGCCAACCCCCGTGTCTCTACGATGTTCTGATGCAGAGTTATACCTCTTGCAAAACGGTTGATAATGTATTCTCATTGGTTGCTAGGGAGTGAATTGGCAACCACCAGTGATTATAGTCAAAGCCATGAAAGGAATAATCCATGATGACTCATGGTTTTAAATGTGCTGTTGCAGTAGATTTAGGCAAAAATAGCTATTTTCTATCTCCAAACCACTAGGGGGCGCTATGACAGAATCGTGCATGCAACCTCAGGTCATGACTGCGTTACATCTAGCTAGTTTCATGACTATACACTTTAGTTCGGCAAAGAAATAGTTGTATGACCATAGGGCTTGCTTGATATGAAATATTTTGTTCAATTATAGGGCCACCTAGTGGTTCAGGCATACCATTTTTTTTGTGTGGCCTCAGACTCTGCTCATACATCAGCGTATCAAATCTGGTGAAAAAATCTCTTTTCGTTGCGAAGTTATAACCATTTATGTGTAAAAACCACAAATTATAAAGTTAAATTTTCGTTTTTTGCAATTTTCGGCCATTTCTGATGAAAATTTTAATATAACGCCAATAGAACTTTTTGTTCAGAAGGTAATGCAATATTCTTCCTATGATGTTTTCGAGTCGATCAGAATTACGCTCGCGGAGATATTCGCGCATGTTTTTTAAGTGCTGTTTTGCTGCGCAGGGCTAACCGTAAGGCGAAATCTGGCATGTTTGGTATCGTTGGACTCGGCGACTATTCAGGACTCCTAAAAATCAAGTCCCGTCAAAATACGTTGATCACAGCCAAAGTTATAGGTGTAAAAAACATCTGTCTGGCCACTAGGTGGCGCTGCGACGAAACTGTGCATGCACACTCAGTTCCTGACTGGCATCACAAGTACCAAGTGTCGTGTGAATAGGCCTAAGTTTGACGAAGATACAGCCTAAAATCTGTTTTTTTGCGCTCTACGTAGAATTTGTTGACGCGCTATACGACAACGGATTGGTTTATCGAAATTCTTTTGATAACTTTTTGCCGTGAGGGTCTCTAGATGATACATACCAATTTTCGTGGCAATCGGGTAAAAACTCTAGGACGAGTTCGCAAAAGTAGGTTTTACGAATAATTCAAAATGGCGGAACAATTTTTATGACGGAAAACAACGACATAGGGGCCAATCGAATCGTCTTGAGCCAAGGAATCAGACGAAGTAAGAATTTTGTTTCTAGGGCTTACGGATCAGAAGTTATAAGCAAAAACATAAGTGCAACTTTGGACTGTTGGTGGCGCTAGTGGGTTAGACATAGAGACTCCAAATTTGCTGTGGGGACACATTGGACTGTCCTCTATCAGTGTGCCAAATTTTATAACTTTCCTACGTACGGTTCTATGGGCTGCCATTGACTTTCGGCGGAAGAACGAGGAAGAAAAATAATAATAATAATAATAAGAAAACTAACAATAACAATAGGGTTCTACGCCCCTTCGGGGCTTGACCCCTAATAAATATAGCTGCAAGCAGCGATACCGGGGTCAAGCCAAACATGGCAAAAAATGATTCATACGTGATGACTGTCATGATTTAAGATCTAAGTTTGCATTAGTTTTATGAAAAAAAGCAATTGTTTCGTATCTTGAGACCACTAGGTGGCACTGTGCCGAAAGAATAGATGGTGCCTCAGGTCATGACTGTGATGACACATACCAAATTTAGTGTAAAAACAATAAAGCGATACGGAGATATAGCCTTAAATGACTTGACCACTAGGGGGCACTGACCAAAAAATAAATTGTGACTCAGGTCTTGATTGTAATGACACCCACCAAATTTGGTGTAAATACAATAAAGAGATGCAGAGATATAGCCTTAAATGACTTGACCACTAGGGGGCACTGACCAAAAAATAAATTGTGACTCAGGTCTTGATTGTGATGACACCCACCAAATTTGGTGTAAATACAATAAAGAGATGCAGAGATATAGCCTTAAATGACTTGACCACTAGGGGGCACTGACCAAAAAATAAATTGTGACTCAGGTCTTGATTGTGATGACACCCACCAAATTTGGTTTAAATACGATAAAGAGATGCAGAGATATAGCTTCAAATCTCTTGACCACTAGGGGGCACCGGAAAGTTTACAAGTCCTTCCAGAACATGTTGCTGATGAACCATACCAAGTTTCATAAAAATATGCAATTGCGTTTCTGAAATACTTGAACTTAAAGAAAAATTCAAAATGGCCGACACACAAAATGGCCGACCAAAAAACATTTGGTATCGTTTGACTCGCCATTCCTCACGAAATCTAACAAGACCAGTCTCATTATTTTACATTCAAATTTGCAGTAGTTATAAGCAAAAATAGACATTTTTTATATCTCGTGACCAGTAGGGGGCAGTGTGACGAAATGGTGCATGCACCCTCAGGTCATCACTGTTATGACATATACCAAGTCTCATATTAATACGCAAAAGTTTTGCGAAGATACAGGCTCAAACACATTTTGGCGTGCTCGCCCTCGCATTCTTTGATGCGTTTTACGAGAACGGATAGGTCTAACGAAAATCTTTTGATAACTTTTTGTCTAGAGTGTCTCTAGATGATGCATACCAAAAATCAAGCCAATCACACGAGCGCTCTAGGAGGAGTTCAAAAAAGTAGGTGTTTAATATAATTCAAAATGGCCGACAGGAAGTAGGTTTGACTCAGACATATTTGGTACAGTCGGACTCAGCATGAGCCAAGGAATCAATAGAGTGAAGTCTTATGTCATAGTGGCAATTTAATCAAATGACATAAAGATTTTAAAAAAAAATGTACATATCCTGACCACTAGGTGGCGCCGTCCTAAAGATTTATAGGTGCGCTCAGAACATGTCACTGATGAACCATGCCAAATTTCGTAGCGATACGCCATTCTGTTTGTGAAATACTGAACTTAATGAGAAAATTCAAAATGGCCGACACCCAAAATGGCCGACCGAAAACCGTTTGGTATCGTTTGACTCGGCATGCCTCAAGGAATCTAACAAGACCATTTCATGATTTTAGACTCAAGTTTGAAGTAGTTATAAGCGAAAATAGGCATTTTTCGAATCTCGTGACCACTAGGTGGCGCTGTGACGAAACGTTGCAGGCACCCTCATGTAATGACTGTAATGACATATACCAAGTTTCGTGTCGATACAATAAAGTTTTGCGAAGATAAGGCCTCACGTCCGTTTTGGCGTGCTCGCCGCCATATATGTTGTCAATTTATATGAGACCGCATTGGTCTATCAAAAAGCTTTTGATAACTTTTTGTCTTGGGTGTCTCTAGATGCTACATACCAAAGGACATGCAAATCGGACAAACGGTCTAGGAGGAGTTCGAAAAAGTAGGTTTTACGAAAAATTCAAAATGGCGGAAAGATGTGCATGACACAAATGACATCATAGTGTGCATTTGAATCATCATGAGCCAAGGATTCAGAAGAAACAAGAATTTAGTTTCTAGGCCTCATGGGTCAGAAGTTATGAGCATGAACATAAGTGGATTTTTGGACTGTTGGTGGCGCTAGAGGGTTTGAGTCAGACACACCAATGTTGCTATAGTAACTTCTGAGACTGTCCTCTACATGTGTGCCAAAATTCATAACTTTCCTATGTACGATTCTATGGGCTGCCATTGACTTTCGGCGGAAGAACGAGGAAGAAAAATAATAATAATAATAATAATAATAATAATAATAATAATAAGAAAACTAACAATAACAATAGGGTTCTACGCCCCTTCGGGGCTTGACCCCTAAAAAGAAAACTAACGGATACAATAGGGGTCTTCGCCCCTTCGGGGCTTGACCCCTAAAAACTAACAGATACAATAGGGGTCTTCGCCCATTCTGGGCTTGACCCCTAAAAACTAACGGATACAATAGGGGTCTTCGCCCTTCGGGGCTTGACCCCTAAAAAGAAAAGGGAAGAATAATAATAAGAAAACTAACGGATACAATAGGGGTCTTCGCCCATTCTGGGCTTGACCCCTAAATATAGCTGCAAGCAGCAATACCGGGGTCAAGCCGAAAAGGGCACAGAAAGATGTAAAGTTGCGTTTGGATAAGCAGACTGAAGAACTTAGGTAAACCTAATGATTTCAGATGAAAAAATGCAAAGTAATCAACAAAAATAATCTATGTTCTTGTCTACTGCAACTGTCCTTCGGTTATTGACAATCATGGAACGTAAGAGCACTGAAGGACATGTATGTGATGCTTACAGTGGGCAAACATGGGTCACAACATGTTACAACAAGTTAAAAGAGTCAAAAGAGACCATCCCCATGTCTCTGCGATGTTCTGATGCAGAGAAAAAGCTCTTGCAAAAACAGTTGATAAGGTGTTCTCATTGGTTGCTAGAGAGTAAATGGACATCCACTAGTGATTACAGTCAAAGCCATGAAAGGAATAATCCATGATGGTTTTAGATGTGTTGTTGCAGTAGTATTAGGCCAAAAAAATGCCATATTCTATCTCAAAACCAATAGGTGGCGCAATGACAAAATTCGTGCATGCAACTTCAGGTCATAACTGTGTTACATCTAGCTAGTTTTATGACTATACACTTTAGTTTAGTGAAGAAACAGTTGTATGACCATAGGGTTTGCTCAATGTCATAGGTTTTGTTAAATTATGAGGCCAACTAGTGGTGCAGGCATACCATTTTTTTGTATTGCCTCAGACTGTGCTCAGACATCAGCGTATCAAATCTGGTGAAAAAATATCATTTCGTCGCGGAGTTATAACCATTTATGTGTAAAAACACAAAATTTTGAGGTAATTTTTCGTTTTTTGCAATTTTCGGCCATTTCTGATGGAAATTTTAACATAACGCCAATAGAACTTTTTGTTCAGAAGGTAATACAATGTTCTTCCTATGGTCGTTTCGAGTCGATCGGAATAACCCTTGCGGAGTTATTCGCGCGTGTTTTTTAAGCGCTATTTTCCTGTGCAGAACCAACCGTAAAGCAAAACCTGGCATGCTCGGTATCGTTGGACTCGGCAACAATTCAGGACTCCAAAGAAAAAGGTTGCATGAAAATACGTTAAACTCAGCCTAAGCTATAAGCGTTTAAATGATTCGTCTGACCACTAGGTGGCGCTGTGACGAAACGAGGCATGCCACCTCAGGCCATGACTGTCATCACAAGTGCCAAGTGTCGTGTTGATACTTCATTCCTGTCCGCAGCTATAGCCAATAAATCCCTAGTGGCTGCGCACACTTCAGACGTTTGGGCGTGGCATGTCGACCGTGAGTCGAAAGTTCAACTTTTTTTCAATAATTATTGATATTCGAACTCCAAGGAACATTTTAGCACCGAAACGATTCCGATCGAGCAAAAAACCTAGGACTAGTTCGTTTTTATTTTTTTCGACAAAATCGAAAATAGCGGAAAATTATTCATGACGGAAATAAAATCGGAGATATACATTTTGTTCGTCTTGATGCAAGGAATCCAGGGATATGAGACACTTGACATTTGGACAAGAATTGTGGGAGTTATGAGCCTGAACGCGTTTGCCATCGCTGTAGCGCCCCCCATAGGCCGATTGGGTTCATACTCTGTCAAGTTTGCGCACGAATGAGACCTATCATTTGGTCAAGTCTCAAGTCTCTAGGCCTTATGGTTTGGTCTGCACGATCCGTTTTATGGCAGAAAAATAATAAATATCCTAACAAAAACAAACGGTATTAAAGCTGCAAGCAGCGTTTACCGGGTTTCGAGCATTAAAGCACATACAACATGTCAGATGTCGTCGACCAGGCTGATACACCACATCGCATCCAGAAAAACATAAGAGATGGTCAGAAACGGTTCAGACAGACTATGTAGCTTACACACAGGTGCACCTATAGGACAAACATGTCACATCCTTAATGTTAAGTCATTCTGATAATTTGTTAACGAGAATTAGTTTTTCAGATTTATACCGTAAAATACAATTCAGAAATGGCCGTGTTTAGTTGAGTTTACAAGGCCATTGAGTCGGGTTCAAGCGATTTGGGACCTTAAGACCTTTAAGGGCATGCCTGTGTAGTTTTGCTGAATTGTACAAAATAAATTATAAAAAATAAGCTACCTCACACACCTGTTCAAAGTCATCAGCAAAAAAGGTGCTATCATTCAGTAAAATGTCTCCCTCTCTTCTCACGAAGCATTGACAAATAGAACACTGAAGGAAATGTTTGTGGTGCTTACAGTGGCAAAACTTGGGTCACAAAATGTTAAAATAGTGTAAAAAAGTCAAACGAGCTGAACCCCATATCTCTACGATGTTCTGATACAAAGATACAGCTCTTGCTAAATGGTTGCTAGAGTATTCTGATTGGTTGCTAGGGAGTGAATTGCAATCCACCAATGATTATACTCAAAGCCATGAAAGGCATAATCCACGATGACTCATGATTTTAGATATAAGGTTGCAGTATTTTTAAGTCAAAATAACAAATAACCACTAGGTGGCGCTATGAAAAACTTGTGCATGCAACGTCATGAATGTGTTACATCTAGCTAGTATCATGGCTATACACTTAAGTTTAGTGAAAAAAACTGTTGTATGACCATTGTGCTAGCTCAACGTCAAAGGTTTTGTTCAATTATGAGGCCAACTAGTGGTGCAGGCATACCATTTTTTTTGTATTGCCTCAGACTCTGCTCAGACATCAGCGTATCAAATCTGGTAAAAAAAATATCATTTCGTTGCGGAGTTATAACCATTTATGTGTAAAAAACACAAAATTTGGAGTAAATTTTTCGTTTTTTGCAATTTTCGGCCATTTCTGATGGAAATTTTAACATAATGCCAATAGAACTTTTTGTTCAGAAGGTAATACAATATTCTTCCTATGGTTGTTTCGAGTCGATCGGATGAACCCTCGCGGAGTTATTCGCGCATGTTTTTTAAGTGCTATTTTCCTGTGCAGAACCAACCGTAAAGCAAAACCTGGCATGCTTGGTATCATTGGACTCGGCAACAATTCAGGAGTCCAAGGAAAAACGTCGCATGAAAATACGTTAAACTCAGCCTAAGTTATAAGCATTATTCGATTCGTATGACCACTAGGTGGCGCTGTGACAAAACGATGCATGAAACCTCAGGCCATGACTCTCATAACAAGTACCAAGTGTCGTGTTGATACTTCATTCCTGTCCCCAGTTATAGCCAATAATGTTCTAGTGCCTGCCCACAATTCAGACGTGTGGGCGTGGCATGTTGACCGTGAGTCGAAAGTTCAATTTTTTTTTGATAATTATTGATATTCAAACTCCAAGGAACATTTTAGCACTGGAATGATTCCGATCGGGCGAAAAACCTAGGACTAGTTCGTTTTTATTTTTTTCGACAAAATCGAAAATACCGGAAAATTTTTCATGACGGAAATGAAATCGGAGATATACATTTTTTAAGTTTGGAGCCAGGGATTACAATGATACCGAACACTTGAGTGTAGGATGTCCGGTTTAGGAGTTATGAGCCCCAACGCGTCGGGCATTGCTATAGCGCCACCTATGGGCCGATTTGGCTGGTTCACTGTATCTGAGTAGCCTGCTAATATACAACCAGTTGACCAAGTGGCAAGTTTCTACGACTTACGGTTTGTGCTGGGCGACGCGTTTTATGGCGGAAAAATAATAATAATAATAATAATAAAACAGACAAATACAATAGGTTTTCAGCACTTCGTGCTCGAAACCCTAATTAAAGCTGCAAGCAGCATTTACCGGGTTTCGAGCATTAAGGCACGTCAAAGACGTCACACGTCGTCGATAAGGCTGATCCAGCATCACACAAAAACGAAAGAGATGGTCAGAAACGGTTCATACAGACTATGTATGCTTAAACACACGTGCACCTATAGGACTATTTTGGTTTTTCACAATTTTCGGCCATTTCTGATGGAAATTTTAATATAACGCCAATATACTTTTTTGTTCAGAAGCTATTGCATTGTTCTTCCTATGGTGTTTTCGAATCGATAGGAGTTACGGTTACAAAGCTATTAGTGATTGTTTTTTATGTGGGAAAACGTAGTTCTGATCGAACCGTAATTCGAAACCTGGCATGCTTGGTATCGTAGGATTCGAAAACAGTTCAGGATCATACAAAAGCAACTCCCATGGAAATTCGTTGATCACAGATAGAGTTATAGGCTTATAAAGTGTAACCGTTGGATAATCACAGTATTTAATGCCATCTTTCCCGGTATAGCGCCACCTATTGTCCGATCAGCAAGCTTTTTATATCACGACCTTAGACCGATGGCCTACACATATGATTCAAGCCCCATGATGATATCTCAAACGCCTCTCGAGTTATGGCGGTTTAAATGTTTTAAGCTCCGCCCAGTTCGGTTTTTGGCCACTTCTTGCGTGTTTGAATACAAATTTCAACTTTTTTTCGATAATTATTCATATTCCCACTCCACAGAATCAATCAGCTTTCGTTAGGTTCAAATCGGATGAAAAACCTAGGACTAGTTCGCAAAAGTAGGTTTGAACGTTATCGCCAATAACTAACGAACCGTTTGATTGACAGCAACGCTTCAAGAGGCAAAGTTTTTCGTCATGAACCGATCTATCATATGATGTCATGTTTGTGTATGTATGTCAAACGTCACGTGATACAGGCACCGAAATACGGTATTACGCCCCCTAGTGGCCAAATGACACCATAATTCTTACAGACCTTATGGAGCAGTACACGAACAAGCACAGTGAGTGTCGTTCCGATCGACCTTCGTTAACCCTGTCAAATCAGCCCTCACACTTCATTGGCCGATGACGGCCATGTTTTTGCAGATACGCCAATGTCCTTCTAGACCCTCATGGTACATTGCACAAAGACACACCATACCAAATATGACGTGTATCGGGCTTACGGTTGTGTAGTGATAGCCATTTTCGACCCTCAAGCTTATTATAGCGCCACCTACTGGCCAAAATCCGCGTATTATTTCCTGTGACCCCGGAGTGAGCTGATACACATATGTACCAAACCGCGTTAAGATATCTCTAACCGTTCACGAGTTATAGCCATTTACCTGGAGATAGTCTACTTCCGGTATTGAATTTTGGCGCCCCTTAGTGACACTGAAGCGAAATTACACATTCTGTTCGATAATTATTTACCTACTCACTCCACAGATTTCTCCTGCATTGGAACGATTCCGATCGGGCGAAAAACCTAGGACTAGTTCAGTTTGGCTTGAAATGCATATTATGCAAATTAGCGAAAAAATTTGCATACCGGAAATGAAATCGGAGATATACATTTTTTAAGTTTGGAGCCAGGGATTACAATGATACCAAACACTTGAGTGTAGGATGTCCGGTTTAGGAGTTATGAGCCCCAACGCGTCGGGCATTGCTATAGCGCCACCTATGGGCCGATTTGGCTGATTCACTGTATCTGAGTAGCCTGCTAATATACAACCAGTTGACCAAGTGGCAAGTTTCTACGACTTACGGTTTGTGCTGGGCGACGCGTTTTATGGCGGAAAAATAATAATAATAATAATAATTAAAGCTGCAAGCAGCGTTTACCGGGTTTCGAGCATTAAAGCACATACAACATGTCAGATGTCGTCGACCAGGCTGATACACCACATCGCATCCAGAAAAACGTAAGAGATGGTCAGAAACGGTTCAGACAGACTATGTAGCTTACACACAGGTGCACCTATAGGACAAACATGTCACATCCTTAATGTTAAGTCATTCTGATAATTTGTTAACGAGAATTAGTTTTTCAGATTTATACCGTAAAATACAATTCAGAAATGGCCGTGTTTAGTTGAATTACAAGGCCATTGAGTCGGGTTCAAGCGATTTGGGACCTTAAGACCTTTCAGGGCATGCCTGTGTAGTTTTGCTGAATTGTACAAAATAAATTATAAAAAATAAGCTACCTCACACACCTGTTCAAAGTCATCAGCAAAAAAGGTGCTATCATTCAGTGAAATGTCTCCCTCTCTTCTCACGAAGCATTGACAAATAGAACACTGAAGGAAATGTTTGTGGTGCTTACAGTGGCAAAACTTGGGTCACAAAATGTTAAAATAGTGTAAAAAAGTCAAACGAGCCGAACCCCATATCTCTACGATGTTCTGATACAAAGATACAGCTCTTGCTAAATGGTTGCTAGGGTATTCTGATTGGTTGCTAGGGAGTGAATTGCAATCCACCAATGATTATACTCAAAGCCATGAAAGGCATAATCCACGATGACTCATGATTTTAGATATAAGGTTGCAGTATTTTTAAGTCAAAATAACAAATAACCACTAGGTGGCGCTATGAAAAACTTGTGCATGCAACGTCATGAATGTGTTACATCTAGCTAGTATCATGGCTATACACTTAAGTTTAGTGAAAAAAACTGTTGTATGACCATTGTGCTAGCTCAACGTCAAAGGTTTTGTTCAATTATGAGGCCAACTAGTGGTGCAGGCATACCATTTTTTTTGTATTGCCTCAGACTCTGCTCAGACATCAGCGTATCAAATCTGGTAAAAAAAATATCATTTCGTTGCGGAGTTATAACCATTTATGTGTAAAAAACACAAAATTTGGAGTAAATTTTTCGTTTTTTGCAATTTTCGGCCATTTCTGATGGAAATTTTAACATAATGCCAATAGAACTTTTTGTTCAGAAGGTAATACAATATTCTTCCTATGGTCGTTTCGAGTCGATCGGAGGAACCCTCGCGGAGTTATTCGCGCATGTTTTTTAAGCGCTATTTTCCTGTGCAGAACCAACCGTAAAGCAAAACCTGGCATGCTTGGTATCATTGGACTCGGCAACAATTCAGGACTCCAAGGAAAAACGTCGCATGAAAATACGTTAAACTCAGCCGAAGTTATAAGCATTATTCGATTCGTATGACCACTAGGTGGCGCTGTGACGAAACGATGCATGAAACCTCAGGCCATGACTCTCATCACAAGTACCAAGTGTCGTGTTGATACTTCATTCCTGTCCCCAGTTATAGCCAATAATGTTCTAGTGCCTGCCCACAATTCAGACGTGTGGGCGTGGCATGTTGACCGTGAGTCGAAAGTTCAACTTTTTTTTGATAATTATTGATATTCAAACTCCAAGGAACATTTTAGCACTGGAATGATTCCGATCGGGTGAAAAACCTAGGACTAGTTCGTTTTTATTTTTTTCGACAAAATCGAAAATAGCGGAAAATTTTTCATGACGGAAATGAAAACGGAAATATACATTTTTTAAGTTTGGAGCCAGGGATTACAATGATATCAAACACTTGAGTGTATGATGGCCGGTTTAGGAGTTATGAGCCCCAACGCGTCGGGCATTGCTATAGCGCCACCTATGGGCCGATTTGGCTGGTTCACTGTATCTGAGTAGCCTGCTAATATACAACCAGTTGACCAAGTGGCAAGTTTCTACGACTTACGGTTTGTGCTGGGCGACGCGTTTTATGGCGGAAAAATAATAATAATAATAATAATAAAACAGACAAATACAATAGGTTTTCAGCACTTCGTGCTCGAAACCCTAAATATAGCTGCAAGCAGCGATTAGCGGGGTTCAAGCTATTTGGGATCACAAGACGTTTAAGGACATGGCCAAATAGATATTCTGCATTGTATATTATACACATACACGTTTACCTGAGAAAGGAGAAACAAGACTGTTAAAGAACAAGACTTAATATTGACATGGTTACACACTCATTTTGTATGTAGTTTTTTTTTAAATAAAAAACATAAAAATATAATTCTTACTGCAAATGTCGTGTAAGTGCCTCCAAAATTATGTTCACGTTTCACAGCTATCATAAAGTGACATGAGTGATAAAACTGACAACTCAGAACAATTGAAGTGGTAGTCTTTCACTAAATTTGATTTTAATATTATAACAGTAAAATCATGAAGTTAAAGGTGCAGTGTGTACATTTTAGTGGCATCTAGTGGTGAGGTCACAAATTGCAACCAATGGCTTAGTCCACTACTCACCCCTCGCTTTTGAAACACATAGAGAAGCTACGGTAGCCGCAACCAGACAAACATGTCATCGTCGGAGACAACTTAGTAAAAATTTTGTCCGTTAGGGGCTTCTGTAGAAAAATGGCGCCAGAAAATGTTGACTTCCATGTAAGTGGACCTTGGTGTATGTAGATAAAAAGGTCTCGTTCTAAGCTAATAAACACATACCGGTTCATTATGAAAGGTCTTTATACACCCCTGATAATATAGTTTTGTATATCATTTTGCATTTCTGTCAAGAGATCCTTCTAAAAATTACACACTGCACCTTTAAATGTGAACAGATTTCTATTAATAGTAGAATTAGTTAAAGAGTAATCATCTTCTGTGTTTTCTGTGAGTTCAAATGTCAGCCAGTGATTGATCCTCTTCTGCCATCTAGTGGACATAATGGAAAATTGCACCTAAAAACCACAATAAGGACAAATTGAGTATATTGCCTGATCTCAATAATACATTGTATGCTTTGTCATAAACTTTAGGGGCCGTTCGTCAGGGCCATTTTCAAAATGACTGTGTGATAGCTATACTTTTTCAAAGTTGTTTTTGTATTTGATATATATAAATATATATAAATTAATTTATACAGTGTAGAGAAAATTGTACTGCACTGGCTTTAATGTTGTTGAGTGTAAGAACTGAAACATTTAATAAAACAACCAGATACGTTATCTGAATGGTGGATGGTGTTATTAAATCGTGTCAATAACAAATATCATTTCATTTAGCAGATTCATGTTCATGTCCTTTAATCGAGTACCATGAAGGCTTTCTGTTTTAATTAGGTAAATAAAGTGAGGTATGCAAGTTATTAAACCGTATATATTTTTATGGACAAAAGGAACATATACACAAACATGCTCTGCACATTTTGTATGTTTCTCTCATCTGAAACAGTCATTTTAGTTCATAGAGATCTATTCTGTAGGTCTTACTAAATGTTTGCTTGTTTAAATGTATTAGACTATTTTTTAACAAAAGTAATTGTTTTTATAGAACATATATATATTCTTTGACATAGATATTATGTGCAAACGTACAAGTATTTTAGATGACAGCCTCTGTCATATTATAGTAGGCCTAAAAATAGCACTAAAGCTCTGCATATTTTTATATTTAACCACTGGCTATGCCCAGATTACTAGTTCATTAGTTAGAAATACTTAGTCTGGCCCATTTTGAAAATGCCACATTTCAAAATGCTTGAATTGATTACCTCAAGTCTTTTAGTTTTAATGAGGCAAATGACTGCAAATCATTGAATCTTATAATAATTTTCATGCAGATGCAACCCATGGACAAAAGGAACATAACAGCATCTAAAAATTAAATAACGAATACAGGTTACAAATGGTGCCCACATCACTATGTGACATCACATCAAATCTTTGAATACAAAAGTTTTTTTTATGTTTCATATTGATATTTGCCCAGATAGTACAGCAAATTCACAAAATTGGTTTTCATATAAACATAAACATCTAGAGCAGTACTTTCAACTCAGTGAACCACAGTGGTTTCTCGAGACCAATGCTCGGCACATTTTGTATGATTCTCTCATCTGACACAATCAGTTCAGTTCATACAAATCTCTACTGATGATTAAAGTGGATTTGTTTAAAATAGAAGACTTTTGTATATGTGCAGAGCAGTGGGCATCCAGGAATAGTTTTGAGAACCACTGATCTAGGGGACAGTTAACGTAACACCCGTTGTTCTAGATGCAAATATTTCCGGAATGATGAGCCAAAAATCCTCACAGACAATTGAGAACATAATACAAACAGGCCCATCAGTTTAGTTGTAATCGCAGACCATTACGCTGGACTCGTACATGCTTAATGCTGGCTGGCTGTTGGTCGGCATGTTTTCTAAGATATGTAATTATCCTAATAGACCCTTATAAGAATCTGAAAGCAGATGTTATGTGCAAAATAACAAGTAGGTCAGACAAATATTTATGTGTTGTATACATATGCTATAGTCATCGTTCTTTGTTCTTTGGTTATAGCGCCACCTGGTGGACAACCTCTGAAATTTTTTGCATGTTACCTCGGCCTAGGACTATACATATGTGTACCAAATTTCGTGTTGATATCTCATTCCTATCATAAATGATAGCCATTTAAGTATTTGTGGCACCGCCTCTTCGTACTTTTGACCATGGTGTTGCGACCACGAGTGCAAAGTTCAACTTTTTTTGATAATTATTGATATTCAGTGTCTAAGGAATATTCTAGCACTTGATTGGTTCAGATCGGTCAAAAAACCTAGGACTAGTTCGCAAAAGTAGGTTTATAAGAAAATTATGAATATCTAACAAACGATTCGACTGAGACAAGTGCTTCTTGAGGGAAAGTTGTTCATTATAAGTACCTCTATTAAATGATATGAAGATCTTGTTGATATCTGAAACACTGCATAATACACAATCACTTAAACACTGAAAAAACGTGATAGCGCCTCCCGGAGGCCGAATTTTTTCTTACTCTGCACAGACCTTCATGGCCAAGAGACAAACAGGCCCAACGCGTTTCGTTTTGATCGGCCTCCGTTAACCCTGTCTAATACCTGCTTTTTCTTGATTGGCCGATGGCGGCCATGTTTTTTGAGCTACGCGAAATTCCTTTTAGACATAGATAGTACCCTAGACCAGGAGCACCGGTGCCAAAAGTCAAGTTGATCGGTCGCATATTTCTATAGTTACAGACCTTCAAAGTTGAGGTGGTGTTATAGCGCCAACTAGTGGTCAAGCGGCGCAATTTTTTGCAGGTGACCCCAGAATAGTCCCCTGTATATGTGTACCAAATTTGGTGTCGATACCTCTTTCCAATCCCAAGTTATAGCTATTTAAGTCCAAGAGGCTCCGCCCATTGGGGCGTTTGGGCGTGGCTTTACGACGGTGAGTCGAAAGTTCAAATTTGTTTTGATAACTTTTGATATTCACACTCCAAGGAATATTACAGCACTGGAACGGTTCCGATCGGACAAAAAACCTAGGACTAGTTCGTTTTTATTTTTTTCGACAAAATCGAAAATAGCGAAAAAAATTTCATGACGGAAATGAAATCGGAGATATACGTTTTGTTTGTCTTGACGCAAGGATTCCAGTGATATAAGACACTTGACATTTGGACAAGATTTGTGGGAGTTATGATCATCAACGCGTTTGTTATCGCTATAGCGCCACCTAAAGGCCAATCGGGTTGATAATCTATCAACCTCTCCCCAAATTGGGTCCTACCATTTGACCAAGTTTCAAGTCTCTAGGCCTTACGGTTTGGTCTGCACGTTCCGTTTTACGGCAAAATAATAATAATAAATAAAAATCTTAACTATTACAATAGGGTTTCAGCCCTACGGGCTTGAACCCCTAAATATAGCTGCAAGCAGCGATTACCGGGGTTCAAGCGATTTGGGACATTGAGACCTTTAAGGGCATGGCTGTGTTAGATTTGCTGCAATGTAACAAATAAATGATGAAAAATAAGAAACCAGACAGACGTGTTCAAAGTTATCAGCAAAAAAGTGCAATCCTTCAGTGAAATGTCTCCCTCTCTTCTCACGGAACATTGACAAATAGAACACTGAAGGAAATGTTTGTGGTGCTTGCATTGGCAAAACTCGGGTCACAAAATGTTAAAATAGGGTTAATGAGTCAAAAGAGCCGAACCCCATGTCTCTACGATGTTCTGATACAGAGATACAGCTCTTGCTAAATGGTTGCTAGGGTATTCTCATTGGTTGCTAGGGAGTGACTTGCAATCCATCAATGATTATACTCAAAGCCATGAAAGGAATAATCCATGATGACTCATGATTTTAAATGTAAGGTTACAGTATTTTTAAGTGAAAATAACAAATTACCACTAGGTGGCGCTATGACAAACTCGTGCATAGAATCTCAGGTCATGACTGTGTTAAATCTAGCTAGTATCATGGCTGTACACTTTAGTTTATTGAAAAAACAGTTGTATGACCATTGGGTTTGCTCAATGTCATAGGTTTTGTTAAATTATGAGGCCAACTAGTGGTGCAGGCATACCATTTTTTTTGTATTGCCTCAGCTTGTGCTCAGACATCAGCGTATCAAATCTGGTGAAAAAATATCATTTCGTTGCGGAGTTATAACCATTTATGTGTAAAAACACAAAATTTTGAGGTAATTTTTCGTTTTTTGTAATTTTCGGCCATTTCTGATGGAAATTTTTAAATAACGCTAATATAACTTTTTGTTCAGAAGGTAATACAATGTTCTTCCTATGGTCGTTTCGAGTCGATCGGAATAACCCTCGCGGAGTTATTTGCGCGTGTTTTTTAAGCGCTATTTTCCTGTGCAGAACCAACCGTAAAGCAAAACCTGGCATGCTTGGTATCGTTGGACTCGGCAACAATTCAGGACTCCAAGGAAAAAAGTTGCATGAAAATACGTTAAACTCAGCCTAAGTTATAAGTGTTTAAATGATTCATCTGACCACTAGGTGGCGCTGTGACGAAACGACGCATGCCACCTCAGGCCATGACTGTCATCACAAGTACCAAGTGTCGTGTTGATACTTCATTCCTGTCCGCAGTTATAGCCAATAAATCCCTAGTGGCTGTGCACACTTCAGACGTTTGGGCGTGGCATGTCGACTGTGAGTCGAAAGTTCAACTTTTTTTCAATAATTATTGATATTCGAACTCCAAGGAACATTTTAACACCGAAACGATTCCGATCGAGCGAAAAACCTAGGACTAGTTCGTTTTTATTTTTTTCAACAAAATCGAAAATAGCGGAACATTTTTAATGACGGAAATAAAATCGGAGATATACATTTTGTTCGTCTTGACGCAAGGAATCCAGGAATATAAGACACTTGACATTTGGACAAGAATTGTCGAAGTTATGGGCATCAACGCGTTTGCCATCGCTGTAGCGCCCCCCATAGGCCGATTGGGATGACACTCTGTCAACTTCGCGCACGAATGAGACCTACCACTTGGCCAAGTCTCAAGTCTCTAGGCCTTACGGTTTGGTCTGCACGATCCGTTTTACGGCAGAAGAAAAATAATAAAAAGAAATATAGCTGCAAGCAGCGATTACCGGGGTTCAAGCGATTTGGGACATTAAGACCATTAAGGGCATGGCTGTGTAGATTTGCTGCATTGTACAAAATAAATGATGAAAAATAAGATACCAGACACACGTGTTCAAAGTTATTAGCAAAAATTGCTATCGTTCAGTGAAATGTCTCCCTCTCTTCTCACGGAACATTGACAAATAGAACACTGAAGGAAATGTTTGTGGTGCTTGCAATGGCAAAACTCGGGTCACAAAATGTTAAAATAGGGTTAATGAGTCAAAAGAGCCGAACCCCACGTCTCTACGATGTTCTGATACAGAGATACAGCTTGCTAAATGGTTGCTAGGGTATTCTCATTGGTTGCTAGGGAGTGACTTGCAATCCATCAATGATTATACTCAAAGCCATGAAAGGAATAATCCATGATGACTCATGATTTTAAATGTAAGGTTACAGTATTTTTAAGTGAAAATAACAAATTACCACTAGGTGGCGCTATGACAAACTCGTGCATGGAGTCTCAGGTCATGACTGTGTTACATCTAGCTAGTATCATGGCTGTACACTTTAGTTTATTGAAAAAACAGTTGTTTGACCATAGGGTTTGCTCAATGTCATAGGTTTTGTTAAATTATGAGGCCAACTAGTGGTGCAGGCATACCATTTTTTTTGTATTGCCTCAGACTGTGCTCAGACATCAGCGTATCAAATCTGGTGAAAAAATATCATTTCGTTGCGGAGTTATAACCATTTATGTGTAAAAACACAAAATTTTGAGGTAATTTTTCGTTTTTTGCAATTTTCGGCCATTTCTGATGAAAATTTTAACATAACGCCAATAGAACTTTTTGTTCAGAAGGTAATACAATGTTCTTCCTATGGTCGTTTCGAGTCGATCGGAATAACCCTCGCGGAGTTATTCGCGCGTGTTTTTTAAGCGCTATTTTCCTGTGCAGAACCAACCGTAAAGCAAAACCTGGCATGCTTGGTATCGTTGGACTCGGCAACAATTCAGGACTCCAAAGAAAAAAGTTGCATGAAAATATGTTAAACTCAGCCTAAGTTATAAGCGTTTAAATGATTCGTCTGACCACTAGGTGGCGCTGTGACGAAACGACGCATGCCACCTCAGGCCATGACTGTCATCACAAGTACCAAGTGTCGTGTTAATACTTCATTCCTGTCCGCAGTTATATCCAATAAATCCCTAGTGGCTGCGCACACTTCAGACGTTTGGGCGTGGCATGTCGACCGTGAGTCGAAAGTTCAACTTTTTTTCAATAATTATTGATATTCGAACTCCAAGGAACATTTTAGCACCGAAACGATTCCGATCGAGCGAAAAACCTAGGACTAGTTCGTTTTTATTTTTTTCGACAAAATCAAAAATAGCGGAAAATTTTTAATGACGGAAATGAAATCGGAGATATACATTTTGTTCGTCTTGACGCAAGGAATCCAGGAATATAAGACACTTGACATTTGGACAAGAATTGTCGAAGTTATGAGCATCAACGCGTTTGCCATCGCTGTAGCGCCCCCCATAGGCCGATTGGGATGACACTCTGTCATCTTCGCGCACGAATGAGACCTACCATTTGGCCAAGTCTCAAGTCTCTAGGCCTTACGGTTTGGTCTGCACGATCCGTTTTACGGCAGAAGAAAAATAATAAAAATAATAATAAATATAGCTGCAAGCAGCGATCAGCGGGGTTCAAGCGATCTGGGACCTTAAAGGGGTCATAGCGTGAAAATCTGACTTTTTCCAAGTGTAAGTGCTATAATTGGGTCCCCAGTGCTTATATCAACCTAGAAAACATGAAAAAGATAAAAAATAAAATAATCGAGAGCACAATTGAATTTCAATTACAACAAACCACCATCATTGTGATCAGTGTTTGCATTTCATCCACTCATTTGCATTTTAAAGGAAACACCCAAAAACTGCACAATTTTGCTCAGGCCTACAAAGTGTCAATTTTAACATGCTATAATAAATGATCTGTGGAGTATTTTGAGATAACACTTCACATACACACTCTGGGTACACAAACAATTTATTTTACATCTTTAAAAAATCTCATTATATGACCCTTTAAGACCTTTAAGGGCATGCCTGTTTAGATTTGCTGCATTGTTATCAAATATACTTAGAATATGAAATACTAACATGTTACCAATTAGGTAAATTTTCTGAAGAGAAAATTATGTGGTGCATGCTGTTGCAAGATTTGTCACACAAAATGTTTCAAAAATTGTTAACATGAGACAAAACAGCCCACCACAATTTCTCTACGATGTTCTGATATAGAGATATAGGTCTCATATGGCTAATCTATAACACAGCAATGATGAAGAATAAGCTAAAACACATACATGCATTTACACACAGAAGCAGAAATGGCAGGGTTAGGAAATAAGACTTTGAAATAAATGACCAATCTCCATATGCTTGGTGTCCTTTAAGAGTTCATCAACCTATTTAAATGTTTATCCTATGTTCGAATGTCACATGACTGTTAAAACGGATACCGTCAGAATGATTGACGAAATGTTATTTTAACATAATAATACTGACTTCATAAAGTTAAATCATGCATCCATTGATGAAACCTGTGAACACAATTTCATTGAGTATACATTTTAAATAATAAATAATAATTTTAGCCAGCAGATGGCAGAAGATGACCTTCTGCCATCTGTTGGCTAAAATTATTGTTTTCCTTTTACAATTAATTTAACATAAAATTAGTATTGAATATTTAAAAGTAAATAAAGGTAGACACATTTTTAACTCAAATCCTGATAAGCATGCTCTTAAGTATATTAATGAGGGTCTGTGTTTCACACAGAGAGTATATATTTTTCATATAATCCTTTTATTGTGTTATTGTAAGAGAATACTAATTTATGGATTTGGAAACAATAAAGCAAAGTTACATATTTTAATAGAAACATTTTTAGGCTCTGTCATGTTAAATTGTCAAATAGTGGTATAGCTCTGCAATTATTTTCATGTGATTTTAGGCTGGGCCAATAAATAACTGATCCAGATATGTTTTCAATATCAAATTATGTCAATAACAAATGTCATGTTATTTAGTAGATTTGCAGCAGATTTGCTGGTGAGCATTTGTCTGTGTTACTTTCATAAAGTGCTGCTTTTTAGTCGGGTTCTAGCAGGTCATTTATGTGAATAATAACCAATTGCATTATCACATGAAGTTTTTGGTTCAATATTTGAAAAATAACATATAAAAATGTAACAACTTTGTATTATACATCATGTCAGGACACGTTTATGTCATGGAAGGTAGAATAGAATCCTAATGCTACTGATGTAAATAAATGGAGATAATGAAAAACTTTAATCCATATCTTTATGAGTTCCTTTAAACACACATGCTGCAATTCAGTCGTACAAATGGCACCTACACCAATGTGTGACATCACATGAAATCTATGCTTACAAAAGCAGGTATTCAAATTCATTACATTTTGTATTTGATATACCTTTACACACAGAGGACAGAAAAATGTACTGCGCTGATTTTATTGTTGTTGACTGAAAAAATTCTAGTAGTTTTGAAAAGTTGTTTTTGTAATTCAAAGCTAAACAACTAAAGGAATAAGACGTACAATTGGTGATAACAATTTGGCATTCATATTTGCTCACAGACTACAGGAAATTGTATTGCATTGGCTTTAGTGGTGTTGAGTGAAAAACCAAGTATTAGTTCACAAAATAGTTTTTTCATATAATCATAAACATATAGAGCAGTGGTTCTCTACTCTGTTTCTGGAGAACCACTGCTCTGCACATTTTGTATGTTTCTCTCATCTGACACAATCAGTTTAGTTAATAGAGATCTCTACTATTGTGCTGATTATGTGAAGCAGGTGTGTTGAGAACCACTGATCTAGAGAACTGTTTACTTTGCACACATTGTGTTAGATGCAAAGATTTTCAGAAAGATGAACTAAAAATCCTCACAGACACTTGGAAACATAAGACCAACAGTCCCATGAGTTTAGTTGTAATCACACACCATTAGGCTTGACTCGTACATGGTTAATACTGGTTGGCTGTTGAGTGGCATGTTTTCAAAGATAAATAATTATCCTCATAGACCATTATAAGAACCTGAAAGTAGATGTAATGTGCAAAATAACAAGTAGGTCAGACAAATATTTATGTGTCATATACATATGCTATAGTTATGGTTATTTGTTCTTAAATTATAGCGCCACCTAATGGACAATCTCTGCAATTTTTTGCATGTGACCTCAGCTTGGGTCTATACATATGTGTACCAAGTTTCATGTTGATATCTCATTCCTATCATAAATGATAGCAATTTAAGTATTTGTGGCCCCACCTCTTCGTACTTTTGACCGTAGTGTTGCGACGACGAGTGCAAAGTTCAACTTTTTTTTGATAATTATTGATATTCAGTGTCTAAGGAATATTCCAGCACTGGATTGGTTCAGATCGGTCAAAAAACCTAGGACTAGTTCGCAAAAGTAGGTTTAAGAGAAAATTATGAATATCTAACAAACGATTCGACTGAGACAAGTGCTTCTTGAGGAAAAGTTGTTCATTAAATGTAGCTCTATTAAATGATATAAAGATCTTGTTGATATCTGAAACACTGCATAATACACAATCACTTAAACATTGAAAAAACGTGATAGCGCCTCCCGGAGGCCGAATTTTTTCTTACTCTGCACAGACCTTCATGGCCAAGAGACAAACAGGTCCACCACGTTTCGTTTCGATCGGCCTCCGTTAACCCTGCCCAATAGCTGCTTTTTCTTGATTGGCCGATGGCGGCCATGTTTTTTGAGCTACGCGAAATTCCTTTCCCACACAGATAGTACCCTAGACCAAGAGCACCCGTGCCAAATCTCAAGTTGATCGGTCCCATATTTCTCTAGTTACAGCTCTTCAAAGTTGAAGTAGTGTTATAGCGCCAACTAGTGGTCAAGCGATGCAATTTTTTGCACGTGACCCCAGAATAGTCCGCTGTATATGTGTACCAAATTTGGTTTCGATACCTCTTTCCAATCCCAAGTTACAGCCATTGAAGTCCAAGAGGCTCCGCCCATTGGGGGCGTTTGGGCGTGGCTTGACGACGACGAGTATAAAGTTCAACTTTTTTTTAATAACTTTTCATATTCACACTCCAAGGAATATTACAGCACTGGAACGGTTCCGATCGGACAAAAAACCTAGGACTAGTTCGTTTTTATTTTTTTCGACAAAATCGAAAATAGCGAAAAAAATTTCATGACGGAAATGAAATCGGAGATATACGTTTTGTTCGTCTTGACGCAAGGAATCCAGGGATATAAGACACTTGACATTTGGACAAGAATTCTGGGAGTTATGAGCATCAACGCGTTTGTTATCGCTATAGCGCCACCTATAGGCCAATCGGGTTGATACTCTATCAACCTCTCCCCAAATTGGGTCCTACCATTTGGCCAAGTCTCAAGTCTCTAGGCCTTACGGTTTGGTCTGCACGATCCGTTCTACGGCAGAAGAAAAATAATAACTAGAATAATAAAAATCCATACAAATACAATAGGGTTTCAGCCCTACGGGCTTGAACCCCTAATAATAAATATAGCTGCAAGCAGCGATTAGCGGGGTTCAAGCGATCTGGGACCTTAAAGGGGTCATAGCGTGAAAATCTGACTTTTTCCAAGTGTAAGTGCTATAATTGGGTCCCCAGTGCTTATATCAACCTAGAAAACATGAAAAAGATAAAAAATAAAATAATCGAGAGCACAATTGAATTTCAATTACAACAAACCACCATCATTGTGATCAGTGTTTGCATTTCATCCACTCATTTGCATTTTAAAGGAAACACCCAAAAACTGCACAATTTTGCTCAGGCCTACAAAGTGTCAATTTTAACATGCTATAATAAATGATCTGTGGAGTATTTTGAGATAACACTTCACATACACACTCTGGGTACACAAACAATTTATTTAACATCTTTAAAAAATCTCATTATATGAACCTTTAAGACCTTTAAGGGCATGCCTGTTTAGATTTGCTGCATTGTTATCAAATATACTTAGAATATGAAATACTAACATGTTACCAATTAGGTAAATTTTCTGAAGAGAAAATTATGTGGTGCATGCTGTTGCAAGATTTGTCACACAAAATGTTTCAAAAATTGTTAACATGAGACAAAACAGCCCACCACAATTTCTCTACGATGTTCTGATATAGAGATATAGATCTCATATGGCTAATCTATAACACAGCAATGATGAAGAATAAGCTAAAACACATACATGCATTTACACACAGAAGCAGAAATGGCAGGGTTAGGAAATAAGACTTTGAAATAAATGACCAATCTCCATATGCTTGGTGTCCTTTAAGAGTTCATCAACCTATTTAAATGTTTATCCTATGTTCGAATGTCACATGACTGTTAAAACGGATACCGTCAGAATGATTGACGAAATGTTATTTTAACATAATAATACTGACTTCATAAAGTTAAATCATGCATCCATTGATGAAACCTGTGAACACAATTTCATTGAGTATACATTTTAAATACTAAATAATAATTTTAGCCAGCAGATGGCAGAAGATGACCTTCTGCCATCTGTTGGCTAAAATTATTGTTTTCCTTTTACAATTAATTTAACATAAAATTAGTATTGAATATTTAAAAGTAAATAAAGGTAGACACATTTTTAACTCAAATCCTGATAAGCATGCTCTTAAGTATATTAATGAGGGTCTGTGTTTCACACAGAGAGTATATATTTTTCATATAATCCTTTTATTGTGTTATTGTAAGAGAATACTAATTTATGGATTTGGAAACAATAAAGCAAAGTTACATATTTTAATAGAAACATTTTTAGGCTCTGTCATGTTAAATTGTCAAATAGTGGTATAGCTCTACAATTATTTTCATGTGATTTTAGGCTGGGCCAATAAATAACTGATCCAGATATGTTTTCAATATCAAATTATGTCAATAACAAATGTCATGTTATTTAGTAGATTTGCAGCAGATTTGCTGGTGAGCATTTGTCTGTGTTACTTTCATAAAGTGCTGCTTTTTAGTTGGGTTCTAGCAGGTCATTTATGTGAATAATAACCAATTGCATTATCACATGAAGTTTTTGGTGCAATATTTGAAAAATAACATATAAAAATGTAACAACTTTGTATTATACATCATGTCAGGACACGTTTATGTCATGGAAGGTAGAATAGAATCCTAATGCTACTGATGTAAATAAATGGAGATAATGAAAAACTTTAATCCATATCTTTATGAGTTCCTTTAAACACACATGCTGCAATTCAGTCGTACAAATGGCACCTACACCAATGTGTGACATCACATGAAATCTATGCTTACAAAAGCAGGTATTCAAATTCATTACATTTTGTATTTGATATACCTTTACACACAGAGGACAGAAAAATGTACTGCGCTGATTTTATTGTTGTTGACTGAAAAAATTCTAGTAGTTTTGAAAAGTTGTTTTTGTAATTCAAAGCTAAACAACTAAAGGAATAAGACGTACAATTGGTGATAACAATTTGGCATTCATATTTGCTCACAGACTACAGGAAATTGTATTGCATTGGCTTTAGTGGTGTTGAGTGAAAAACCAAGTATTAGTTCACAAAATAGTTTTTTCATATAAACATAAACATATAGAGCAGTGGTTCTCTACTCCGTTTCTGGAGAACCACTGCTCTGCACATTTTGTATGTTTCTCTCATCTGACACAATCAGTTTAGTTAATAGAGATCTCTACTATTGTGCTGATTATGTGAAGCAGGTGTGTTGAGAACCACTGATCTAGAGAACTGTTTACTTTGCACACATTGTGTTAGATGCAAAGATTTTCAGAAAGATGAACTAAAAATCCTCACAGACACTTGGAAACATAAGACCAACAGTCCCATGAGTTTAGTTGTAATCACACACCATTAGGCTTGACTCGTACATGGTTAATACTGGTTGGCTGTTGAGTGGCATGTTTTCAAAGATAAATAATTATCCTCATAGACCATTATAAGAACCTGAAAGTAGATGTAATGTGCAAAATAACAAGTAGGTCAGACAAATATTTATGTGTCATATACATATGCTATAGTTATGGTTATTTGTTCTTAAGTTATAGCGCCACCTAATGGACAATATCTGCAATTTTTTGCATGTGACCTCAGCTTGGGTCTATACATATGTGTACCAAGTTTCATGTTGATATCTCATTCCTATCATAAATGATAGCAATTTAAGTATTTGTGGCCCCGCCTCTTCGTACTTTTGACCGTAGTGTTGCGACGACGAGTGCAAAGTTCAACTTTTTTTTGATAATTATTGATATTCAGTGTCTAAGGAATATTCCAGCACTGGATTGGTTCAGATCGGTCAAAAAACCTAGGACTAGTTCGCAAAAGTAGGTTTAAGAGAAAATTATGAATATCTAACAAACGATTCGACTGAGACAAGTGCTTTTTGAGGAAAAGTTGTTCATTAAATGTAGCTCTATTAAATGATATAAAGATCTTGTTGATATCTGAAACACTGCATAATACACAATCACTTAAACATTGAAAAAACGTGATAGCGCCTCCCGGAGGCCGAATTTTTTCTTACTCTGCACAGACCTTCATGGCCAAGAGACAAACAGGTCCACCACGTTTCGTTTCGATCGGCCTCCGTTAACCCTGCCCAATAGCTGCTTTTTCTTGATTGGCCGATGGCGGCCATGTTTTTTGAGCTACGCGAAATTCCTTTCCCACACAGATAGTACCCTAGACCAAGAGCACCCGTGCCAAATCTCAAGTTGATCGGTCCCATATTTCTCTAGTTACAGCTCTTCAAAGTTGAAGTAGTGTTATAGCGCCAACTAGTGGTCAAGCGATGCAATTTTTTGCACGTGACCCCAGAATAGTCCGCTGTATATGTGTACCAAATTTGGTTTCGATACCTCTTTCCAATCCCAAGTTACAGCCATTGAAGTCCAAGAGGCTCCGCCCATTGGGGGCGTTTGGGCGTGGCTTGACGACGACGAGTATAAAGTTCAACTTTTTTTTGATAACTTTTCATATTCACACTCCAAGGAATATTACAGCACTGGAACGGTTCCGATCGGACAAAAAACCTAGGACTAGTTCGTTTTTATTTTTTTCGACAAAATCGAAAATAGCGAAAAAAATTTCATGACGGAAATGAAATCGGAGATATACGTTTTGTTCGTCTTGACGCAAGGAATCCAGGGATATAAGACACTTGACATTTGGACAAGAATTCTGGGAGTTATGAGCATCAACGCGTTTGTTATCGCTATAGCGCCACCTATAGGCCAATCGGGTTGATACTCTATCAACCTCTCCCCAAATTGGGTCCTACCATTTGGCCAAGTCTCAAGTCTCTAGGCCTTACGGTTTGGTCTGCACGATCCGTTCTACGGCAGAAGAAAAATAATAACTAGAATTAAAGCTGCAAGCAGCGTTTACCGGGTTTCGAGCATTAAAGCACATACAACATGTCAGATGTCGTCGACCAGGCTGATACACCACATCGCATCCAGAAAAACGTAAGAGATGGTCAGAAACGGTTCAGACAGACTATGTAGCTTACACACAGGTGCACCTATAGGACAAACATGTCACATCCTTAATGTTAAGTCATTCTGATAATTTGTTAACGAGAATTAGTTTTTCAGATTTATACCGTAAAATACAATTCAGAAATGGCCGTGTTTAGTTGAATTACAAGGCCATTGAGTCGGGTTCAAGCGATTTGGGACCTTAAGACCTTTAAGGGCATGCCTGTGTAGTTTTGCTGAATTGTACAAAATGAATTATAAAAAATAAGCTACCTCACACACCTGTTCAAAGTCATCAGCAAAAAAGGTGCTATCATTCAGTGAAATGTCTCCCTCTCTTCTCACGAAGCATTGACAAATAGAACACTGAAGGAAATGTTTGTGGTGCTTACAGTGGCAAAACTTGGGTCACAAAATGTTAAAATAGTGTAAAAAAGTCAAACGAGCCGAACCCCATATCTCTACGATGTTCTGATACAAAGATACAGCTCTTGCTAAATGGTTGCTAGGGTATTCTGATTGGTTGGGAGTGAATTGCAATCCACCAATGATTATACTCAAAGCCATGAAAGGCATAATCCACGATGACTCATGATTTTAGATATAAGGTTGCAGTATTTTTAAGTCAAAATAACAAATAACCACTAGGTGGCGCTATGAAAAACGTGTGCATGCAACGTCATGAATGTGTTACATCTAGCTAGTATCATGGCTATACACTTAAGTTTAGTGAAAAAAACTGTTGTATGACCATTGTGCTAGCTCAACGTCAAAGGTTTTGTTCAATTATGAGGCCAACTAGTGGTGCAGGCATACCATTTTTTTTGTATTGCCTCAGACTCTGCTCAGACATCAGCGTATCAAATCTGGTAAAAAAAATATCATTTCGTTGCGGAGTTATAACCATTTATGTGTAAAAAACACAAAATTTGGAGTAAATTTTTCGTTTTTTGCAATTTTCGGCCATTTCTGATGGAAATTTTAACATAATGCCAATAAAACTTTTTGTTCAGAAGGTAATACAATATTCTTCCTATGGTTGTTTCGAGTCGATCGGATGAACCCTCGCGGAGTTATTCGCGCATGTTTTTTAAGTGCTATTTTCCTGTGCAGAACCAACCGTAAAGCAAAACCTGGCATGCTTGGTATCGTTGGACTCGGCAACAATTCAGGAGTCCAAGGAAAAACGTCGCATGAAAATACGTTAAACTCAGCCTAAGTTATAAGCATTATTCGATTCGTATGACCACTAGGTGGCGCTGTGACGAAACGATGCATGAAACCTCAGGCCATGACTCTCATCACAAGTACCAAGTGTCGTGTTGATACTTCATTCCTGTCCCCAGTTATAGCCAATAATGTTCTAGTGCCTGCCCACAATTCAGACGTGTGGGCGTGGCATGTTGACCGTGAGTCGAAAGTTCAACTTTTTTTTGATAATTATTGATATTCAAACTCCAAGGAACATTTTAGCACTGGAATGATTCCGATCGGGCGAAAAACCTAGGACTAGTTCGTTTTTATTTTTTTCGACAAAATCGAAAATAGCGGAAAATTTTTCATGACGGACATGAAATCGGAGATATACATTTTTTAAGTTTGGAGCCAGGGATTACAATGATACCAAACACTTGAGTGTAGGATGTCCGGTTTAGGAGTTATGAGCCCCAACGCGTCGGGCATTGCTATAGCGCCACCTATGGGCCGATTTGGCTGATTCACTGTATCTGAGTAGCCTGCTAATATACAACCAGTTGACCAAGTGGCAAGTTTCTACGACTTACGGTTTGTGCTGGGCGACGCGTTTTATGGCGGAAAAATAATAATAATAATAATAATTAAAGCTGCAAGCAGCGTTTACCGGGTTTCGAGCATTAAAGCACATACAACATGTCAGATGTCGTCGACCAGGCTGATACACCACATCGCATCCAGAAAAACGTAAGAGATGGTCAGAAACGATTCAGACAGACTATGTAGCTTACACACAGGTGCACCTATAGGACAAACATGTCACATCCTTAATGTTAAGTCATTCTGATAATTTGTTAACGAGAATTAGTTTTTCAGATTTATACCGTAAAATACAATTCAGAAATGGCCGTGTTTAGTTGAATTACAAGGCCATTGAGTCGGGTTCAAGCGATTTGGGACCTTAAGACCTTTCAGGGCATGCCTGTGTAGTTTTGCTGAATTGTACAAAATAAATTATAAAAAATAAGCTACCTCACACACCTGTTCAAAGTCATCAGCAAAAAAGGTGCTATCATTCAGTGAAATGTCTCCCTCTCTTCTCACGAAGCATTGACAAATAGAACACTGAAGGAAATGTTTGTGGTGCTTACAGTGGCAAAACTTGGGTCACAAAATGTTAAAATAGTGTAAAAAAGTCAAACGAGCCGAACCCCCATATCTCTACGATGTTCTGATACAAAGATACAGCTCTTGCTAAATGGTTGCTAGGGTATTCTGATTGGTTGCTAGGGAGTGAATTGCAATCCACCAATGATTATACTCAAAGTCATGAAAGGCATAATCCACGATGACTCATGATTTTAGATATAAGGTTGCAGTATTTTTAAGTCAAAATAACAAATAACCACTAGGTGGCGCTATGAAAAACTTGTGCATGCAACGTCATGAATGTGTTACATCTAGCTAGTATCATGGCTATACACTTAAGTTTAGTGAAAAAAACTGTTGTATGACCATTGTGCTAGCTCAACGTCAAAGGTTTTGTTCAATTATGAGGCCAACTAGTGGTGCAGGCATACCATTTTTTTTGTATTGCCTCAGACTCTGCTCAGACATCAGCGTATCAAATCTGGTAAAAAAATATCATTTCGTTGCGGAGTTATAACCATTTATGTGTAAAAAACACAAAATTTGGAGTAAATTTTTCGTTTTTTGCAATTTTCGGCCATTTCTGATGGAAATTTTAACATAATGCCAATAGAACTTTTTGTTCAGAAGGTAATACAATATTCTTCCTATGGTCGTTTCGAGTCGATCGGAGGAACCCTCGCGGAGTTATTCGCGCATGTTTTTTAAGCGCTATTTTCCTGTGCAGAACCAACCGTAAAGCAAAACCTGGCATGCTTGGTATCATTGGACTCGGCAACAATTCAGGACTCCAAGGAAAAACGTCGCATGAAAATACGTTAAACTCAGCCGAAGTTATAAGCATTATTCGATTCGTATGACCACTAGGTGGCGCTGTGACGAAACGATGCATGAAACCTCAGGCCATGACTCTCATCACAAGTACCAAGTGTCGTGTTGATACTTCATTCCTGTCCCCAGTTATAGCCAATAATGTTCTAGTGCCTGCCCACAATTCAGACGTGTGGGCGTGGCATGTTGACCGTGAGTCGAAAGTTCAACTTTTTTTTGATAATTATTGATATTCAAACTCCAAGGAACATTTTAGCACTGGAATGATTCCGATCGGGCGAAAAACCTAGGACTAGTTCGTTTTTATTTTTTTCGACAAAATCGAAAATAGCGGAAAATTTTTCATGACGGAAATGAAAACGGAGATATACATTTTTTAAGTTTGGAGCCAGGGATTACAATGATATCAAACACTTGAGTGTATGATGGCCGGTTTAGGAGTTATGAGCCCAAACGCGTCGGGCATTGCTATAGCGCCACCTATGGGCCGATTTGGCTGGTTCACTGTATCTGAGTAGCCTGCTAATATACAACCAGTTGACCAAGTGGCAAGTTTCTACGACTTACGGTTTGTGCTGGGCGACGCGTTTTATGGCGGAAAAATAATAATAATAATAATAATAAAACAGACAAATACAATAGGTTTTCAGCACTTCGTGCTCGAAACCCTAATAATAATAAAACAGACAAATACAATAGGTTTTCAGCACTTCGTGCTCGAAACCCTAATAATAAAAATCCATACAAATACAATAGGGTTTCAGCCCTACGGGCTTGAACCCCTAATAATAATAAAAATCAGTACAAATACAATAGGGTTTCAGCCCTTCGGGCTTGAACCCCTAATAATAAATAATAATAAAAATCAGTACAAATACAATAGGGTTTCAGCCCTTCGGGCTTGAACCCCTAAATATAGCTGCAAGCAGCGATTAGCGGGGTTCAAGCGATCTGGGACCTTAAAGGGGTCATAGCGTGAAAATCTCACTTTTCCATGTGTAAGTGCTATAATTGGGTCCCCAGTTCTTCTATCAACCTAGACAACGTAAAACAGATCAACCCAGTAACTTTCTTTGGGAAAACCATTCTCTGTAAGCATGTGAAAATTTACGTAGTTCAAATTTGACCTGTTTTGTGAGGTAGGTAGCAAAGCGAATTACAATAATACTGCCCCCTTTATCTGCACTATCCAACCACAGCACTGCCATTTAGTGCAGAGAGAAAGAAGGGAAAAAAATAATTGACCTCACAATTGAGATTCAATTACAACAAACCACCATCATTGTGATTAGTGTTTGCATTTCATCCACTCATTTGCATTTTAAAGGAAACAGCCAAAAACGGCACACTTTTGCTCCGCCCTACAAAGTGTCAATTTTAACATGCAATCATAAATGGTCTGTGGAGTATTTTGAGGTAACACTTCACATACACACTCTGGGGACACAAACAATTTATTTTACATCTTAATAAAATCTCATAATATGACCCCTTTAAGGGCATGCCTGTGTAGATTTGCTGCTACTTAGAATCTGGAATACTAACATGTTACCAATTTTCTGTAGAGAATATGATGTGGTGCATGCAAGGGCAAGATTTGCCACACAAAAGGTTTCAAAAATTGTTAACAAGAGACAAAACAGCCCACCACAAGTTCTCTACGATGTTCTGATATAGAGATATACGTCTCACAGGGCTAACCTATAACACAGCAATGGTGAAGAATAAGCTAACACACACACAGAAGCAGAAATGGCAGGGTTAGGAAATAATACTTTGAAATAAATGACCAATCTCCATATGCTTGGTGTCCTTGAAGATTCCATCAACCTATTTAAATGTTTAACCCTTGTCCGATTGTCACATGACTGTTAAAACGGATACCAACAGAATGATTGATGAAATGTTATTTTAACATAATAATAGGGACTTCATAAATCATGTATCCATTGATGAAACCTGTGAACACATTTTGGATTTGGAAACAATAAAGCAATGTTACATATTTTAATAAAAACATTTTCAGGCTCTGTCATGTTAAATTGTCAAATAGTGGTATAGCTCTGCAATCATTGTTATGTGATTATAGGCTGGGCCAATACATAACTGATCCAACTATGTTTTCAATATCAAATTCTGTCAATAACAAATGTCATGTCATTTAGTAGACTTGCAGCATATTTGCTGGTGAGCATTTGTCTGTGGTCACTTTCATAAAGTGCAGCCATTTAGTTGGGTTCTGGCAGGTCATTTGTGTGAATAATATCCAAATGCATTATTACGTGAAGTTTTGGGCTGCAATATTTTAAAAAGAACGTATAAAAATGTAACTACTTTGTATTATACATCATGTCATGACACGTTTATGTCATGGAAGGTAGACTAGAATCCTAATGCTACTGATGTAAATACAGCCAGACATACAGTCTTGTTCAAAATAATAGCAGTACAATGTGACTAACCAGAATAATCAAGGTTTTTAGTTTATTTTTTATTGCTACGTGGCAAACAAGTTACCAGTAGGTTCAGTAGATTCTCAGAAAACAAATGAGACCCAGCATTCATGATATGCACGCTCTTAAGGCTGTGCAATTGGGCAATTAGTTGAATTAGTTGAAAGGGGTGTGTTCAAAAAAATAGCAGTGTGGTATTCAATCACTGAGGTCATCAATTTTGTGAAGAAACAGGTGTGAATCAGGTGGCCCCTATTTAAGGATGAAGCCAACACTTGTTGAACATGCATTTGAAAGCTGAGGAAAATGGGTCGTTCAAGACATTGTTCAGAAGAACAGCGTACTTTGATTAAAAAGTTGATTGGAGAGGGGAAAACCTATAAAGAGGTGCAAAAAATGATAGGCTGTTCAGCTAAAATTATCTCCAATGCCTTAAAATGGAGAGAAAAACCAGAGAGACGTGGAAGAAAACGGAAGACAACCATCAAAATGGATAGAAGAATAACCAGAATGACAAAGGCTCAGCCAATGATCACCTCCAGGATGATCAAAGACAGTCTGGAGTTACCTGTAAGTACTGTGACAGTTAGAAGACGTCTGTGTGAAGCTAATCTATTTTCAAGGATCCCCCGCAAAGTCCCTCTGTTAAAAAAAGGCATGTGCAGAAGAGGTTACAATTTGCCAAGGAACACATCAACTGGCCTAAAGAGAAATGGAGGAACATTTTGTGGACTGATGAGAGTAAAATTGTTCTTTTTGGGTCCAAGGGCCACAGGCAGTTTGTGAGACGACCCCCAAACTCTGAATTCAAGCCACAGTACACAGTGAAGACAGTGAAGCATGGAGGTGCAAGCATCATGATATGGGCATGTTTCTCCTACTATGGTGTTGGGCCTATTTATCGCATACCAGGGATCATGGATCAGTTTGCATATGTTAAAATACTTGAAGAGGTCATGTTGCCCTATGCTAAAGAGGACATGCCCTTGAAATGGTTGTTTCAACAAGACAATGACCCAAAACACACTAGTAAATGGGCAAAGTCTTGGTTCCAAACCAACAAAATTTATGTTATGGAGTGGCCAGCCCAATCTCCAGACCTTAATCCAATTGAGAACTTGTGGGGTGATATCAAAAATGCTGTTTCTGAAGCAAAACCAAGAAATGTGAATGAATTGTGGAATGTTGTTAAAGAATCATGGAGTGGAATAACAGCTGAGAGGTGCCACAAGTTGGTTGACTCCATGCCACACAGATGTCAAGCAGTTTTAAAAAACTGTGGTCATACAACTAAATATTAGTTTAGTGATTCACAGGATTGCTAAATCCCAGAAAAAAAAATGTTTGTACAAAATAGTTTTGAGTTTGTACAGTCAAAGGTAGACACTGCTATTTTTTTGAACACACCCCTTTCAACTAATTGCCCAATTGCACAGCCTTAAGAGCGTGCATATCATGAATGCTGGGTCTTGTTTGTTTTCTGAGAATCTACTGAACCTACTGGTAACTTGTTTGCCACGTAACAATAAAAAATATACTAAAAACCTTGATTATTCTGGTTAGTCACATTGTACTGCTATTATTTTGAACAAGACTGTATATCATCTTGATAGCAGCAATTCATTTCTGATTATGCTCAGAGTTTTGGGGATAATGGAAAACTTTAATCCATATCTTTATGATTTCCTTTAAACATGCATGCTGCAATTCAATCGTACAAATGGCACCTACACCACTGTGTGACATCACATGAAATCTATGCATACAACAGCAGATATTCAAATTCATTACATTTTGTACTTGATAAATCTATACACACAGAGGACAGAAAAAATTTACTACACTGATTTTATTTTTGTTGACTGAAAAACCTAGGATGAGTTTTGAAAAATTGTTTTTGTAATTCAAACTTAAACAACTAAAGGAATAAGACTTACAATTGGTGATCAAAATTTGGCATTTATATTGGCTCACAGACTACAGGAAATTGTACTGCATTGGCTTTACTGTTGTTGAGTGAAAAACCAAGTATTAGTTCACAAAATATTTTTTTTTCATATAAACATGAACATCTAGAGCAATGGTTCTCTACTCTGTTTCTGGAGGACCACTGCTCTGCACATTTTGTATGTTTCTCTCATCTGACACAATCAGTTTAGTTCATAGAAATCTCTACTATTGTGCTGATTATTTGAAGCAGGTGTGTTGAGAACCACTGATCTGTTTACTTTGCACACATTGTGTTAGACGCAAAGATTTTCAGAAAGATGAACTAAAAATCCTCACAGAGACTTGAGAACATAAAACAAACAGGCCCATCAGTTTAGTTGTAATCTCACACCATTTCGCTTGACTCGTACATGGTAAATGCTGGTTGGCTGTTGGTTGGCATGTTTTCTAAGATATGTAATTATCCTAATAGACCATTATAAGAATCTGAAAGCATATGTTATGTGCAAAATAACAAGTAGGTCAGACAAATATTTATGTGTCGTATACATATGCTATAGTCATCGTTCTTTGTTCTTAGTTTATAGCGCCACCTAGTGGACAATCTCTGCAATTTTTTGCATGTGACCTCGGCCTAGGTCTATACATATGTGTACCAAGTTTTGTGTTGATATCTCATTCCTATCATAAATGATAGCCATTTAAGTATTTGTGCCCCCGCCTCTTCGTACTTTTGACCATGGTGTTGAGACGACGAGTGCAAAGTTCAACTTTTTTTTGATAATTATTGATATTCAGTGTCTAAGGAATATTCCAGCACTGGATTGGTTCAGATCGGTCAAAAAACCTAGGACTAGTTCGCAAAAGTAGGTTTAAAAGAAAATTATGAATATCTCACAAACGATTCGACTGAGACAAGTGCTTCTTGAGGCAATGTTGTTCATTTTAAGTACCTCTATTAAATGATATGAGGATCTTGTTGATATCTGAAACACTGCATAATACACAATCACTTAAACACTGAAAAAACGTCATAGCGCCCCCCGGAGGCCGAATTTTTTCTTACTCTGCACAGACCTTCATGGCCAAGAGACAAACAGGCCCACCGCGTTTCGTTTCGATCGGCCTCCGTTAACCCTGCCTAATAGCTGCTTTTTCTTGATTGGCCGATGGCGGCCATGTTTTTTGACCTACGCGAAATTCCTTTGAGACATAGATAGCACCCTAGACCAGGAGCACCGGTGCCAAATCTTAAGTTGATCGGTTCCATATTTCTCTGGTTACAGCCCTTCAAAGTTGAGGTGGTGTTATAGCGCCAACTAGTGGTCAAGCGATGCAATTTTTTTCACGTGACCCCAGAATAGTCCGCTGTATATGTGTACCAAATTTGGTTTCGATACCTCTTTCCAGTCCCAAGTTATAGTCATTTAAGTCCAAGAAGCTCCGCCCATTGGGGGCGTTTGGGCGTGGCTTGACGACGACGAGTATAAAGTTCAACTTTTTTTTGATAACTTTTTATATTCACACTCCAAGGAATATTACAGCACTGGAACGGTTCCGATCGGACAAAAAACCTAGGACTAGTTCATTTTTATTTTTTTCGACAAAATCGAAAATAGCGGAAAAATTTTAATGACGGAAATGAAATCGGAGATATACATTTTGTTCGTCTTGACGCAAGGAATCCAGGGATATAAGACACTTGACTTTAGGACAAGAATTGTGGAAGTTATGAGCATCAACGCGTTTGCCATCGCTATAGCGCCCCCCATAGGCCGATTGTGGTGACACTCTGTCAACTTCGCGCACGAATGAGACCTACCATTTGGCCAAGTCTCAAGTCTCTAGGCCTTACGGTTTGGTCTGCACGTTCCGTTTTACGGCAGAAGAAAAATAATAAATAGAAATATAGCTGCAAGCAGCGATTACCGGGGTTCAAGCGATTTGGGACATTAAGACCTTTAAGGGCATGGCTGTGTAGATTTGCTGCATTGTACAAAATAAATGATGAAAAATAAGATACCAGACACACGTGTTCAAAGTTATCAGCAAAAAAGTGCTATCGTTCAGTGAAATGTCTCCCTCTCTTCTCACAGAACATTGACAAATGGAACACTGAAGGACATGTTTGTGGTTCTTGCATTGGCAAAACTCGGGTCACAAAATGTTAAAACAGGGTTAATGAGTCAAAAGAGCCTAACCCCATGTCGATACGATGTTCTGATACAGAGATACAGCTCTTGCTAAATGGTTGCTAGGGTATTCTCATTGGTTGCTAGGGAGTGACTTGCAATCCATCAATGATTATACTCAAAGCCATGAAAGGAATAATCCATGATGACTCATGATTTTAAATGTAAGGTTACAGTATTTTTAAGTGAAAATAAAAAATTACCACTAGGTGGCGCTATGACAAACTCGTGCATGGAATCTCAGGTCATGACTGTGTTACATCTAGCTAGTATCATGGCTGTACACTTTAGTTTATTGAAAAAACAGTTGTTTGACCATAGGGTTTGCTCAATGTCATAGGTTTTGTTAAATTATGAGGCCAACTAGTGGTGCAGGCATACCATTTTTTTTTGTATTGCCTCAGACTGTGCTCAGACATCAGCGTATCAAATCTGGTGAAAAAATATCATTTCGTTGCGGAGTTATAACCATTTATGTGTAAAAACACAAAATTTTGAGGTAATTTTTCGTTTTTTGCAATTTTCGGCCATTTCTGATGAAAATTTTAACATAACGCCAATAGAACTTTTTGTTCAGAAGGTAATACAATGTTCTTCCTATGGTCGTTTCGAGTCGATCGGAATAACCCTCGCGGAGTTATTCGCGCGTGTTTTTTAAGCGCTATTTTCCTGTGCAGAACCAACCGTAAAGCAAAACCTGGCATGCTTGGTATCGTTGGACTCGGCAACAATTCAGGACTCCAAAGAAAAAAGTTGCATGAAAATATGTTAAACTCAGCCTAAGTTATAAGCGTTTAAATGATTCGTCTGACCACTAGGTGGCGCTGTGACGAAACGACGCATGCCACCTCAGGCCATGACTGTCATCACAAGTACCAAGTGTCGTGTTAATACTTCATTCCTGTCCGCAGTTATATCCAATAAATCCCTAGTGGCTGCGCACACTTCAGACGTTTGGGCGTGGCATGTCGACCGTGAGTCGAAAGTTCAACTTTTTTTCAATAATTATCGATATTCGAACTCCAAGGAACATTTTAGCACCGAAACGATTCCGATCGAGCGAAAAACCTAGGACTAGTTCGTTTTTATTTTTTTCGACAAAATCAAAAATAGCGGAAAATTTTTTATGACGGAAATGAAATCGGAGATATACATTTTGTTCGTCTTGACGCAAGGAATCCAGGAATATAAGACACTTGACATTTGGACAAGAATTGTCGAAGTTATGAGCATCAACGCGTTTGCCATCGCTGTAGCGCCCCCCATAGGCCGATTGGGATGACACTCTGTCATCTTCGCGCACGAATGAGACCTACCATTTGGCCAAGTCTCAAGTCTCTAGGCCTTACGGTTTGGTCTGCACGATCCGTTTTACGGCAGAAGAAAAATAATAAAAATAATAATAATAATAATAATAATAATAATAAAAATCAGTACAAATACAATAGGGTTTCAGCCCTTCGGGCTTGAACCCCTAATAATAATAAAAATCCATACAAATACAATAGGGTTTCAGCCCTACGGGCTTGAACCCCTAATAATAAAAATCCATACAAATACAATAGGGTTTCAGCCCTTCGGGCTTGAACCCCTAATAATAATAATAAAAATCCATACAAATACAATAGGGTTTCAGCCCTTCGGGCTTGAACCCCTAATAATAAAAATCAGTACAAATACAATAGGGTTTCAGCCCTTCGGGCTTGAACCCCTAATAATAATAAAAATCCATACAAATACAATAGGGTTTCAGCCCTACGGGCTTGAACCCCTAAAAATCTGAGCAATTACAATAGGGTTTCAGCCCTACGGGCTTGAACCCCTAATAATAAAATCCTTGGCAATTACAATAGGGTTTCAGCACTTCGTGCTTGAACCCCTAAAAATCCATACAAATACAATAGGGTTTCAGCCCTACGGGCTTGAACCCCTAATAATAAAAATCCATACAAATACAATAGGGTTTCAGCCCTACGGGCTTGAACCCCTAATAAAAATCCATACAAATACAATAGGGTTTCAGCCCTTCGGGCTTGAACCCCTAATAATAATAATAAAACAGACAAATACAATAGGTTTTCAGCACTTCGTGCTCGAAACCCTAATAATAATAAGAAAACTAACAATAACAATAGGGTTCTACGCCCCTTCGGGGCTTGACCCCTAATTATAATAATAAGAAAACTAACAAATACAATAGGGGTCTTCGCCCCTTCGGGGCTTGACCCCTAATAAAAAGAAAAAGAAAACTAACAGATACAATAGGGGTCTTTGCCCATTCTGGGCTTGACCCCTAATAAGAAAACTAACAAATACAATAGGGGTCTTCGCCCCTTCGGGGCTTGACCCCTAAATATAGCTGCAAGCAGCAATACCGGGGTCAAGCCGAAAAGGGCACAGAAGGGTGTAAAGTTGAGTTTGGATAAGAATATTAAAGAACCTATGTAAACCTCATGATGTCAAATGAAAAAAAAAAAACGCAAAAGTAATCAACAAAAAAAATCTATGTTCTTGTCTACTGCAATCGTCCTTCTGTTATTGACAATCATGGAACATTAGAGCACTGAAGGACATGTGAGTGATGTTTGCAGTGGCATAAAACACAACATGTCACAACATGTTACAACAAGTTAAATCAGTCAAAAGAGACCACCCCCATGTCTCTACCATGTTCTGATGCCAAGACAAAGCTCTTTCAAAAATGGTTGATAAGGTATTCTCATTGGTTGCTAGAGAGTAAATTCACATCCACCAGTGATTATAGTCCAAGCCATATGAAATGAAGAATCCATGATGACTCATGGTTTTAGATGTGTTGTTGCAGTAGTTTTAGGCAAATATAGCTATTTTCTATCTCCAAACCACTAGGTGGCACTATGACAGGATCGTGCATGCAACCTCAGGTCATGACTGGGTTACATCTAGCTAGTTTCATGACTATACACATTAGTTCAGTAAAGAAATAGTTGTATGACCATAGGGCTTGCTTGATATGAAAGATTATGTTCAATTATAGGGCCACCTAGTGGTTCAGGCATACCAATTTTTTTTGTGTGGCCTCAGACTCTGCTCATACATCAGCGTATCAAATCTGGTGAAAAAAATCTCTTTTCGTGGCGAAGTTATAACCATTTATGTGTAAAAAACACAAAATGTAAAGGTAATTTTTCGTTTTTTGCAATTTTCGGCCATTTCTGATGAAAATTTTAAAATAACGCCAATAGAGTTTTTTGTTCAGAAGGTAATGCAATGTTCTTCCTATGGCATTTTCGAAGTCGATCGGAATAACGCTCGCGGAGATATTCGCACATGTTTTTTAAGTGCTATTTTGCCGCGCAGGGTTAACCGTAAGGCGAATTCTGGCATGTTTGGTATCGTTGTACACGGCAACTATTCAGAACTCTAAAGAAATAAGTCCTCTGAAAATACGTCAATCGGAGCCAAAGTTATTGGTGTGTAAAGCATAAGTCTGACCACTAGGTGGCGCTGTGACGAAACTCTGCATGCCCCCTCAGATCCTCACTGGCATCACAACTACCAAGTGTGGCATCAATAGACATAAGATTGGCGAAGATACACACTAAAACCTGTTTTTTTGCTCTCTACGTAAAATTTGTTGACGCGCTATACGAAAACGGGATGGTTTATCAAAATTCTTTTAATAACTTTTTGCCCCGAGTGTCTCCAGATGCTACATACCGTTTTCCGTGGAAATTGGGCAAAAGCTCTAGGACAAGTTCGCAAAAGTAGGTTTTATGAATAAATCAAAATGGCGGAAAATTTTTCATGACGGAAAATGACGTCATAGGGTCCAATCGAATCGTTTTTTCAAATCGAATTTTGTTTATAGGACTTATGGATCAGAAGTTATAAGCAAAAACATAAGTGCAACTTTGGACTGTTGGTGGCGCTAGCGGGTCAGAGATTAAGACTCCAAATTTGTTGTGGAGACTTTTTGGACAGTCCTCTATCAGTGTGCAAAATTTCATAACTTTCCTATGTAAGCTGCTATGGGCTGCCATAGACGCAATGGTGGAAGAAAAAGAAAAAGAAAAGGGAAGAATAATAATAAGAAAACTAACGGATACAATAGGCGTCTTCGCCCATTCTGGGCTTGACCCCTAATAATAAGAAAACTAACAGATACAATAGGGGTCTTCGCTCATTCTGGGCTTGACCCCTAATAATTATTATTATAAAAAGAAAACTAACGGATACAATAGGGGTCTTCGCCCCTTCGGGGCTTGACCCCTAATAATAATAATAATAGGAAAACTAACAAATACAATAGGGGTCTTCGCCCCTTCGGGCCTTGACCCCTAATTATAAATCATGACAGTTGTTTGGAGAACATATACATAGGTATGTTTGATCAAATAAGTATACTAAATACAATGGATATAAAAAGTCTACACACCCCTGTTAAAATTGCAGGTTTTTGTGTTTAAAAAAATGAAACCAAGATGAATCATTTCGGAACATGTTCCAACTTAATTCCGTACTTCCAACCTATATATTAAAGTGAATAACAATAAGAATAATTTTGTGGTGAAAAAATGGCAAGTACAGTTGTACAATAACCAGGTTGCATGAGTGTGCACACCCTTAAACCTAAACTTAGTTTAAGCACCATTAGATTTTATCACAACATTCAGTCTTAATGGTTATGTGTTAATCAATTTCACACATCTTGAATTTGGAATATTTTGCCATTTTTCCTTGCAAAGCATTCTAACGCTGTCAAATTGTTTGGGTGTCTCCAGTGCACCAAATATATATACTTTGGTCTCAATGGGCTATAATACATTATTCCACATGGATTTGGGATATAGAAATATTTGTTTTTAGAAACTTTAGATGGACTTGATGATATTTTTGGTAAAAAAAAATGATAATAGCCCAAACATGAAGAATTCATGAGATTTTTGTCACATGTAGGCAGCAACCAGTACTTGCCAGATATTGTTACAATTCTTTTAATGTTGCTGTTACCATTTTTTCCCCCTGGTTTTCATATCAATTTTAGGTGGATGCCCTGGTCTTAGTAATATCAGTGTTGTGCCATATTTTCTCCACTTGTTGATTATTGTTTTTACAGTACTCCATGGTATATTCAGTGTCTTGGAAATGTCTTGTTACGCTCTGTTGATTGATATTTTTAAACAATGGGATCATGTACCTGCTGAGTAAGCTCTATACAGCCAATGGCTTTTTTCAGCTGGATGATACTCAGAAAAAATCTTTTAGGACCAGGCACACTTCATTAATAGTTAAAAAGTAATTTTAATTGATGACAGGTAATTACTACTTCATATTTAACTTAAGTCTAAATGTGATTGGTTGCTTCTGAACACTGCCACAATCACTACTGTAAAAGGTTGTGCACACTTATGCAATCAGGTTATTGTACATTCTTTTATTTCATTTTATCATGTAAATTATTCCTATTGTTATTCACTTTAATAACTAGGTTGCAATTTCACAATAAAGATGGAACAGATTCTGACATGATTTATCTCGGTTTAATTTTATAAATCACTAAAACCTGCAATTTAAACAGGGGTGTGTAGAGTTTTTATATCCACTGTATTTTGGGAATTATGTGCTTGACCAGATCTTTTATGCACATACTGGGTGCAGTATTGATGCGCCTAAATCAGGGGTGTCAAACTCAAGGGCCGCGGGCCAACTCCGGCCTGCCCCCTCATTTTATCTGTCCGAGAGCATACAAATGATGTTAATTATGTGGCCTGCGAGAGCTTACAAATTATTTTATTTTTTATTGTAAGTTTTCTTTTTTGCAGGTTATTTCTACATTACTACATAATTTTTTTTAGCAGCCACCAAAACAAAATTTTGTCCTGCCAAAGTCTTTTTTGATAATGTAATGTAATTATAGTGATAATGTTGATTATTGCAGGAGAGAGAACGACCACTGCCCCGCACACTCTACTTGAGTGTCTGTGTCTCAATGCTAAGACTGCAGCAACTCGGATTTCTAGGCTGCATATGTCTTGTTTCAGAATATTAACAATTCTAAAGTTGATTGTTATTCTTAGTTAATAGTAAATTGTTGTAATATGCTTATGACTTGCGAATGTAACGTCAATGGTCAGTTAACTTAAATAAACCAGGCTTGATTTGGATTGAGAAACGGGGGATGGGCGGGTTGGAGTTTCTTTGTGAGATAGACCACAGACTCTGTACTAAATTTAAAAATTATTTATTTTACACTAAATATAAAATTTTAATGATATATAATAATAAATAAGAAAGTGCAAAACAACATAAAAAATTTGCCTTAATAGCAATCCATTTTTAACAAAAAGTATACAAACTACAACTATACAAGTGCAAAACAACATTGTCAAAATGTGCAAGGTGATCAGTCACTGCTAATAGCAGAGCAGACATACATGGATAAAGAATGTTGTAGAATGTCTGGCGAACGACGATAGATAGCGCGAAGAATGTAAAAACTGATTATTTCCCACTATAATTTAAATTATCTTAAAGGAGTGTAACAGAGGGTTTACTTGAGTGTAACCTTGTTCCCTGAAAAACCGGAACAAGATGCTGCACTGCTAAGGCCTATGGGGAAAACGTCTTTATTTGTTGACCCGCTGATTATAGTGTGTAAACACGTCAATGGAATTGACCTGGAGGTAAAATAAAATAGATGAGCACCAGCTGTGTCATCAGATCTTTTGTTTGAAGACCAGTCCTGGGACATCTACTGTACAGGAAAGACAGCGCAGCATCTCGTTCCGCTTTTTCAGGGAACAAGGTTACACTCAAGTAACCCCTCTGTTCCCTATCAAAAGCTTCTATCGATGCTGCGCTGCTAAGCACTATGGGGAACGACAATACCCACGCTGCCGTGCTTGGAGATGTCTGGACCCCTTATGGATGTGTAAGTGTGAGCACAAGACCGCAAGGAAATCTCAGACATAAATATCTAAGCAAAAAATAGTGGATGTGTGCGGAAAGGATGCTCCTGCCACCTCACAAACACCTATAAGCAGGCACCTCTTACTAATACTAATCTGATAATCCCCCGTTGGCTGCTTTATATTAAACAAACTGTCAACACGGGCTTTTGCGCTGCCTAGAGAGATGCTGCATTGCCTATGACTTTGAACGTTAGTTGAGAGCGGTTGAGAGTCAGTCTCATGCGGACTGACCAATGAAGAGAGGGCCTCAAGTTAAGACCCTCTCCTCATTGGTCAGTCCACATGTGGTGGGTCTAAGGTTACGCCGAGCAGGTTACGTGACGCAAGGCGTTGCTACAACAGAAGAACATGGGTCCCGTACACACTGAATATTCATTCGGATGTCACTTCACCTTTTAATGCTTAATCCTGTTCTTTACACACACAGTTCAATAATTTACGGGACTGACAACCGCATTCTAGAACCGAATTAACTCCCGCAAAAAGCAGGTAGTGACAACCGCATTTACAGAAACTCTGCTTAATAATAATAATAATACCTTTAATTTGTATAGCGCCTTTCAAAAACCCAAGGACACTTAACAAAACAAGGAGAGGGGAAGGGGGGGGCGCTAAAGGCCAATGGCCTCAGTGAAGAGATGTTTTTAGATGCTTTTTGAAGGTTGTTAGAGAGGAGGCAGAGCGAATGGCATGAGGAAGCTTGTTCTAGAGTAATGGAGCACCCACACAGAAAGCTCTATCACCAAACGTCTTAAGCCTGGACTTAGGGACAGCGAGCAGGTCCTTGTCAGAGGACCGCAGGGATCGTGCTTGGTTGTATGGTTGTAGTAGATCAATGAGGTACTGAGGTGCAAGTCCATGGAGAGATTTGTACGTCAGAAGAAGGATTTTGTAAATGATCCGGGACTTAACTGGCAACCAGTGAAGCTTCTTCAACATTGGAGTAATATGAAGTCCAAGTTTTGTGTGTGTAAGCATCCTAGCTGCAGATGTCTGTACAGAGTCTGTCAGTAGCCTTACTAGGTGGACCTAAAAGGATGCCATTACAATAATCAAGTCGTTAGGTGATGAAAGAATGAATGAGGGTCTCAGCGACAGAGTTGGAGATATACTGTCAGAGTCTAGAGATGTTCCTTAGATGGTAAAAGGCAATTTTGGTAATTTTTTTGATGTGTTGCTGATAAGAGAGAGTAGAGTCCATAATGACGCCCAGGTTACGTACTTGCGAAGATGCTGAGATTGAGCAGCCATCCACATCCAGTGTGAAGTCATCAACTTTTTTAAGGAGTGACGAGGGAGCAAACACCATGAGTTCTGTTTTGTCATTATTGAGTTTGAGATGGTTATTGACAAGCCAGTGCTTTATGTCCTTCAAGCAATTGATAAGTGGCAATGGTGGGAGAGAAGTGGAAGGCTTAATACTGATGTAGAGCTGGGTATCATCAGCTTAACAGTGAAAATGTAATCCATGTTTCCGGATGATCATCCCTAGAGGTAACATGTAGATATTGAATAATAATGGGCCAAGCACCGATCCCTGTGGCACGCCATGTAAGACTGGCACCAGATCAGAGCAAATGCCTTTTAGGGTGGTGTATTGTTGCCTGTTGGTGAGATAGGATTCAAACCAGCAATATGCAGTACCAGTAAGGCCAATGAGTTCAGAGAGGCGAGTAAGAAGAATGGAATGAGAGACTGTATCAAATGCAGCAGATAGGTCCAGAAGTATTAAAATGCTGACAAGCCCAGAGTCAGCTGCCATGAGAAGGTCATTTGTGATTTTGATTAGAGCGGTTTCAGTGCTATGCTGTATCCTAAAAACCAGATTGAAATGGCTCATAGAGGTTGTGCTGTAGCATATGATGGTCAAGTTGGGAAGCCACAGCCCTTTCCAGTAACTTAGATAGGAAAGGTAGGTTGGAGATTGGGCGGTAGTGGTTTGGATCAACTTGGTTTAGGTAAGGACTTTTAATGGGTTTGTGGAAAAAAAGTCCATTCAAATAATTTGCCATTGTACACATAACGGGGGCGAGGGTCCGTACGCCTTTTTTGGACGCCCCAGCTCCTTTAGGTAACAGGCAAATGGAAGATCCTGTTTTTCCGGCAGTAATGGGTGTCAGGGGGGACGTGCCCATATGGACACCTGCAGGGGTGCCCTTGAGTCACGGGTGTGCCCCCACACGACCCCCCCGAGACCCCCCCGTCCACGGGACCACTATTTGTCCATTTGCCCACTTTTTGTCCGGATGTCATGTACCACCCCTTTCGACGCTCCAGCACGCCCCCAGACACGCCCCCCCAGTCCACGGACCCGTTATTTGTCCATTTGCCCATTATTTGTGCGGGATGACCCCCCGACCCCACCTGACCACCCCCCGACCCCCCCATGACACGGACCCACTATTTGACCATTTGCCCATTATTTGTGTGGGATGACCCCCTGACCCCACCTGACCACCCCCCATGACACGGACCCGGTATTTGTCCATTTGCCCATTATTTGTGCGGGATGACCCCCCTGACCCAACCTGGCCCCCCCGACCCCCCCCAATGACACGGACCCACTATTTGTCCATTTGCCCATTATTTGTGCGGGATGACCCACCTGGCCCCCCCTCGACCCCCCAATGACACGGACCCACTATTTGTACATTTGCAGACTACTTTTTGGGGAAATCGTCCAAACCCCCAACGGACGTCACAGGCCCTGCTTTTGTCCAGTCACGTGCCCTGTAGCGCAGAGTTCGAAGCAAAAATGCCATCCCTGTCCGTTTTTGCTCAATTTGGACATAAGCTTTACCAAACCACCCCTACCCCCTCCTCCTCCACCGGATGTAAGCTTGCCATTCGTCTGTTTCGAGATCCGGCACATCTCGGGGTCGTGGGGACGAAAGTGACACGAATCAGGTACGAAAAATAACATTGGTTTAATGGAGGTGTGTCAGTGCTGTCACGCGGCCCCGCGAAGGCGCTGGGCCCCGACACGTACGTGGTATCGCAGTGCAGATGGCCCCGCTAAGGAATCCGGCACTCTGCCCGCCGAGAACCTTTCATAAACCCTTCTTGCCAACCCTAACCCTAGGCATTTTGCGATCGCACTGGGAGGCCCAGTGAGGGCGCTGTGGGCACGCCGTACAGCGAATGCGCGTGGGTTTCGGAGACATTGTGCGCGGGCCCCCCACCGGGCCGGCCGCCGAATTTCGGGCGCCTACTACTTTTCCCGGCTTCGCGGGGGCCCTGACAGTTTCCTGCTAAATCTGCGGGTTCGCGGACGGGGTCGGATCGGGTCAAAATTCGGCACACGCGCACTTGGGGGTCGCTCCAGCTGGGCCCCTGAAGCACAGACCCTTGGGACCTTCAGAAAAAAAGTTGGCGTAACGGAGCTCAAATGGCAAACAACATGGTCTAGTGGTCTGGGCCATCAAGAGGATCTTGATGAGTGATTTTCAGACCTTTTGGACAACTATGTCTTATTTTTGAGCTACGTTCTCCAGATTCGGATATGTCGATCGGGGGCTCCCCAGAGGTCATTTTCGGATATGTTGCGCGTGAGCCCTCCGCCAGCCCGCGCGCCAATTTCCGCGACCTTGCGCTATTTCCCCGCTATTAGCCGTCGGTTCGTGCCGGAGTCGGATCGGGTCGAAATTCGGCACGCCGGATGTCGGAGTTCTCTCGAGACGGACCCCCGAAGTGCGGGCCGCTGCGGCATTCCTGAAAGAATAGATAAAAAAGCAACGCAAACGCAAGGCCTGAGGCCTATGCGAATTATAATGAGGGAATTTGATGTTTTGGACGGCAGGCCACATGTTTTCTTTCAGGCCACGACACCCGTCTTTGGATATGTCGTAGAGGGGCACTCGGTGAGCCAGGGCCCCGAATTTGGGGCACCTATGCCCTTCCGGGGCCTTTCGGTGACACTGCAAAAATCCTCATTTTTTCACGTTTTTTGTATGGGAGGAGAAAATTTGTCACCAGGGAACAAGTTTTCTAGGCTTTCAGACGATGCTGATTCACCTGGTAAAATTTTTGTGAGAAGGATTTCCAAGTTCGAGGGTGTAGCCCATTCAGGGGCAGAGCTAGGGGCATTTAAATATCAGAAAAGTGTGAAAAAGCTCAAGTTTAGGGCTCTATTTCTCGGCCCGGCAAGGCCGTAGAGATTCAAGTGAGGGTTCGTTGGAAAGGTCCGCAGTAGGAAAGAGTCCGCGTGGCTCTCTCGGGGGCGGAGCTATGTGCTTTTGAAAATACGTTTTGAAAACAATGGTATATCAGAAAGGGGCGGGGCCGTAGACTTGGGGTGGGGGCGTGTCTGACCGGGCGTCGAGACCTTTCAAACGACACCACCCCCAAGTCTCTACGACATTCCTTAGCCGAGATAGATTTTTTTGGGGGGGGGGTGAAATGCTTTCTTGAAGATTTGCCTCAATTTCTTTTCTATGTGAAAATGTGTAAAAAATGCAGATTTTCAGGGCTCTGTTTCTCGGCCCGAGAAGGTCGTAGACACTCCATTTAGGATTCGTTGGAAAGCCCCCGATGAGACCTTTCGAAGGAGCCCGGGGGTTCGAGGGTGTGGCCTTCTAGGGGGCGGAGCAACGGGCTTTTGATTGTAAAAGCTCATTTTTTATATCTCCGGCAGGGAAGGTCCTAGAGACTTGGGGGTGGGGGCGTTTTGAAGGGCCTTGGGACCTTGGGACCTTTCGAACGACACCAGCCTCGAGTCTCTACGACGTTCCCTCGCCGAGATATAATTTTCCACTTTTGAAAATTTATGAAAAAGGCTTGTTTTCAGAGCTCGTTTACTCTGCCTAGCAAGGTCGTGGAGACTCGTGTGAGGGTTCGTTGGAAAGGCCCGAACTAGCCCATTCAGGGGCGAAGCTCGGCTCATTTGAATATGTGTAAAAAAAATTTGGACTGTGTTTTTTGTGTTTGAAAACATGCGAAATAGGCTAAAGTTTAGTGCTCTTTTGCTCAGCCGAGCAAGGTCGGAGACACTTGCTTGTGGGATCGTTGGAAAGCCCTGGACTAGACCTTTCCAACGAGTCCAAGGGCGGAGCTAGGGGCATTTGAATATATTAACTCATGTTTTATATCTCCGGAAGGGGAGGTCCTAGAGACTTGGTAGTGGGTGCGTTTTGAAGGGTGCGGCGACAGGGAATGACAGGGGTACCCCTTACGTCATTTTTTTAAACAAAATTTTAAACGTTCCCGGATTTGTTCACACCTGCTTACGCGTGAAGAGGGGGTCGGGCCGTGCGCGGAAACGCGGGTCTCGGGGCGGTGACTTGTTGCGGAGCGGAGCTACGGCACTGACACGTGTCATCGATTCCATAAAAAAAAAAATAGTGGGTTCGTGTACATGTCGTACGTGCACGAAAGTAACCTTGACGCGATCCGGGCATTGTCCTTGTCGCGCAAAAAAAAAAAAAAAAAAAATAAATAAATAAATAAATAAATAAATAATGCGGTCGAAATCAGTGAGGCTCTAAAGGAAATCAATGACACAAACCCATTATTTGTCCATTGGCAGACTATTTACATGCAAGTGTCAGGTCCGTGTACTTTGGGGGGGGGGGTCAGGGGGTGTGGCCGGACCGATGACGAGCATAATTGGCAATTGGACAAATAGAGGGTCCATGGACGGGGGTGCAGTTCCCCCTTGAGTCCAAGTAGCGTATCACACCAAAAAGCCAATAACTTTGACCCCCCCTTTGCTTGGCTCGTGGGGGGGGCCAGGGGGGCAAATCGACCGCTCACCGACTCGGGGTGGGGCGGGGTCACGTGCCGCATCGCCCGTTGGGTTGCCAAAAATTTTGGGTGGGCGGCGCGCAGCGTACACGAAGTCGCGTCCACGCTCAATATCCGTAACTGGCTAGCGTACGCCTTTGACTTTTGGTGCCCTTAGGCATGCCAGGTTTTTCAAGTGTAGGGATAACTGCAGCAGTTTTGAAGCTGATGGGGACCACCCCAGAAGACAGGGAGGTGTTGATGATGTTGACCAGGGTGGGACCCAGAGTTGGAAGACATCCCTTAACCAAGAATCCTGTTTGCTGGTCGTAGACTTTGCCTTTGATACTAGCTCAAAAACTTGAGCTGTTTTGAGCAAGGAGAAAGAGGAGAGGCAGTCCTCCGGCATGAAGGCAGTTGGAGACTTTGTATCCAGCAGCGGTAGTGTGGTTGGGTGACAGGAGCTAGACAGCTGAAGTTGTTGGTGGATGGTTTCTACCTTTCTCTGGAAGAAATCCTGGAATCTGGAGCATAAGCCAACAACGTCAGGAGGTTGAGAAGTGTCAAGTGGGCAGAGTAGGCGGTTGATAGTGGAAAAAGCTGTTACGGTTGATGTTGTTGGTTAACAATAAGTTTTGAATAGTAGCTGTTTTTCACCTTAAACAGAGCATCTTTGTAGCTCTTAACATGGTCAATGTAGGCTACCTGATGGACAGTGAGGCCGGTTTTTTTATAGTACCTCTCCAGCCTCCGCCCTGTGGCCTTCATGAGGCGAAGTTCAGCAGTGAACCAGGGAGCAGGACACGAGAAGGAAACATATTGCGTAATGAGGGGGGCAACAGAGTCCAGACTACATGACAAGGCCAGGTTATAGTGATTAACCAGGTCATCCACTGGACAGTTTTGGGGATAGCTAATAAGATGGTCCGTTAGAGTGTTTGATCATTTTTGTATGGACACTTGTTTGACGTTTCGATATGCAATGATCCTCTTCTCACACTTCCTGTGTGTGTGTAGAGAAACAGAGAACATGATGGCAAAGTGATCCGAAACAGCCAGGTCAATAGTTTGTAGATGATTTGGGGTAATGCCAGAAGAGCATAACAAGTCCAGAGTGTGCCCTTTAACATGCGTAGGGCCATTAACATCTTGTGTAAAATTAAAGCAATCAAGTAGTGACAAAAATTTAGCAGCAAAAACATTACTGGAGACAACATGGATGTTAAAATCTCCAAGTAAGATAGTAGCTGGAGAGGTAGGGCAGATCAGAGCAAGTAGGTCCGAGAGCTCAAGCAGAAAGCTAGCAGATGCCTTAGGTGGGCGCTAATCAAGGACCACCTGTAGCTTCAGAGGTCCAAACAGAGAAAAATGTATACACTCAAATGAAGTGGGATGTACTGGAAATTCTTTTATCTGGAAATCATCATGATGTATGACAGCTAGTCCCCCACCACATCCAGAGCTACGGGCCTTTTGAATGTAACTATAGCCTTTAGGGGGTAGCTTGGTTAAGTAAAAAAAATAAATTTTGTTCTGCCAAATTTCAGTCAAACATAGAAAATCAATTTTCCTGTCAATTAAAATGTCATGAATTAGTGGTGCTTTATTGTTTAATGAGCGAGTGTTCAGCAGCATAAATGAGACAGACTTTAAAACAGGAGTATTTGCATGAGAAATGACATCAACAGCCCGTTCTATGGGGCGTAAGTTAAATAGTTGTAGGCACGGCTTGTTCTGATGACGTCTTCGCTGGGTAGCGATAGACGGAACCAGAGCCGGCCCAGCCACTAAACGACACTTGCAACTGCAAAGGGCCTCGTGGCCAGCAGAGAGCCCCCTAAAGTCACTTAGCTAGTGGTTGAAAAAAATCATTCATCAAAAGTAACATAAAATAAATATAAATATTCATTATTTATTATTATGGCAATGTTAAAAAGGCTGTTACTTGTTATTATAGTTATTATGAAAGTTCGCTAATAAGATCTCTTTCTTGCCAAGATTGATTGACACACAGCATCCAGCGCAGCAGGCAATCAGTGCCTGAGACTATGTGCAGGCGAGCATCCCGCCCACAGAACGCAAAGTTGAGTTGAGCCGGATCGCTGATACAGACGCAAACTTTTGCTGTTGCTTTAAGGACAATTTCTTTAATGTTATGCGTGTAAATGCGAAGTAAGTGGATCTTATTTGACTTCGGTAATGACCAAACCTGTGTTCTGTTTGACTTCTCTTTCTTATACTTGCCATCATAACGTGAATTGGTTTATTAAGCTTAATAATTCATATTTAAACGGTTTAACGTGGTAAATTAATTCTGTTACGCTTATATTTCACGTATGCCATTGTAATTTCTACATATTTATGTCATTAGTGTAATTGTATTGTTAAACGTCTGAATTTAGAGTGTTTTATTTGTAAGAGTAAACAAACTCATGCGCATATGCGTGGTACATGTCCAGACAGCGCACCGTTGTTAAACCACCTGCTAGCCTTTGCAAAAGTGTATAATGTCACTGTTCGGTGTTTAATATTTAAACTATAGCAATGCATATGACATACAGTAGCCAGCTTTGTTAGATTAATGTTATGAATGCAATGTTAATTGTTAATCTTCAATTATTAATATTATTTGCAAGTGAATTGTTATTATCCACAAACCTATGTTTGTGTCAGATTTAGCTCATCTCAAACAAGAATGTTAGGTACTATTAACCTTGTTTGTTGGGTTTTAGATATTATTGTTAATTTTGTTTATTTGAAAAATTTAAACATTTAAGTGTTATATTTGTTATTTTATATAATATTTTAATTAAATGCTATTCTATTTACTCTATTTCATTTTAATTATATATAGGCTGTTGTTTGTGCCTCTTAATCTCTGGTGTCAATTAAAAATGTTTCTTTGATGGTCAGTGAAAATCACTTTATCAGTCTTTTTATTCAGCAAGTTCATCAGTGTGTGTTTGTTGCACTGCACTGCCATTCAGTTGAGTCAGTGGTATCATATTTTTCTGTTAGACATCAAACATGGAACTCAAATCAAGAACTCAAGGGGGCAGTTTCCCTGAAAGGAATTAAACTAGTCCTAGACTAAAATAAAAGTAGGCTAAGAGCTGTCCAAACTGAAAAAAGCTTGCACTGACATATCTTAAAATACACCAGTGCCCTTTGTTTTGCCTCAAAATCCACACAAATAATGTTTTTAGTAAGGCATTTTTGTTAAAATTAGTTATGTTTTCTAATTAAACTAAGGCTGAGTCCTGTCTAAAGATATTCCCTGTCCGGGACCACCCCAAGGTCTTTTATTGTCATTCTGTAGGCTTCATGTTGCCACATAAGAACAAAATACATACTCAGGACCAGCAAAAAAGATCATTAACATACAGTATACATAGAATAATTAAAACAGAATTTAATAGACACATTTAAAAAAATAACATATTAGATATCATATGTGCAGTATAGTCATAAGGTAGTCATTGCTTTTGTTTAGGCCTTACTTAAAACGGTCAAAGGGCCCCCGACTAAATTTTGCTTAGGGCCCCCAAAGGTCTAGGGCCGGCTCTGGACGGAACAGAAGTAGTTTGAGACGTCGCCATGTAAACAAACTTATGTCGAGCAGCCCTGTGCACATACCGGGGGCGTCGTAAGAGATGGAGAGATTTAATCGCCTCAAGCCCAGCTTTACATGGTACGATGTGCGAGTTGAAATTTTTGAGTTCCAAAGGGCAGTATCTAAGGACAGCCATGATGTCAGAGGAGACTGCTAGCTTGCCGCTAGCGTTAGCTTACGAGCCTCCGAACATCACCAGAGAATCTCGTCCCAACTTGAACAGAGTACACTGTGGGGAATCGAGCCATTGTCAGAGGTAATTAAAAGCAGTTGGCAAATGTTGGCAATTTGGGATTCATCCAAATAAATCCAATGTTGTTAGCATAGCAGTTTGGAAGCATAACACTAGTTTAGCAGATCCTGTAGCATTAATCCAGCTGATAGTGTAAAATTAAACCAAGCCAAGTTGGTAAAGCAGCATAAGTAGAATCACAGAGTAGTTTTTTGGACATAAGTGAGCATAAGTGAGCATGAGAAGCGGCAGACACGCCAGCGTCCTCTCACCTCACCTTTTAAATGTCACAAAGGGACATTAGGCTTAGTGTATACTTAACCGAACTGAACAACTAGTAGTTAATCAAGTGTTTAAACGTGCATCATAAACAGGACAGGTCTCTCTTCTGAAAAAATAAATGCTTAGAAGGGGAAAAAAGCTTCTGTATGCGCGGTTCAGAAAATGACAGAGGCACGAGCGTTTGCTGACTAGTGTTGCCAGATCTTGCACTAAAAAAGCAGCGAACAAGAAAAATCCAATAATAAACCGAAATAAATCTAAATGCTTTACCTCAAGGATCAAAATATTGGGACCGGCACCTTCACACTTGATCGTGTGGGTAGTCTGGGATTCGATTACGATGCGGGCACATTTGTCTCCCGCACAAATCGCGACCATTCAGCATACCATTCAGAGTCAGGCTAGGCCAGGATCTCACTGTGAAACAATATCAGAGGATATTAGGGCTCATGGCATCAGCATCGACTGTGATTCTTTTGGGGCTGTTGCATATGAGGCCGTTTCAGTTGTGACCCAGAGCCAGAGGGTTTCATCCAAGGGGCAATCCTCAAAGGCTAATAAAAGTGGTTTCTTGCCTTGGGTCCCACGCTATGGGCAACTTGTCATCTCAGACTGCTAATGACAGACGCCTCCCTGACGGGCTGGGGTGCGATCTTAGATGGTCGTCCAGCTCAAGGGGAGTGGGAGGGTCATCAGCTTGGTTGGCACATCAATTGCCTAGAGCTGACGGCTGTATTTCTGGCCCTGAAATAATTTCTCCCCCAACTGAGAAGCTGTCATGTCCTAGTGCGGGTGGACAACATAGCGACAGTCTCATACATAAGTCTCCAGGGAGATCTGCGCTCTCGCAATTTGAACAGGATAGCGAGGCAGATTTTTCTCTGGGCTCAGGACAAGTCCATGTCACTCAGAGCAGTGTACATCCCGGGGAACCTGTATGTAGGAGCGGATTTACTGTCCAGGCAGACATTATTGACTGGGGAATGAAACCCCACCCAGACATAGTGTCTCAGATATGGACCAGATTTTACAGAGCGGAAGTGGACCTCTTGGCCTCTTTTCAGATAATGCAATGTCCCCTTTACTTCTCTCTGAGTCCCCCAGCCCCCCTGGCTCTGGACGCAATGGCGCACACATGGCCGGACAAGCGCTTCTATGCATTTCCTCCAGTTCCACTGCTCCTGCAGGTTCTAGCCAGAGTTCGCCAGCAATGTTGACTCAAGGACATGAGATCCTGGAGTGAAATTAGCATCCAAGCTATAAAATATTATGAATGTATGTGCAAAAGTGTAAAAAAAAGCATTCAAAAGCGCAAAAGCGTTAAAGCATTCATATGCCCTAGCACTCAAAATAGTTTCAATAACATCAGGCAACAACCCTGTGTCCCTCAGTTGGTACCCTTCTGGGGCCAAACATGGAGATTCCACAGGTCGGGCCTGGGATGAATTATCATAATCCCCGCCTGAGACAGAAGGTCCCTCCTCTCCGGACTCGCCCATGGCGAGCCGTTGAGGAGAGATATTATCTCTGAGAACCATAATCTGTTCAGCCAACGCGGTGCTATCAGTAAGAGGCAAGAGCCTTGCTGGCGAACTCTGGCTAGAACCTGCAGGGGTGTACACTGCTCTGAGTGACAGGGACTTGTCCTGAGCCCAGATAAAAATCTGCCTCGCTATCCTGTTCAAATTGCGAGAGCGCAGATCTCCCTGGAGACTTATGTATGAGACTGTCGCTGTGTTGTCCACCCGCACTAGGACATGACAGCTTCTCAGTCGGGGGAGAAAGTATTTCAGGGCCAAAAATACAGGTGTCAGCTCTAGGCAATTGATGTGCCAACCAAGCTGATGACCCTCCCACTCCCCTTGAGCTGGACGACCATCTAAGATCGCACCCCAGCCCGTCAGGGAGGCGTCTGTCATTAGCAGTCTGCGATGACAAGTTGCCCATAGCGTGGGACCCAAGGCAAGAAACCTTGCCTGTGGCGCGTCACTTTTATTAGCCTTTGAGGATTGCCCCTTGGATGAAACCCTCTGGCTCTGGGTCACAACTGAAACGGCCTCATATGCAACAGCCCCAAAGGAATCACAGTCAATGCTGATGCCATGAGCCCTAATATCCTTTGATATTGTTTTACAGTGAGATCCTGGCCTAGCCTGACTCTGAATGGTATGCTGAATGGTCGCGATTCGTACGGGAGCCAAATGTTCCCGCATCGTAATTGAATCCCAGACTACCCACACGATCAAGTGTGAAGGTGCCGGTCCCAATATTTTGATCCTTGAGGTAAAGCATTTAGATTTATTTCGGTTTATTATTGGATTTTTCTTGTTCGCTGCTTTTTCAGTACAAAATCTGGCAACACTAGTCAGCAAACGCTCGTGCCTCTGTCATTTTCTGAACCGCGCATATAAAGCTTTTCCCCTTCTAAGCATTTATTTTTTCAGAAGAGAGACCTGTCCTGTTTATGATGCACGTTTAAACACTTGATTAACTACTAGTTGTTCAGTTCGGTTAAGTACACACTAAGCAGAGTTTCTGTAAATGCGGTTGTCACTACCTGCATTTTGCGGGAGTTAATTCGGTTCTAGAACGCGGTTGTCAGTCCCGTAAAATTACTGAACTGTGTGTGTTAAGAACAGGATTAAGAATTAAAAGGTGAAGTGACATCCGAATGAATATTCAGTGTGTACGGGACCCATGTCTCACTTTCTTCTGTTGTAGCAACACCTTGCGTCAAGTAACCCGCTTGGCGTAACGTTAGATCCACCACATGCAGACTGACCAATGAGGAGAGGCTTTTAGCTTGAGGCCCTAAATTCATTGGTCAGTCCGCATGAGACTGACTCTAAACCGCTCTCAACTCACGTTCAAAGTCATAGGCAGTGCAGCATCTCTCTGGGTAGTGCAAAAGCCTGTGTTGACAGTTTTTTTAATATAAAGCAGCCAGCGGGAGATTACCAGATACAGTATTTTGCTCATGCCCTTGCTGCCCTGGGCCCTGTAGATGTCTTGGGCCCCTGGGCAATTGCCCAGTTGCCCGTATGGTTAATCTGGCCCTGTCTATGAGGTAGGTACAGTAATAGCATAGAGAATTTTAGAAAAATAAGAAATGTGACCTTTGTCAAGGTCCAGCTGGTGCAATTTTCATATTTCATAATTTGACCCATCTCATATGTCTACAGTTATGATTAAAGAATCAAGAAACGAGGACAGGATATGACATGGTTAATTTGTACATTATTGTAATGTTTATTTATTGTTTAATAAACACTAATGGCAGTTTTTCCAAGTCTTTTATTTGTTTTATCCTTCGTGTTAACAGTCCAGTGAAAACCCTACCAAGAGTATCATACTGAAATTCTATTGTAACATGAAAATTTGATACCGTTACATCCCTAATATTAGGCATTCTTTTAGTGGGGCTTTTGAGATATCCAAACCAGATGTATGATGTCGTATCTCTCTCCACAGTAATATAATGGGAAAAATAACTTGTACATACAAATGGTTATATTTACTCATACCACGGGGCTGTTGAATGCTTTATTTTGATTGGTTGAAAAATGTTCCATGGGTGTTGATTATTTTTCTGTAAACCGTACACCTAACTTATCAAATGTCTTAAAATAACTACCAGAGCTACACTGAAAACATAAAAAAGTTTTATTTTTTAAAATCACAATTTAATATTTAATGTCCCTGAAGTTATTTCTGTGGTAAAAAAAATAAATAAATCTGTCTAATAAGTTTACAGTGAATGAATACAATGCATTATCCCTTAAATGTTATCCCGCCTTGTGCAAAAAACTATGTTGCATGTGCGCATCTGCGTCAAACTGATTCTGGCTGGACAGGATTTACCGCGAGTTTTCAAAATCACGGTAATCAAACACGGTTGTAATGATGATTCATTTTAAAATGATAATACTAACCGTCAGGACATTTTTATCATGGTTAATCGTGAAACCGGTAATCGTCCCATCCCTAAACCGGAATAATTGTCTCTGGTCCTTTGAATTAGGTTTTTGAAGTAGGTTGAGATATTGGGCCCTATTTTAACGATCTAAGCGCATTGTCTAAAGTGCACAGTGCAACGTGTAAATGGGCGTGTCCGAATCCACTTTTGCTAATTTAACGACGGGAAAAACGGTTTGTGCGCCGAGCGCATGGTCGAAAAGGGTTGGTCCTATTGTAATGGGAGTATTTTGGGCGTAACGTGCAGTAAACCAATGAGAGTCTCAGCTTTCATTCCCTTTAAAAGCAAGTTGCGCTGGCGCTATGTCTTATCCCTATTTAGATGACGGACTTTGTAAACTGAAAAACTAAGCGGAGGAAGAAGATCCCCAGTTTAAGATTAATGTTAAATAATTGTGTTGTTTTTCACTTGGATTGAAATTGTTATTTTTTTATTAAAACCTTTAAAACCCATTTTCTTTTAGTCATGTAAGTAAAAATGCAGGCTTGTAATTGCTTTAAATGTATGGCTATCCAATATCATCAAAAAATATTGGATACAGGAGATAAAGAATTTACAAACGGCTCTATGCGCGTTTCAGCACTTTGGACAGCGGTTTTTTTAGCAAAGAGTTTTTTTTAAGCATGACTTAAAAATGTTTCTCATCTCACCATATCCGCAGGTACAGAGTCATCATATAATAAATCCGTGAGGTAGCATTTAAAAAAACATTTAAAAACAAATGCATTTGTTTAAAGCACTGCATTTATTTACTTACCAGGCTGCAGGTGAAGCAACTCTTTGCGCCTTCTAACGTCTCATAATTAGTCCTCATTTATGTCCAAGAGATTCAATAATAATCTTTTACATTCAATCCTTTAATCTTTCATATTTAAAAGCATTTTTGTGCTGCTGCGCATTCATGTACTTTGTGATAAGCAAACCCGCGTTGTCCTCCCGTTTATAGGCGCATACTAATGCGCTCTTTAAATAACATAAAACACATTGCGCCATTGACTTTAGACTTTAGACCAGGTTTTTGTTGGTCAATGGCGTAGTCTATTTTAGTTGCCTCAAAATAGCAACGCGCCAACAATGCGCCTGAACACACCTCATTTTCAGACCAGAACGCCCATGGGCGCAAAAGGGGGCGCAAATGCATTTGCTATTTAAACAACGCGGCGCTAAACGTGAAAATTAGGGTGGAAACTAGCGAAAGACATTTGCGTCGCGCATTGCGCTGCATTGCGCCGGATGCAAGATAGAGCCCATTGTGTTTTTGTGAAAAACTTCTGTATTCGATTTAGAGCAATGATCAAAGCATACACTGAGTTTGAACTGTTTGACGTGAGGGGTTGCTTACAGGTTGAATAGGTTGGGTAAGAGGGCCATCTGGTGGATAATAGCGGAAATACTGATTGATGGAAAAACCTTGTCAATGATGGGGAAAGAGTTAATACAATCTTCTTCATGGTCCACGCTACTTTACACTGATGCAGTCACATGTAAATAGATTTTTAAGTCCATATTATCATATTAAATGTCTCTGACTATTACAAATATTATTCATATTTTATTTGGATGTTTTTAAAAAAAATTCACAACAATACATATGCAGTTAAAATCTCAGACAATGTTTTTATTCTAAGTTTTTTTATCCACAAATAAGTAGTTCTGGTGACTTGGGTGGCGAATCTGTTCATCTAAAATATTCTAAGATTTAAAGGAGTAGTCTACTTTAAAAATGGGGTTCATTGACTTTTTTATAGTAGGAAAAAAACTACTATGGTAAGTCAATGGGCCCCATCTTTAAAGTGTGCTACTACTTAAATGATTATTTATAACGATTAAAAATTTCAGCAAAATAGTAATTATTATCCTGCAATTCTTGTGTTTGTTGTCTTGCTTTCAATCAAGCAATAAATACAAGCATACAAATAGCAGCTGCAGTTCACTGCAGTTGGTTTTTGACACTGTTGTTTTTTTGTGAATTGTCAGGAATTGTTTAGACCTGCTATCTCAGCTGCAAGAAGAGGAGGAGGCCAGTTTACTGGCTGAGCTGCAGCAGCTAAAACAGAAGGAAGAATCAATGGTTCAGGAGCTAGAGAGCATCGAGGTGCAGCGTGAAGCTGTGGCCAAAGAGTTGGCTGAAGGGCGCATCCACTGCCAACACCTGGACACTGAAGAACTTCAGTGCGTATGAATTGACAATAGCGACGCTATTTGTAGTTATTTATATTTTAACTTATATCTAGTATATTCTTGACTTCTTTGTCTTTAAGTTCTGAATGCTAGTCACTGAAATTGAGGATATCAAAACATTAGTTATTGTTTCAGATGTGCCTAGTTACATAAGCTCTTAAAAACCATACACAGTTTGGTTACATCCAGGCTTGTGCACAAATCAGAATTTCAGAATTTGCCTACATTCAATTCATAAATTGGAATTTGAATTGACTCCACCCTACAGGAAGTTGAATTTGAATTGGAATGACAGGAAGTGGAATTAAATTCATGGCAATTCAAAGAAATTCCACAGTTACACAACAGAAAGAATCTCACAGACATTCAGTGTTAGGAAAGTTACTTTGGAAAATTGTTTGGCAACCACTTTAAATACTTGGTTAAAATAAAGCATTCTGGGAAATGAAGTCATGTTCCATCGTGTTCCACAAAATTACAATTACAAAAAATCCAACTTAATTATTTGTTATGTGACTAGAGTTTTTAACATTAATTGCTTGGGGAAAATATTTCCTGTTAATTTAATCTGTATTTAACCCTCAAGAGTTCCTTTAAAAAACTTCCTTAAGTGTTCCTAAGGCCACAAAATGACACCTTCATAAAACTGCTCTAAAAATATCATACGTCAATATTTTTTTTCATTTTAAACGATGCAGTCTTTTAGAACTACTTCTGCCTGAAACATAGATATCAAATATTGATTACATTTGTGGAAATTTTAAAATTTCCACAAATTTAATTAATATTTGACATATATGTTTCAGGAAGAAGTAGTGTTAAAACATTTAATAGTTTAAAGTGGAAAAAATTATTGATGTATGATATTTTTAGAGCAGTTTTGGGGAAGGTGTCATTTTGGCCTTAGGATCATTTTGGCCTTAGGAAGTGTGAGTTTTTTTTTTTTAAATCTTACCCTGTTCAAAAAATAACAATGCATCAAAATCAATGTTGCTACCAATCTTTGACCCATCCTAGGGTCTAATAATAATTATAATCAAATGGTAGTTCAAATGTTTTTTGGGGGGGAATATTTAGTTTATTTGTTTTTTCTGTTAAAAAACATGGGTTAATGTAAACAAACTGGCATGTAAAGGGTAAAAATTTCCACAAATTTAATTAATATTTCATATGTATGTTTCAGGCAGAAGTAGTTCTAAAAGACTGAATCGTTTAAAGTGGAAAAAAATATTGACATGATATTTTTAGAGCAATTTTTAGGAAGGTGTCATTTTGTGGCCTTAGGAACACTTAAGGAAGTTTTTTATAAAATCTGACCTTGTTCAAAAAATAACAACGCATGAAAATCAATGTTTCTACCAATCTTTGACCCATCCTAGGGTATAATAATAATAATAATAATCACATGGTGGTTCAAATGTGTTTTTTGGAAAATATTTTGTTTTTTTGTTTTTTTTCTGTAAAAAAAACATGGGCTAATGTTAGCAAACAGGCATATAAAGGGTTAAAATTTCCACAAATTTAATTAATATTTGATATCTATGTTTCAGGCAGAAGTAGTTCTAAAAGACTGCATCGTTTAAAATGAACAACAATATTGACGTATGATATTTTTAGAGCAATTTTTGGGAAGGTGTCATTTTGTGGCCTTAGGAACACTTAAAGAAGTTTTTTTATAAAATCTGACCTTGTTCAAAAAATAACAACGCATGAAAATCAATGTTGCTACCAATCTTTGACCCATCTCAGGGTATAATAATAATAATAATCACATGGTGGTTCAAATGTGTTTTTTGGAAAATATTTAGTTTTTTTTTTCTGTAAAAAAACATGGGCTAATGAAAACAAACAGGCATATAAAGGGTTAACCCTTTAAATGCCAATAAGTTAACATTAATCGAACCACAGTGTTCGCTGATGTCGTGAAACCTTTTGTGGGACATCGTAGCCCAGATAGTGTCCTGTCCTGATTTGTCACTCCAGAGACTGAGGGCTGATTCATTTTTATCTGTAAACACCGGGCAGAATGAGCAGGCCCACATAAGCCTGCAGTTTCTCTGTCTCAAGATCTCTCCAGTCTATGACTGTCTATCATGTAGGTTTGTCATGGCCCCAATATGCTGCAGGATTTCATGCATCAGCATCAATGAAAAGCTTCAAGTCAGGGCTCTGATTCGGGCAGTGGCATGTGTGAGCCCTGGGATCAAATCTCTGGCTGCTGGGAAGTAGCGGAGCGTCTCCATGTTTGTGGGAGACCAGAAGATTTTTCAATATTTGACATCCATCCTGCCGCCTCTTCATCCATCTCCTCTCCGCTCTCACCTTCTGACAAGTCTTCTGAAGATCCCTCTAATGAATTAGACTCCAACTGGTCTACTTCCACCTCTGAGGCCTCCGTGTCGACCTCAGAATCCTCGGAGGAAGATGAGGAGCCATCCTCGCTCTTGAAGTGCATGATTATTTCAGGAGACTTATGTGTGCTGTAATGCCTTGCCATTTTCACTACTTCTGCTAAACTGTTCATACTTATAGCAGTGTACTTGTATAAACAACATGAGCGAGAAACAAAATGAACATTGATTTTGTTTCGGTTCTGGCCTCTCATCGTTTTTATTACCGAATTAGTTTATAACGCAGAATGTGCCCTTTAAAGAGAGAAGAATTTGGATATGTTGAATATGCCCCCCTGCCCCACTCAACACCGACTCCACCCTGACATCACCACCACCCCCTTACCCCTCAGACACACTTTTTTTACACACACACCAATTTTCAACATTAAAGGTTTATCTTTTCAGCAGCTATGCGGTCCGCAGAAAACAGCAAAAATTGTGACATTTTGATGAGTACATGAAATGGTAAAAAGTAGCGCCACCTGGTGGACAAGTATAAAAATTAAAACTTCAAGGCCAGTAGTTTAAAATGATATATTGACATAAAGGTATGTATTAGTTTATGTTAAGATAAATGGGGGGTCAAAAAAGGTAGTTATAATGGTTTTCAATGGGGCAGTTTTTGTCCTTAGGAACACATTAGTCGGTTTTTGCGTAGCTTAGCCATTTTAAGCTAATTTAAAAAACTGAAACCAAAATTCTAAAATGTATCAAAAATGATTAACCTTTGGCAAGTTTGGGCAATATTCAATCATCACAGTCAAGATGGTTTAAAAATCAAAATGGCACAAAATGTCCCTAACTCTTAAGGGTTAAAGTAGTTCAAACTAGTATAATTTATATAATATGTAATGCAATCATATCTGACATATACTGAAAGCTTCATTTTAACACTTCACTTACTGTATAATATGTATATGAATTTCTTTGGATTTCTATTGAATTGCAATTCTGCTTCCTTTAATTAAAATTCGAATTGTAATTCTAGATACTGTTTTTGACATTAATTCAAATTCAATTCAAATTCAAGAATTGAATTGGAATTTAGGTGTCATTCTTAATTCAATTCTGAATTGAGCACAAGCCTGGTTACATCAATAGAGCCCATGCAGCGAGGCAGCTGGGTCACTGTCAAGTGGCATGGTTATAGGGAAAGTGGCACTATTCTCCTATATCTGTTAGAATTTCAAACAGGTTCTTCAAACTTTGTGACTAACTATAAGGTGATGATAAAACTTTATTTATATACCACCTTTAAAACATAAAATGTCACTCAAAGTGTCATTCCATGACTTGCCCTATTGAACAAATTACCAAAGGGTCATTTGGCTGTTGCACAATTTTGAAATCTGGCTGTCAGGGCAAAGTAGTTTAATGTCCATTTTCTAATCAACTGACAATTTTTCAAACAAATTCTGTAATAAAACTCTACACTATTACAATCGGGTTAATTTGTACCACTTGCAATGCTCATAACCTGAAGTATCAACTGTACTAACGCTGTCACGCTCACGTAGACTGATATTCACTTTGCTTACATGGAAGGATGTTGCATTGTCCAGAACTATGTTCATGTAACATATGAGCTAGAGGGGCAAATTCAAATTCTGCCCATATGCTCTATTAGGGCTTGCTGCATTTCCATTTCTCACCACAAATTTCCTGTATATTTAGAATATTTTTTTCCTTACATTCCAATTTCATTTTAGGGTGATTCTCACAAAAACTTGGTTTTAAAAATGTCAAGCATGAAAATGTAAAAATTGCTTAAATTTACTTTTTTTCCACCAAACATTAAAAACAAAGTCTGGAGTATATGGGAACATTAATTTAAAAACTTTTACTTATCATTCAACACTTTTTGTAACATCATTTCAAAAATAAGTCCTTAAAAAATCTCATTACCGCAACAGTCAGAAAACATCAACACTGTTAGAAAAGCTAATATATTTTCACATTTTTAAAAATGGATTACTAATAGTCATGCACAGTAAATTGAAATTCTGAAATCATATTTATTTTAAATTTAACGTTTTTTTTATTTGGTTTTATTTAGCTCATATACCGCAACACCTTCCACAATTTGCAACTATTTTTTTTATATTTTGAAGAAACCTGACACATTTTCAAAATGACATGACAAACCTGAAAGAACATAATTTGGAGATTCTGCACATGCATTTAAAATCAAAGTATTATGCTTCTATTAATGAAATTAACATTTAATAAGTATCTGTTGCGGTAATGATACATAGGTTTCGGAAATGAGGTTAATTATTTCGGTAATGAGAATACGTATACTAGCCTGAGATTTTGTTAAAAACAAACTATAAAGTAGAAAAAACTGATAATATTTACAGCACCATGCGTTCAAGTTCAAAACTGTTTAATTGTGTAGTCTTTGAATTTTTTTTAAAAGAAAAAACATGAGAACAGGAAGGCTTGTATTAATATCTCTTTGTGTCATATATTTAAGTGCCCATTTATGCATTTAACATACTGAAATAAGATGGTCTTGATGACATATGCTGCCTACAAATGCGAGCTCTGAAGGCTGCAGCCATCGGATTGAGAAATGGCCAGCTAATATCAGCTGGATATCACAAAACATTTGTGTAAATAAGATGAAAAATATTTCCTTGCTGGATATGATTTGGTCTTCTGACCTTTAACCATTCTGTATCAGTTTTGATTAATGCGTGAGAGAGAGAGGCTGTGTCCGAAAGCTTAGACAGCTGACTTGTTGCCTTGCTGCCTTATGAGACAATGACTTTGGCTGCATAATGGCAGCTCCGAGAAATGTTTTAGGACAGACTTCATAGGCAGCAAAATTTAGTTCAGGTTGAAATGTAAGCAGCCCTCTTTTTGTTCCGGGATGTCGCAAATCTGCTTGTGGTCCGGAGGTCTGATGGACCCACCCAATCCCCACGAGCTCTGTGTGCTCTGCTTGGGGCTACTCCACCCAAAGGCGGCAATTGCTGGCTCAGGGTGTCCCTTATTGTGAGGATCTCCTGATGAAGGTGCTCAGGACCCGGCTCAACATCGCCCTTGGATGTTTCTTACTGCAGTGTCCCACTGCCGGGAAAGACCCGCTGGTGGTTGTCCTCCCCTCGCTCACCAGTTCAGTTTGTCGCCGAGAGCCTGTGTCCTGAACCGGGAACCGCCAGGTCTGTTTCCGGCGGAGGAAGATGAGATATCTCTGACAGCGTTAGATGGAGACTGGGACCAGGGTCCACGTGGTGCATCAGAAACACAGCCCTCCTTTTACAAGGAACTGGTGCACAATCTCTTCAAAGCCATGCAGGACTTGGAGATTGAGTGGAGCACCCCACAAGAACCCCAGAGAAGCAGGCTTGACTTTTGTTTTCTTCACTCGGGCCACCCCGCTGCCGCTCGGAGGAAAGTCACCAAAGCGTGGGCTACCCCTCCCCACATTTTTTTTCTTAGGTAGGCTACCTGTGTATTCCCCCCATCAAGGACGCTTTGGCTGCTCACCTCTGTTCCTTGTCCACTTCCTTGGATGGTGTGGCACAGCTTTGAGGGTAATGAAGCCTCATGACAGCACACCTGTCCGAAAAAGCATACCCGCGCAGGAAGAGGCTCTGTCTGCATTGCACACTATGGCGGTCCTACAGATAATTTAGGTGCAGGTGCTTAAGGCTCTGGATGAGAGCAGCACGGATCTAAATACCTTCAGGGATCTGAGGATGGCTACGGATTTCACGCTAAGGGCCACGAAGACCTCTCATGGTGGTCATGCACAGTCACGCCTGTTTCTCTATCTGGCCTGTTTGGGGACACGGTGGGCACAATCACAGAGTATTTCTCGGAAGCGGTGAAGAGCTCTAAGGCTATGAGCCACTTTCTACCTCACCACCCTGTGTGAGGTAGGAAGTGACTCAAGCACTGCGCAGAAAGGAGGTAGTCTCCCTTTGTCCCTCACCCCCAGGCAGCAATCTGACTCTGCAAACAGTGCGCGTTGTGTGGTCGCAGGTAGCTGAGATGCTGGCACACATAGGATCCAACTTTGTGGATCTTGTGATCCAACTGCTGTTGCAGCGCCTAGACGCGTGGCGTGCCATCGCTAGGTTGTTTTTGATACCTGAAAGTGGAAAGAAAGCATAACATTAAATTAGCATGTCTCACAACATTGGAAGAAAAAAATTAATGTACACATCATAATATATTAAACACTTGTTGCGTTGCGTTCTGTATGTGTGTCATGTACATTTCCTAACACTGTAGTATGTTTTTTGCTAAATACACCTGCTAGTAACATCTCCAAACCTAACCTCTCTCTCTCCTTCCTTCTGTACTCCTCGAGCAATTCTGGGTTGCTGTAAAGTTTCTCCCTGAACTTTGTCAACCTGGCCTTTGCTTAAGCTTTTTTCTCACTTGCTGACTGTCTACAATGAAGCATCATAAAGCAAAATATCAACAGTTATTACATTTAAAATTTGTATTAAATTCATTAGAGATATTTAAAAGTAATAAACAATATGCTTAAATTCACATTTCCGAAACAGAAGTTATCTTTGCCACAACTGCTATTAAATAATTGCGGTATATGAGAATGGTGTTGCGGAGGATGAGGTACCCCAGTATGTTTTGCTAAAAATAGAGAAGCCTTGAAGGCTTTGCTCATTTTTTATTCAGTGCATATAATTAGACTTTAATAAAGAACCTTTTCATAAAAAAATTGTAAATCAAAAACTTTTCGAAATGTAGAAAACTACCTGTTTCGGTAATGATAATCAAAATGTCGTGTAAGCATTCTGACAAGAGAATATTTTAAATTTAACTGGAAAGATATAAAGAGTTGATCTTACCTGGTAGCCATCTTGAAGTAACTGGTCCATGTGCTTGGTCACTCAAAATCAAACTTTATTAAAATTATGTATGTGTGCTTAAACTGTTCTCAAAAAGTGTTGCTGAGGAAGAGAACATCAGGTATGGACACATCATTTTCCTAATTTTTCTTCAGTGTTATTATTTTACATGAATAATAATAAAAAAGGAAATTATTTTTCTATCATCTAAAGTAGTCTAGCAAAACATCCATTTATTTTTTTCTAAATATTTTTGTGTTAATTTGTTTAAATTACAACATAACGCATGTTAAACACAGCCGGACGCATTGCAGTAATGAGAATTTCAGCAGAAAATGAGATAAAATTGAAAATTATAAATTCTTATGTTGAAATCACACATTGTGCAAGGTAGAACAAAGTATTGTGTTAATTCTGATGCTTTTTAATATTACAATATTACACATTTTATAGCTAAAATCATTAGTGCCATGGTGTTTCAATGGTTTCGTGAGAATCACCCATTTATATTTCATATTTAGGACCCGAGGAGCAGGCCAGAACGGCCTGCACCGAAAGGTGCGAAGCCCTATTGTTTTTGCTTGGATTATTATTAGGGCCCGAGCACCGAGGAGCAGGCCAGAATGGCCTTCACCGTGGGTGCAAAGCCCTATTGTTTTTGCTCGGATTATTATTTTTATTAGGGTGTGTCCGTGGCATCCTGACAAATTTTGGCGTTTTCGCCATGAAACAGGAAGTGGTCTAATTCATAAAAAAAAAAAAAATTGCGATGATAAATTGTGAAGATCTTGACTTTTCGTTGAAGGGCGTGTCCGTGGTGGCCTGGCAAAGTGTGATGTTTCGCCATGAAACAGGAAGCTGTTGTAATTCAGGCATACATTGTTCGATCTGCCTCTGACTTCACACATTTGATAAGGGTCCCGGCCTGAACAGATCAACATGGCATTATTCAGTAACAGTCATAGCGCCACCTAGAGGCAGCAGGAAATGCCATGTTTAACACTGTGACTTACTGCTCTTAGAGATTTAACCATATCAACATCATAGTTCATCAGTCTAATCTCAAGACCTTGTGTGATGATAAATAGCGACGACCTTGACTTTTCGTTAAAGGGCGTGTCTGTAGCGGCCTCGCAAAGTATAGCTAAACGAATCGCATTTTTGAGAGCCTTAACGAGCTCAAAAAGTCATGAAACGTTGCACACGTGTCAAAGGTGGCGAAAATTTTCATGTGATATAGGCTTCAGAACTTGGGGTGTTAAAATGGCTCTATAGCGCCACCTACAAAAATTCAATAGAGCAGTCCCCCCGCTACGTTAATCGTACAGATACGAAATGTGGTAGGATCATGTATCACCCCAAGACCTACAAAAAAGTCTCTTGGAGCAAAGCTCTAAACCCCATAGGAAGTCAGCCATTTAGATTTTTCTCTGTAATTTGAGTGCAAATTTTGCCATTTCTGGCCTTTGTATTTTAACGAACTCCTCCTAGAAATTTAATCAGATAATCATCATATTTGATCTGTGTCATCTAAAGGGCTTTGCAATGCTAAATTGCGGAGATCTTGACATTTCAATGGAGGGTGTGTCTGTGGCGGCCTGGCAAATTTCTGTTTCGCAATAAAACAGGAAGTTGTTCTTACTCAGGCTTAAAATGTCCAATCTGAACCAAGCTTCACAAGTTTGATTAGGGTCCTGACTTGAACACATCAACATGGCAATATTCAGTAAAAGTTATAGCGCCACCTGCTGGCAGTAGGAAATGTCAGGTTTTACGCTGAGATTTACTGCTCATAGAAATTTTTTCAAATCATCTTCATATTTTGTCAGTCTGAACTTAAGGACTTCACAATGATAAATTGTGAAGATCTTGACATTTCGTTAAAGGGGCGTGTCCGTGGTGGCCTTGCAAAGTTTGATGTTTCGCCATGAGAAAGCTGTTGTAACTCAGGCATGCAATGTCCGACCTGTCACAGACATCATACGTTTGACAAGGGTCCTGGCCTCAACACATCAATGTTACAACAATCAATTACAACCATAGCGCCACCTGCTGGACAAATGAGGTGTGGCACTTCAAAGTTCCTTTGAATAGCCACCTATATTTACCCACTTAAATTTCAATCCCCCTGGTTCATTGCTTTACTAAGGCCATAGAGTGGCAGTGCACATGCGTGCGAGGGCCCTTCCATCACTGCTTGCAGTTTTAATTAGGGCCCGAGCACACCGGAGTGTGAGGACCCTATTGTTTTTGCTCCGTTTCTTCTTCTTCTTCTTCTTCTTCTCTGAAATGGATTGCATTTTTGAGGGCCTAAACATACCCGAAAACTCATGAAAATTTGCACACGTGTCAGAAGTGGCGAAAATTTACATGTAGTATAGGCGTCAGAAGTGGGCGTGTAAAAATGGCTCGATAGCGCCACCTGCAAAATTTCAAGAGAACAGCCCCCCCCACTACGAAAAACGTACAGACACAAAATTTGGTATAATCATCTATCACTCCAAGACCTACAAAAAAGTCTCTTGGAGCGAACGTCTAAACCCTACAGGAAGTCGGCCATTTTTAATTTTCTCTGTAATTTTTGGACATTTCCAAGCGTCGTACTTTAACGAACTCCTCCTAGAGATTTAATCTGATCATCATCATATTTGGTCAGTATCATCTAAAGGCCTTTGCGATGCTAAATTGCAGAGCTTTTGACTTTTCGTTGGAGGGCGTGTCCTTGGCGGCCTGGGAAAGTGTGATGTTTCGCCATGAAACAGGAAGCTGTTGTAATTCAGGCATACATTGTTCGATCTGCCTCTGACTTCACACGTTTGATAAGGGTCCAGGCCTGAACACATCAACATGGCATAATTCAGTAACACTCATAGCGCCACCTAGAGGCAGCAGGAAATACCATGTTTTACGCTGTGTCTTACTGCTCTTAGATATTTAACCATATCAACATCATATTTCACCAGTGTAATCTCAAGACCTTGTGTGATGATAAAGAGCAACGACCTTGACTTTTCATTAAAGGGCGTGTCCGTGGCGGCCTTGCAAAGTTTCGCTAAATGAATCGCATTTTTGACAGGCTAAACAAGCTCAAAAAGTCATAAAACGTTGCACACACGTCAGAAGTGGCGAAAATTTACACGTGGCATAGGCGCCAGAAGTGGGCGTGTAGAAATGGCTCAATAGCGCCACCTGCAAAATTTCAAGAGAACAGCCCCGCCGCTACGAAAAACCTACAGATACGAAATTTGGTAGGGTCATCTATCACCCCAAGACCTACAAAAAAGTCTCTTGGAGCGAAGCTCTAAACCCCACAGGAAGTCGGCCATTTTTAATTTTTGCTGTGATTTCTGTGCAAACTTTGTCATTTCCAGGCTTCGTACTTTAACAAACTCCTCCTAGAGATTTTGTCAGATCGTCTTCATATTTGGTCAATCTCATCTAAAGGCCTTTGCGATGTTAAATTGCGGAGCTTTTGACTTTTCGTTGGAAGGTGTGTCCGTGGCGGCCTGACAAAATGCAGCGTTTTCGCCATGAAACAGGAAGTTGTTATAACTAAGGCATACAATGTCCAATCTGCCCCACACTTCACATGTTTGATAAGGGTCTTGGCCTGAACACATTTCAGTGCCAATATAATGGATTAAAGTTCTCCATCGTAGCGACAGATTTCCGTCGATTGCAGCGTGTCTACGACGGATTTCCGTCAGTTGCAAAATTATTAAATTAACTTTTCATAAAGACGCCGTGTAATCGCCTTGTTTAGTGGAATGTGATCAAAGCCTGGAGTGGATCGAAATCACGTTCCTCTCTCCACTGTAAGCGTTCTGTAATCATACGCACCAGATCCACTCCGGGTTTTCTGGCTGTATCTCACGTTAAACTGAGGTAAAACTTTATTTCTGCTAGCATGGACATAGGAGAATGCAGGAAGGATCCGATGTTTTGGACATCGATAAAGGTGTATAAGACCAATGGAGATTAACTTGACTTAGCGAAATGAGGAAGATTGGCAAGCCTTTCAGTTTGTGGGCTAAGAAAATCAAACAGCCAGGTAATTTACGTGTCTTTGCACAGTAAGCCTAGGGTCCTGTATTTTGGGGGTAATTGATTTGTCTCGTACGTGATCGTTTTTGACTGCTACGCTGATCTAACCTGTGGCTGATACAACGAGTTTGTTAAACTCATGGGTAAACTTCACTTGGCGCCACAAGAATCAAGAGGCAGTCAGATGACATCAAAATCCCGTGAGAGCGAACCGAGAACTCATTAGACGAGACTGCTTCCGAAATGCTCTCACAGTACTTTGATGTCATCCACCTGCCAGTTCTTGCAGTTGCATGTGCGCATGGTCAAGAAATGTTGACGTTTGTACATGTATCCGCATTTAAAAACAAGTGATTTTAAATTGAAACAATAACAACAGTGTTAAATGCGCTGTTTCTGTATGAGGGGAATAAGCAAGTCGCGCATTCGCTTCTCTTTGAGCTTGTGAGTATTTTTGCCGCTTTATTGTCCTTAAATACACATAAGGTTATGCGTAAAAAATCACGTCTTTGCAAGTATCCTCAAACACGAAGTATCCTCAAACACGACCATTTAGGGCTTAGGAGAAAGTAAACAGCAGAAAAAAGTTACCTTTTTTGCTTATCTGTCACTAATGTTTATCAAACATTTAATCTCTCACTGCTCTTGACTAAATCAATTTACTAAGATATATACATTATTGTTTATTATCCTTATTTCATCACTGACTGTTTATCCGTGAGCTTGAATTTTGTTCTTGTGTAATATACGCACGTTGCGCACAATGCATTGTTTTAAGTGCATAACATTGCACATAAAATAGCACCTCAGCTCTGCCTCTATTGTAAAATAATAATTTGTTGATAAAGGGTACAATCAATCAATGTACAACTGTCACTATGATTACAGGCATCCTGTGCGAATTGTACACAAGTTTTTTTTGAGTTGCTCGTTCAGGGTTTATATTCATACATAACGTTACTGTATTAGAGCTGTGACTGTAAGCTGTTGTGTGAACAGAACAGACCCTGGATTATTCGTTTATGTGTACTGAATAATATGATATGAAAAAGAATTCAGAGAAACAGGAAGTGTCTAATATCTAAGGCAAAAAATAACTTATGGTGATGCCATGCGGGGTGTTTGTTCGTCCGAAGATTCCGATCGCATCGATGTACCTATTGTGACTCCCGGATATAGCGCCACCACCAGGCGCCAGGAAGTGTGTCAGTCACAAATGTGGATTTTTTTTGACAGTTCCATGCAATGTTCTTTTAAATACTCCTCCTAGAATGTTTATGCGATTGACACCAAAAGTGGTCAACATGATGCCGAGACAATATAGATGATAAATTGTGAAGGGATTTTTGATATCTCAAACGATGTTCCCATGGCAATGCGTCAAACTTTACTTTCATTTTAAAGGCATATTTAAGCCTTTCAGTTGACGCCGATGTTCCTTTAAATTCTCCTTCTAGGATATTCATGCGATTAACACCAAAAGTGGTCAACATGAAGCCGAGACATTATAGATGATAAATTGTGAAGGGATTTTTGATATCTCAAACGATGTTCCCATGGCAATGCGTCAAACTTTACTTTCATTTTAAAGGCATATTTAAGCCTTTCAGTTGACGCCGATGTTCCTTTAAATACTCCTTCTAGGATATTCATGCAATTAACACCAAAAGTGGTCAACATGAAGCCGAGACATTATAGATGATAACTTGTGAAGGGATTTTTGATATCTCAAACGATGTTCCCATGGCAATGCGTCAAACTTAACTTTCATTTTAAAGGCATATTTAAGCCTTTCAGTTGACGCTGATGTTCCTTTAAATACTCCTTCTAGGATATTCATGCGATTAACACCAGAAGTGGTCAACATGATGGCGAGACATTGTAGATGATAAATTGCGAAGGGATTTTTGATATCTCAAACGATGTTCCCATGGGAACGCGTCAAACTTTACTTTCATTTTAAAGGCATATTTAAGCCTTTCAGTTGACGCCGATGTTCCTTTAAATACTCCTTCTAGGATATTCATGCGATTAACACCAGAAGTGGTCAACATGATGGTGAGACATTGTAGATGATAAATTGCGAAGGGATTTTTGATATCTCAAACGCTGTTCCCATGGCAACGCGTCAAACTTTACTTTCATTTTAAAGGCATATTTAAGCCTTTCAGTTGACGCCGATGTTCCTTTAAATACTCCTTCTAGGATATTCATGCGATTAACACCAAAAGTGGTCAACATGAAGCCGAGATATTGTAGATGATAAATTGCGAAGGGATTTTTGATATCTTAAACGCTGTTCCCATGGCAACGCGTCAAACTTTACTTTCATTTTAAAGGCATATTTAAGCCTTTCAGTTGACGCCGATGTTCCTTTAAATACTCCTTCTAGCATATTCATGCGATTGACTCCAGAAGTGGTAAACATGATGCCGAGACATTGTGGATGATAAATTGTGAAGGGATTTTTGATATCTCAAATGTTGTTTCCATGGCAATGCGTCAAACTTTACTTTTATTTTAAAGGCATATTTAAGCCTTACAGTTGCATGCAGTTAACTTTTAAATACTCCTTCTAGAATATTCATGCGATTGACTCCAGAAGTGGTGAACATGATGCCGAGACATTGTAGATGATAAATTGCGAAGGGATTTTTGTTATCTCGAACGCTGTTCCCATGGAAACGCCACAAACTTTACTTTTATTTCAGGCATATTTAAGGCTCTTGACGTGCTTAGATTAACCTTAAAGTTGGCACACACATCAGAGTTGTCGGCTGTTAAGTTTGCACAAAAATGTCAGACATAGGCGTGTCTCTTAAGTGGCTCACTGGTGCCCCTGTTTGTCTAAAATGTGGGGTTTCTTTTACCTACAGTCCCCAAATGGCTTAGTAACAACATTAAATAGCCCACTGATATTTACTCACTTGATGCCCTTGCCCACCGTGCATCGTTTTCTCGGACGCATAGTGTAGCGGTAAAAAAACGTGCGAGGGCCCGCCATTGCTGCTTGCAGCTATATTTATTATTAGGGCCCGAGCACCGAGGAGCAGGCCAGAATGGCCTGCACCGAATGGTGCGAAGCCCTATTGTTTTTGCTCGGATTATTATTATTAGGGCCCGAGCACCGAGGAGCAGGCCAGAATGGCCTGCACCGTAGGTGCAAAGCCCTATTGTTTTTGCTCGGATTATTATTTTTATTATTAGGGCCCGAGCACCGAGGAGCAGGCCAGAATGGCCTGCACCGAAAGGTGCGAAGCCCTATTGTTTTTGCTCGAATTTATTAGGGCCCGAGCACACCAGGGTGTGAGGACCCTATTGTTTTTGCTCCGTTTATTCTTCTTCTTCTTCTTCTTCTTCTCCGAAATGGATCGCATTTTTGAGGGCCTAAACATACCCGAAAACTCATGAAAATTTGCACACGCGTCAGAAGTGGCGAAAATTTACATGTAGTATAGGCGTCAGAAGTGGGCGTGTAAAAATGGCTCGATAGCGCCACCTGCAAAATTTCAAGAGAACAGCCCCCCCACTACGAAAAACTTACAGATACGAAATTTGGTAGGATCATCTATTACTCCAAGACCTACAAAAAAGTATCTTGGAGCTAAGCTCTAAACCCCACAGGAAGTCAGCCATTTTGAATTTTCTCTGTCATTTTTTGACATTTCCAAGCGTCGTACTTTAACGAACTCCTCCTAGAGATTTAATCCGATCATCATCATATTTGGTCAGTATCATCTAAAGGCCTTTGCGATGCTAAATTGCGGAGCTTTTGACTTTTCATTGGAGGGCGTGTCCGTGGCGGCCTGGCAAAGTGTAATGTTTCGCCATGAAACAGGAAGCTGATGTAATTCAGGCATACATTGTCCAATCTGCCCCTGACTTCACAAGTTTGATAAGGGTCCAGGCCTGAACACATCAACATGGCATAATTCAGTAACAGTCATAGCGCCACCTAGAGGCAGCAGGAAATACCATGTTTGACGCTGTGACTTACTGCTCCTAGGTATTTAACCATATCAACATCATATTTCACCAGTGTAATCTCAAGACCTTGTGTGATGATAAAAAGCAACGACCTTGACTTTTCATTAAAGGGCGTGTCCGTGGCGGCCTGGCAAAGTATCGCTAAATGAATCGCATTTTGACAGGCTAAACAAGCTCAAAAAGTCATAAAACGTTGCACACACGTCAGAAGTGGCAAAAATTTACATGTGGCATAGGCGCCAGAAGTGGGCGTGCAGAAATGGCTCGATAGCGCCACCTGCAAAATTTCAAGAGAACAGCCCCGCCGCTACGAAAATCCTACAGAAACGAAATTTGGTAGGGTCATATATCACCCCAAGACCTACAAAAAAGTCTCTTGGAGCGAAGCTCTAAACCTCACAGGAAGTCAGCCATTTTTAATTTTTGCTGTGATTTCTGTGCAAATTTTGTCATTTCCAGGCTTCGTACTTTAACGAACTCCTCCTAGAGATTTTGTCAGATCGTCATCATATTTGGTCAATCTCATCTAAAGGCCTTTGCGATGTTAAATTGCGGAGCTTTTGACTTTTCGTTGGAAGGTGTGTCCGTGGCGGCCTGACAAAGTTCTGCGTTTTCGCCATGAAACCGGAAGTTGTTATAACTAAGGCATACAATGTCCAATCTACCCCACACTTCACATGTTTGATAAGAGTCTTGGCCTGAACACATTTCAATGCCAATATTCAGCTTCAGTCCTAGCGCCACCTAGAGGTAGCAGGAAATGCCTTGTTTTACGCTGTGATTCACTGTTCTCAGAGATTTAATCAAGTCATTATCATATCAGGTGAGACTGATCTTAAGCCCTTTGCGATGATAAATTGCGAAGATCTTGACTTTTCGTTGAAGGGCGTGTCCGTGGCGGCCTCGCAAAGAGTGATGTTTCTCCATGAGAAAGCTGTTGTGACTCAGGCATGCAATGTCCGACCTGTCACAGACATCATACGTTTGACAAGGGTCCTGGCCTCAACACATCAATGTTACAACAATCAAATACAATCATAGCGCCACCTGCTGCACAAAGGAGGTGTGGCACTTCAAAGTTCCTTTGAATGTCCGCCTATATTTACCCACTGAAATTTCAATCCCCCTGGTTCATTGCTTTACTAAGGCCATAGAGTGGCGGTGCACATGCGTGCGAGGGCCCTTCCATCACTGCTTGCAGTTTTAATTAGGGCCCGAGCACCGAGGAGCAGGCCAGAATGGCCTGCACCGAATGGTGCGAAGCCCTATTGTTTTTGCTCGGATTATTATTTTTTTTTTTTTTTTTTTTTTTTTTTTTTTTATTTTTTTTAACACTTTTGGCCATTTTGGGTGCCTAAACATACTCGAAAACTCTTGCAATTTGGCACACACGTCAAAGTCGTCCGTCATTGCGACCGGGCAAAGGCTGGAACACGGGCGTGGCACGGGGGCTCTGTAGCGCCCCCTGTAATGCAAAAACAAACATTGTTGCGCAGTTCGGGCAAACATGTACGCACATGTACGAGAGTTGGTACGCATATAGATCTCATCGACCCGAACAACTTTCGCCCTCTAACATTTAAGCTCCGCCCAACAGGAAGTCGGCTATTTTGGATTGTTTAAAAAATGCATGCGTTGAACTTTTAAATACTCCTCCTAGAGGATGCATGCGATTGACACCAAACGTGGTGAACATGATGTCGAGACATTGGACTTGCTAAATTGCGAAGGGATTTTTGATATCTCGAACGGTGTTGCCATGGCGAGGCGACAAATTTATGGCGACATCAGAGAAACAGGAAGTGTCTAATATCAAAGGCAAAAAATGTCTTATTGTGATGACACGCGGGGTGTTTGTTCGTCTGAAGATTCCGATCGCATCGATGTGCCTATTGTGACTCCCGGGTATAGCGCCACCACCAGGCGCCAGGAAGTGTGTCAGTCACAAAGGTGGATTTTTTTTTACAGTTCCATGCGATGTTCTTTTAAATACTCCTCCTACAATGTTTATGCGATTGACACCAAAAGTGGTCAACATGATGCCAAGACATTGTAGATGATAAATTGCGAAGGGATTTTTGATATCTCGAACGCTGTTCCCATGGCAACCTGTCAAACTTTACTTTCATTTTTAAGGAATATTTAAACCTTACAGCTGCATGCGGTAAACTTTTAAATACTCCTCCTGGAGAAATAATGTGATTGACTCCAGAAGTGGTCAACATAATGCTGAGACATTGTAGATGATAAATTGCGAAGGGATTTTTGATATCTCGAACGCTGTTCCCATGGCAACGCGTCAGATTTTACTTTCATTTTAAAGGCATATTTAAGCCTTTCAGTTGACGCCAATGTTCTTTTAAATACTCCTTCTAGAATATTCATGCGATTGACGCCAGAAGTGGTCAACATGATGCCGAGACATTGTAGATGATAAATTGCGAAGGGATTTTTGATATCTCAAACGCTGTTCCCATGGCAACGTGTCAAACTTTACTTTCATTTTAAAGGCATATTTAAGCCTTACAGTTGTATGCAGTTAACTTTTAAATACTCCTTCTAGAATAATCATGCAATTGACACCAAAAGTGTTCAACATGAAGCCGAGATATTGTAGATGATAAATTGCGAAGGGATTTTTGATATCTCAAACGCTGTTCCCATGGCAACGCGTCAAAGTTTACTTTAATTTTAAAGGCATATTTAAGCCTTTCAGTTGACGCCGATGTTCCTTTAAATACTCCTTCTAGGATATTCATGCGATTAACACCAGAAGTGGTCAACATGATGCCGAGACATTGTAGATGATAAATTGCGAAGGGATTTTTGATATCTCGAACGCTGTTCCCATGGCAACGCCGCAAACTACTTTTATTTCAGGCATATTTAAGGCTCTTGGCGTGATTAGATTAACCTTAAAGTTGGCACACACATCAGAGTTGTCAGCTGTTAAGTGTGCACAAAAAGGTCAAATATAGGCGTGTCTCTTAAGTGGCTCACTAGCGCCCCTGTTTGTCTAAAATGTGGGGTTTTTGTTTTACCTACAGTCCCCAAATGGCTCAGTAAAAACATTAAAAATAGCCCACTGATGTTTACCCACTTGATGCCCTTGCCCACCGGGCATCATTTTCTCGGACGCATCGTGTAGCGGTAAAAAAACGTGCGAGGGCCCGCCATTGCTGCTTGCAGCTATATTTAGGGCCCGAGCACACCAGGGTGTGAGGACCCTATTGTTTTTGCTCCGTTTATTATTCTTCTTCTTCTTCTTCTTCTTCTTCTTCTTCTTCTTCTTCTCCGAAATGGATCGCATTTTTGAGGGCCTAAACATACCCGAAAACTCATGAAAATTTGCACACGCGTCCGAAGTGGCGAAAATTTACATGTAGTATAGGCGTCAGAAGTGGGCGTGTAGAAATGGCTCAATAGCGCCACCTGCAAAATTTCAAGAGAACAGCCCCCCCACTACGAAAAACGTACAGACACGAAATTTGGTAGGGTCATCTATTACTCCAAGACCTACAAAAAAGTCTCTCGGAGCTAAGCTCTAAACCCCACAGGAAGTCAGCCATTTTGAATTTTCTCTGTCATTTTTTGACATTTCCAAGCGTCGTACTTTAACGAACTCCTCCTAGAGATTTAATCCGATCATCATCATATTTGGTCAGTATCATCTAAAGGCCTTTGCGATGCTAAATTGCGGAGCTTTTGACTTTTCATTGGAGGGCGTGTCCGTGGCGGCCTGGCAAAGTGTAATGTTTCGCCATGAAACAGGAAGCTGATGTAATTCAGGCATACATTGTCCGATCCGCCCCTGACTTCACACGTTTGATAAGGGTCCAGGCCTGAACACATCAACATGGCATAATTCAGTAACACTCATAGCGCCACCTAGAGGCAGCAGGAAATACCATGTTTGATGCTGTGACTTACTGCTCTTAGGTATTTAACCATATCAACATCATATTTCACCAGTGTAATCTCAAGACCTTGTGTGATGATAAAAAGCAACGACCTTGACTTTTCATTAAAGGGCGTGTCCGTGGCGGCCTGGCAAAGTATCGCTAAATGAATCGCATTTTGACAGGCTAAACAAGCTCAAAAAGTCATAAAACGTTGCACACACGTCAGAAGTGGCAAAAATTTACATGTGGCATAGGCGCCAGAAGTGGGCGTGCAGAAATGGCTCGATAGCGCCACCTGCAAAATTTCAAGAGAACAGCCCCGCCGCTACGAAAATCCTACAGATACGAAATTTGGTAGGGTCATATGTCACCCCAAGACCTACAAAAAAGTCTCTTGGAGCGAAGCTCTAAACCTCACAGGAAGTCAGCCATTTTGAATTTTTGCTGTGATTTCTGTGCAAATTTTGTCATTTCCAGGCTTTGTACTTTAACAAACTCCTCCTAGAGATTTTGTTAGATCGTCATCATATTTGGTCAATCTCATCTAAAGGCCTTTGCGATGTTAAATTGCGGAGCTTTTGACTTTTCGTTGGAAGGTGTGTCCGTGGCGGCCTGACAAAGTTCAGCGTTTTCGCCATGAAACAGGAAGTTGTTATAACTAAGGCATACAATGTCCAATCTGCCCCACACTTCACATGTTTGATAAGAGTCTTGGCCTAAACACATTTCAATGCCAATATTCAGCTTCAGTCCTAGCGCCACCTAGAGGTAGCAGGAAATGCCTTGTTTTACGCTGTGATTCACTGTTCTCAGAGATTTAATCAAATCATTATCATATCAAGTGAGACTGATCTTAAGCCCTTTGCGATGATAAATTGCGAAGATCTTGACTTTTCGTTGAAGGGCGTGTCCGTGGCGGCCTCGCAAAGAGTGATGTTTCGCCATGAGAAAGCTGTTGTAACTCAGGCATGCAATGTCCGACCTGTCACAGACATCATACGTTTGACAAGGGTCCTGGCCTCAACACATCAATGTTACAACAATCAATTACAATATAGCGCCACCTGCTGCACAAAGGAGGTGTGGCACATCAAAGTTCCTTTGAATACCTGCCTATATTTACCCACTGAAATTTCAATCCCCCTGGTTCATTGCTTTACTAAGGCCATAGAGTGGCGGTGCACATGCGTGCGAGGGCCCTTCCATCACTGCTTGCAGTTTTAATTATTATTTATTCTTCTTCTTCTCCAAAGTGAATCATATTTTTGAGGGGCGAAACATGCTCGAAAACTCATGAAATTTTGCACACATGTCAGAAGTGGCGAAAATTTACATGTGGCATAGGCGCCAGAAGTGGGCGTGTAGAAATGGCTCTATAGCGCCACCTGCAAAATTTCAAGAGAACAGCCCCCCCACTACGAAAAACGTACAGATACGAAATTTGGTAGGATCATCTATCACCCCAAAACTTACAAAAAATTATCTTGGAGCGAAGCTCTAAACCCCACAGGAAGTCGGCCATTTTGGATTTTTGCCTTGATTTTAGTGCAAATTTGGTAATTTCCAGGCTTCATACTTCAACGAACTCCTCCTACAGATTTAAGACGATCATCATCATATTTGGTCAGTCTTATCTTAAGGCCTTTGCGATGTTAAATTGCGGAGATCTTGACTTTTCGTTGGAGGGTGTGTCCGTGGCGGCCTGACAAATTTCGGCATTTTCGCCATGAAGCAGGAAGTGGCTCTAACTCAGGCATACAATGTCCAATCTGCCACACGCTTCATACGTTTGATAAGGGTCTTGGCCTGAAACACATTTCAATGCCAATATTCAACTTCATTCATAGCGCCACCTAGAGGTAAGAGGAAATACCATGTTTTACGCTGTGATTTACTGCTCTTAGAGATTTAATCAAATCATCATCATATTTGGTCTGACTGATGTTAAGCCCTTTGCGGCAATAAATTGCAAAGATCTTGATTTTTCGTTGAAGGGCGTGTCCTTGGCGGCATGCCAAAGTGTGATGTTTCACCATGAAACAGGAAGCTGTTGTAATTTAGACATACAAGGTCCGATCTGCCCCCCACTTCACACGTTTGATAAAGGTCCCGGCCTGAACACATCAACATGGCATAATTCAGTAACAGTCATTGCGCCACCTAGAGGCAGAAGGAAATACCACGTTTTACAGTGTGACTTACTGCTCTTAGAGATTTAACCATATCAACATCATATTTCATCAGTCTAATCTCAAGACCTTGTATGATGATAAATAGCAAAGACTTTGACTTTTCGTTAAAGGGCGTGTCCGTGGCGGCCTCGCAAAATATTGTTAAATGAATCGTATTTTTGACAGCCTAAACGAGCTCAAAAAGTCATGAAACGTTGCACACATGTCAAAGGTGGTGAAAATATTCATGTGGTATAGGGTTCAGAACTGGGGGTGTAAAAATGGCTCTATAGCGCCACCTACAAAAATTCAAGAGAGCAGCCCCCCCGCTACGTTAAACGTACGGATACGAAATGTGGTAGGATCATGTATCACCCCAAGACATACAAAAAAGTCTCTTTGAACCAAGCTCTAATCCCCACAGGATGTCGGCCATTTTGAATTTTAGCTTTGATTTCTATGCAAATTTTGTCATTTCCAGGCTTCGTACTTTGCCGAACTCCTCCTAGAGATTTTGTCAAATTGTCATCATATTTGGTCAATCTCATCTAAAGGCCTTTGCGATGTTAAATTGCGGAGCTTTTGACTTTTCTTTAGAGGGTGTGTCCGTGGCGGCCTGACAAAATTCAGTGTTTTCGCCATGAAACAGGAAGTTGTTATAACTAAGGCATACAATGTCCAATCTGCCCCACACATCACATGTTTGATAAGAGTCTTGGCCTGAACACGTTTCAATGCCAATATTCAGCTTCAGTCCTAGCGCCACCTAGAGGTAGCAGGACATGCCTTGTTTTACGCTGTGATTTACTGTTCTCAGAGATTTAATCAAATCATTATCATATCAGGTGAGACTGATCTTAAGCCCTTTGCGATGATAAATTGCGAAGATCTTGACTTTTAGTTGAAGGGCGTGTCCGTGGCGGCCTCGCAAAGAGTGATGTTTCACTATGAAACAGGAATCTGTTGCAATTCAGGCATACATTGTCCGATCTGCCCTATACTTTACACTTTTGATAAGGGTCCTGGCCTGAACACATCAATATAACAACAATTAGTTACAGTCACAGCGCCACCTGCTGCACACAAGAGGTGTGGTACATCAAAGTTCCTTTAAATATCCGCCTATATTTACCCACTTAAATTTAAATCCCCCTGGTTCAATGCTTTACTAAGGCCATAGGGTGGCGGTGCACATGCGTGCGAGGGTCCTTCCATCGCTGCTTGCAGCTTTAATTAGGGCCCGAGCACACCGGGGTGTGAGGACCCTATTGTTTTTGCTCCATTTTACAGGTGAGAGTAAACAAGTATGTGATGTTTGCAATCGCATCTTTTATAATGATACCACAAAGCGCGTCAAATTTGAGGCATCGTGTGTTTGTGTGTGCGTTTGGACGTTGATCGTGTCACACTGTTTGATGAAGCACACACACTCGCGTCTGGAGATAACTTTAGTTACAGTCCCGAGTAAACAAGTAGATTAAAACTCAACACTGATTGCCTGCAGAGACGGAGTCTTCATAGACCTTTTGCGTGTCGACATCACAGTTACGTAACACGCTTATGTGGTGGCAGAAAAACTGTGGAAATGAATGAGACAAGAGTGAAACGAACAATATAACTCACTAGAAAATGTTTTGTTGAGCTGTTGAGTGTCAGAATAGGAATGCCAAAATAGATGACCTTCATTTTTATAGTATACCGTTGTCGAAGACACCATTTGAAGATAAACTTAGGTGTTTATGGTTGCAATAAAAGCCCTCAACCAGACAGACTGGAGTGATGAAATCATCTGAAAATCTTTTCATAATTTGAATAGAAAATAATTAGAGAAGATATCCGGTGTTCTTTTGAAGTCTGATCCCTCTATGTATTTCTTATAGCGTTTTCATCACGTTACGTTTATAATTTATTTAGAAAGATTAAAGATTTGAATTAGTTCATAATACAGGGCTCTAGACTAACTTTTTGCACTGGTTGCACTGGTGCCCCTAAGATTTTTTCATAGGTGCACCAGCACAAAAGTTAGGTGCACCCTAATTTTTGACTGCATCAGATTTATAGTTCACCCAAAAAAGAAAATTCTGTCATAATTTACTCACTCTCATGTTCTTACAAACCTGTATAAATGCCTTTGTTCTGGTGAACATGAATGAAAATATTTTGAGGAATGTTTGTAACCAAACGATTCATGAGCCCCATTCACTTCAATAGAATTATTTCTCCTACTATAGAAGTGAATGGGGCTCATGCTTGGTTTGGTTATTAACATTCCTCAAAATATCTTGCTTTGTGTTTATCAGAACAAAGAAATGTATACAGGTTTGTAACAAAATGAGGGAGAGTTAATGATGACAGAATTTTCATTTTTGGGTGAACTGTCCCTTTAACACCGCTAGTTTAGTGCCCATAGTGGTTTAATACAGAATATAAACATGTAGGCTATTTTATAATTTTCATGTTGTCATTCCATTTTCCTTATACGAGTCATGCACAGTCCTGTTTGATAACCCGCATCCGCGTGATTAAAATAACACTTGACCCGTTATCCGACATCAGCATCGATTTATTTCATACCCGCTCGTTTGACATAAAGACTGCGACCGGCCGCACCGCAAATCGTGAAGTAAGTAGAAACCTTTAAAGATCTTCATGCAGAACATTGACATAAATAAGCACAGCACCATGACTGGACAAATATATTAACATTTAATGTGAAACTTTGTGAGGGTCGGCAGATTGACAGCTAAGCGGTCAGCAGTGTTTGAACACTTGCGCATAAACTAAAGCCTTGGGGGGAATTATTTATAAATGAATCAACAACGCAAATCAAGGAATTAACTTATTTCTCCATTTAAGACAGTCTGGCAGGGCGGTGATAGCGATACAGCAAACACCGAAAAGTTTATTAGATTTGGAAGTAAGATTATGAAGAAAACAGCGGTCCTGACTCCTGGCTTTTTTCTATAAATTGGGCGCACGCGACATTGCTGTTCGGGGTGACGTTCAAATAATTTTTTTCAAAAGAATTATGCTCTGGCTCTGACTTGATTGTAAGAGGCTCATTACCTAATTCCGTCTTCAGGTTCGGACCAGGGCTGATGTGACGGGAGGTTGATGTCAGAGAGCATTGGTTATGATATTCGGATGGATGAGGCATTAACTTAACATTCTTAACGAAAAAGTTGTCAATCGTTCTTTTCCTCTTCTCTTATCATCCGCGGCTACATCCACTCTGTTTATCTGACGGACCAAGGCTACTCACCTCTCTCTCTCTCTCTCTCTCTCTCTCTCTCTGACTGGAGTGCACACACATTTTTAAACGTACACACACGTAGATCTGGACCATATTTTTTCCCTCGAACGCCTGGTCGCACCAGTGCGACCTGATATTTTTTTAAGTCACACCATTGAGAAATTAGGTTGCATGTGCGACCAATATCAATACCATTTATTAAAGTTTTCGTATTCTATTACTTCTTTTTACCTTATATCTTAGCCTATGTCTCCTTCCTGTTTGTTCTAAATTATGATGTTTACTAATAAATATATAAACATAGCACACACACACACACACACACACACGATGTAAAGTGTTAATAATATATAAACAGGCCTATACAAATTAATTTGTATGTAAACATTATAGTTTTAGATCAAACACATAGGCTAAAATAAGGAAGAAATTGAAAACAGGAAATGATGAAATATTTAAGAAATGATATTATACAGAATACATGATAGTATTGCTCTTATAAGTACTTCAGCGATTCGTACTGTAAAAATAATTGATTTACCAATAAAGAACAGCACATATACATTACATACATGCACACAATTAGTAGCCAAGCTATTTAAACTTTTAATTTATTTAAAAAATAAACATAACTTGGTGAAAACGTTATAAGAAACATTACACTTAAGAGAATATAGGGGAAACAGACTTCTATAGAACACCGGATGCTTAAAAATCACAGTTTAACGCTAAAACACTTCACACAGCTATTGATTCACTTTCTGCCACCAGTTGGGCTCCGCCCACAAAAAATGTCATCTCTGTTTGCAAACACGCAAAAGGTCTATTGACTGTGGCGTTGACTAATGAATATGGATGATCTCTGCTCTTCTCTTCAATGGAGCGGGCGTGGCTCGTTATAAATAATGCAGTAACAGGAGAGACGGTACATCTTCCTCTTCTATTACAGTTAACAACGAATTACAATATTTGTTTTCGATTTCACTTAAATCATTTAAAAGCAGACATTCCAAGCATTATGTAGACATTTATCTTTTGTTTCTATCACAAGTATTCGTTAAGTTTCTGAAAGGACGTCACTAAGTGAGAGAACAAACGCGCATCATGTTTATTTTCTTAATTTTGCGAAAAGCACAACATTCTGTTTTTCATGGGAGTGGACAGAAAAAACACTAGACACCTTAAGGTTTTAAATGATGTATAAATCATATCTGTAAGTCCAAAATCAGCAGATTTATCTAAGTCTCTTTGCAGAGTGATTGAAAAATAAAGAGTTTGCGGCGCCTCTGTCGACCCAGACTGTGAAATTAACGATAAAAGAAAATATTTAACTCAGTGATTGACAGCATAATGCAATCAATCGTGTTCCCCTTCAACAGTAGTTAAGCATACGGTTTAGATATATGTATCTTCTTACACGAAGATTATGTAAATGACATACGGTATACACAGTCTTCTGGAAAGCTGTGTTTTTAAATGTGTCATATTTCTCAAATTCATGACTGTTTAAATACACTTGGCATCACATGCATGATTTAAGGTAAAAGTGACACTTTTTCGCGTCAATTCACAATCATTTTAACCATGCAGCTGTATTAGAGCCGACGCCAAACGATCACTGCTACGCGAGCGAGGACGCGATCATACTGACGCGCGCGGATCGTACGCGTCTTTACAAACTAATACGTTTACAATGTATTACATTGATGAAAAAGGGAATTAAACTTGTCATGCCATATATCACTGAAATAAAAGAAAGGGATTAAAATATGTCTGAATCATATAATTCCTACCTGTATGTGAAAATGCACATTCTCCAGAGAGCTCGCGTTGATTCAAGCATTCAGAATATAAAATCCATTTGCAGTTTTGTGCACAAACGTATATGAGAAATATTAATATTCCATCGGATTTAGTATGAAATAATGCTCAATATATATATTTTTTCAATACCGTGTTCACACAGGCAGGCTGCGGCCGAAACCGCATACTGTATAGTGAATAAGATGAAGTTTACGATTCTAAAAATATGTATCCAGGACTCCGCTGTCCATATACGATACGAAGTTTGGGTGGCAGCCGAGGTTACTGCGTCCTCCATGGGCTCGCAGCAGAGTCTAAGGCTGCCGCCTCTTCTCCGGGCTTCTCTGCTTTCTCTTCCTCAGCTCTTCGCTGTATTGTGGCTCTTAAAGGAACACCCGATTCTCTCAACAGCTCTTCGAAATCCATTTTAACCTTAAAACTACATTCCGCCATTGTTATTCAAACTTTTCCACGGAGCAATAGCCTATTAGCTTAGCTTCTAAAGATGGCTGACACACTATCTTTACATTCTGTGTGAAACCACTTTTGAACGTAAAGGCTGCCCTCTAGTGGTAAAGTCTCATTGAAATTTAATTGAAATTTTATTTTTACAGAGGGTTCAATTGGACATTTTAAAGTGGAAATAACATAATATAGACATGTTACTGCAATGTTTTTTTTTATCTTGGGCATCTTCACATTGGAGTCCACAGTTCATATAAAAAATTTGGTTAAGAAATGTTACAGACATATTGAGATATAAACTACTTCCTGTTTTGGCTGCGTCAACGCACATTTAGTTTGGGCTGTGACGGACAAATGCTTCCGAAAATCAAAAATCCTTCTAGTAACTTTTGTGAGGCTTGGTCCAAGGATCGTGTACGTCGAGTTTCGTGAAGTTTGGACAAAATTTGTGACCTGTGAAACTTTTTTAAGGTTTTCTGTTCTATCCAATATGGCGGACGAACGACATGGATCTGTGACTTCATCTTCTCAAGCAACTTACACCGGTACTGCCCGAACATTTTAAAGTTTGAACGGTGTCTCTGTGTCAAACGGTCTAGTTGCTAGAGCTGACACAAAATCTACCCGGGAATAATAATAATAATAACTAGAAAATGCATTTCGGGACGAACTGCAAAAGTGTGCTTGCTCTGGTGCCTCCGATTTAGTTTGTGCATCCTCACATTGGAGTCCCAAGTTCATGTACAAAGTTTGGTTTCAATACGTAAAAGCGTTCCTGAGATATAAACTACTTCCTGTTTGGCGACGTAAAATTTTGGAAAAAAAAATTTCTTTTGATGTTGTGCATCCTCACATTGGAGACCCAAGTTCATGTACAAAGTTTGGTCTCAATACGTTAAAGCGTTCGTGAGGTATAAACTACTTCCTGTTTGGCGGCGTAAAATTCTAGAAAAAAATGTGTTCTTTTGATGTTGTGCATCCTCACATTGGAGAGCCAATTTCATGTACAAAGTTTGGTTTCAATACGTTAAAGCGTTCCTGAGATATAAACTACTTCCTGTTTGGCGGCATAAAATTTTAGTGAAAAAAATGTTCTTTTGATTTTGTGCATACTCACATTGGAGACCCAAATTCATGAAAGCGTTCCTGAGATATAAACTACTTCCTGTTTGGCGGCGTAATTTTTTTTTTCTAAAATTTTTTCTTTTGATGTTGTGCATCCTCACATTGGAGAATTAAATTCATGTTCAAAGTTTGGTTCCAATACGTGAAAGCGTTCCTGAGATATAAACTACTTCCTGTTTTGGCGACGTCGACGCACATTTAGTTTGGGCTGTGACGCGCAAACGCTTCCGAAAATCAAAAATCCTTCTAGTAACTTTTTTAAGGTTTTGTGTTCTATCCAATATGGCGGAAGAACGACACCGATCTGTGACTTCATCTTCTCAAGCAACTTACACCGGTACTGCCCGAACATTTTAACGTTTGAACGGTGTCTCTGTGTCAAACGGTCTAGTCGCTTGAGCTGGCCAAAAAAATCTACCCGGGAAAAATAATAAAAAAGATAATAAAACTTAAGAAGAACAATAAGTGTGCTTTTGCAAGCACACTTAATAAAACTTAAGAAGAACAATAAGTGTGCTTGCGACCTGTGAAACTTTTTTAAGGTTTTCTGTTCTATCCAATATGGCGGACGAACGACATGGATCTGTGACTTCATCTTCTCAAGCAACTTACACCGGTACTGCCCGAACATTTTAAAGTTTGAACGGTGTCTCTGTGTCAAACGGTCTAGTCGCTAGAGCTGACACAAAATCTACCCGGGAATAATAATAATAATAATAATAATAAAACTTAAGAAGAACAATAAGTGTGCTTTTGCAAGCACACTTAATAATAATAATAATAATAATAATAATAATAAAACTTAAGAAGAACAATAAGTGTGCTTTTGCAAGCACACTTAATAATAATAAAACTTAAGAAGAACAATAAGTGTGCTTTTGCAAGCACACTTAACTAGAAAATGCATTTCGGGACGAACTGCAAAAGTGTGCTTGCTCTGGTGCGGTCACTAACGTGATTTGTGAAATGTAAAATTTTAGAATATTTTTTTATCTTGTGCATCCTTGTATTGGAAATCAAATCCTTGCATTGTGAAAGCATTGCTGAGACACACACACACACACACACACACACACACACACACACACACACACACACACACACACACACACACACACACACACACACACACACACACACACAAATGTACACAGGCTTGTAACCAGGGGTGTTTCCAGCATTGAAGGACATCCGGGGCTTAGCCCAGACCATTTTATGTAAATACAGGGATCACTAGCCTACATCACCTGCTCTAGCTAGCCTAGAACCAATTATAATGGCTGTGCTGCACATGTTCAGTGTTTTCTTATAAAAATAAATTAGAATTGTAATTTAAATAATTTTAATTTTGGGTGAACAATCCCTTTAAAGTGCTCTATTTTCACACACTAGTTTTGTAAATAATATACCAAAAATTCTTCTTTAGTACTTAAAGCTCCACTTTGTACTTTTTTGAGTTAATTCTTAGCAAAAACCCATGTTTTCTTTCAAAAGTATGTGCTCATTTATTTGTAATTACTTCCACCCACTAATCAAAGTATTCTTGCAAGTGTAGAATCTGCTATTTAAAATACATACGGTCGAGTCGCTCAACTGGCTGAATCCATGTTGTGCTCAGTTCACAGCTCACCCTTTGCTTTTGAAATGCATAGAGAAGCTACGGTAGCCACCACCAGACAAACATGTCATGATTGGAGACAACGTAATAAAAAAGTTTGTCCGTTAAGACTGTAGAAACATGGTGGCACAAAATGGCGACTTCCATGGAGGGGGACCCTCGGTGTATGTAGATAAAAGCGTCTCATTCTAAAGTAATAAAAACATAACGGTTCATTATGAAAGGTCTTTATACACCCCTGATAATATAGTTTTGTATATTATTTTGCATTTCTGTCAAGAGATCCTTCTAAAAATTACACACTGCACCTTTAATGTAGGCCAGAGTTTACATCACAAAAAATCTACCCGGGAAAAATAAGAATAAAACTTAAGAAGAACAATAAGTGTGCTTTTGCAAGCACACATAATAAGAATAAGAAAACTTAAGAAGAACAATAAGTGTGCAAATAACAAATAACAAACTTCATAATAAAGATAAATAAATTGATGAGACAAAAAATGCCAGTTAGATATATCCAAAGGGAATATTTTTTGACAATCAGACACCGAAGGGCAGAGCTACGGAGCCCGCCTGGTCACCCCTTCCCTTACGAACATGAACCAAAAATGCTAACGGTAGCCGCCTAGTAATGAAATCCCGATCCCACCCTTAAGTCAAATCGCCATCCAAAGTCACGCCTCTTTCAAAACACATGAACATGCACAGATCAGACGGTCACATTTCATGTCTCATTCACCAGTGAGAAAACTTTGCAGTACAAAGTGAATAACACTTCCAAAATAACCAACAAAAACAACTGGTTTACATCAGAATTAGTTTAAGCACACGTTCGATTGTGTAGACGTAGTAACTATATCGTTATGCTAATCCGGAAAACGAACACAAATTTCATAAGCAACACAACGTTTCATCAAAGTAGAATATCTGAATCCATCTCAATACAAACATATCACGTACCTACCTTACCAAAATAAACAGTGCAACGACCCTTTCAGACCCTTTGCCTCCTGTAGCTGTTTGCATCTCATGGTAAAGCAGTAAAGTTACCGATGTTCATTTGGGTTTTTGCTCTTGCTGATCCAGGCAGTTTTTGCTGTTGTTGTTATAGAAGATGTCTTTAGTTTTGTTGCTCCTGTGTAGGTTGTCAATTCAGCAGAAAAGTTTGCTGTTCTCGCTGTTTACAGACAGCGGGCACGTGAACGTGCCGATGACGTATGGTGTCTGCGTGGACTCACTGCGCGGTGGGAATTCAAATTACGCTTACGGATGAGGGACATAAAAGGAAACATCCGTTCGGACTGAAATCTATGATTTGCTGAACATTTTTTGGTCCTACGCCTTTCACAGATGACATAAATTTTTACAAATACATTTAAACAACTTAACACAGTGATTGCTATCAGAATGTGAGGAGACTTTTAACCAGCATAACTAAAAATGTTTCAGGATCAAATCTGTTACCCTACCTTTAAATGCGCTTGCCCGATTAAAATCATTTTATGTGTAATTTAATCTATAGATTAAACTCGTTGCGTTTATATTCTGGGCGCACCTGTTTCCCCTTACACAATTTACTAATAATTGTATATATTAACTCTTTCACCGCCAGCGTTTTTAAAAAAAGTTGCCAGCCAGCGCCAGCGTTTTTCATGATTTTCACCAAAGTTTAATGCCTTCCAGAAAATGTTCTTCTTTAAATATATAAACATACAATATACCAAATGAAAGAACAGACCCTCCTTTAAACAAAAAAAAACGTTTCATCCTACCTTTAGTGGTTCTTATGCGATCAGCTTTTGAATATGGGTAGGTTTTTGCAAAAACACAATTTTTTGAGCAAAAAGCAGAGATAATTTCATTTTTGTGACGGACTTTTCATAGAGATCCCATTCAGAGCGATCTTTAAAACAGACACTGACATGCAGCAGCTTGCCATAGGGCAATACTTCCAGGTTTAAAAAGTGGCGGAAGGGCGCCACCTGGTGGATAATAGCGGTATTGCGGAAAGACGGAAAATCTCGTCATTGGCGGGGAAGCGTTTTCTCTTAATTGACGAGATATCTCGTCAATGGCGGGGAAAGAGTTAATTGAACTGTCTTAATGAATTAAGCATACATATTTTTTCACGTTAGTTCCCGAATATCCCAGTTTGACAATTTGTTAATGTTCACAAAATTAATATGAAGGGTGATTAACTCTTTCCCCGCCATTGATCTCGTCAATCAAGAGAAAACGCTTCCCAGCCAATGATGAGTTTTTCCGTCTTTCTGCAATACTGCTATTATCCCGCAACTTTTTAGACCCGGAAGTATTACCCTATGGCAAGCTGCTGCATGTCCGTGTCTGTTTTAAAGAACGCTCTGAATGGGAACTCTATGAAAAGTCCGTCACAAAAATGGAATTATCTCTGCGTTTTGCTCAAAATGTGGTGTTTTTGCAGAAACCTACCCATATTCAAAAGCTGATTACAAAAGAACTACTGAAGGTAGGATGAAACGTTTTTTTTTTTTTTTTTTTTTTAAAGCAGAGGGTCTGTTCTTTCATTTGGTATATTGTATGTTTATATTTTTGAAGAAGAACATTTTCTGGAAGACATTAAACTTTTGTGAAAATCATGAAAAACGCTGGCGCTGGCTGGCAACTTTTTTTAAAAAACGCTGGCGGTGAAAGAGTTAACAGTTGACTTCTGAAAGTAATTAAAATAACAAGATAATAGGTTATCTTATAAGAGGTTATCTTTGCCCGACATCTACAATATGTTATTGAAAAATAAATTACATCATTATGGAGAAATGAGTGCTTGCAGAATATGTAACTGTACTTTTTTTGACATGCTTATCAGCACATTACTTTTTTGTTTCATCAACTTTAAAGATGAATATTCTCCTTTAGAGATGGGCAATTTTCAGCAATAGCACATTATATTACAATTTTTGAGCTCATAAAAAAGATTTTTCGATTATTTAAATGACTTTTTTATGTTTTTTTTGCACGTTTAGTTTTGGTGCAATTTCATCAAAAGCTTATAATTAGAAAATACACACAACACGCTTAACTTATATTTTCTATATGATAAAAATGTTTTAAAAATACGTATTCTTATATGATACGAATAACAATATGATACATTTATATTGCAAAAAATGATTTAGATATGGAAAGAGGAATTCTTCTCAACTACCACCAATAAATTAAAAAAATTCTTCTTTAGACCGAACAAGAAAACGTATGCTTACAGTCTATGTATGATATCTTCTTTTTTTAGTTTAACATATTTTTATTTATATGCATTTAATAATAGGCTACCATAAGATCATAATGTACACACTGTAAAAAATGATTCAGTGGCTTTGTAAATATCTCTAAAATAAATGATTAAAGTAACTTAATAAAATCTCTTAATGTCAGTGATTTTTTTTGTTAGACAAACCAAAATAAATTACTTAAAATAGAACAGATATTTTTTGTAAAATGTACATATTTTATATGACGTATACGCCTTAATAATATAAGTATTAAATATACCGATTATTTTAATCAATATATTTTTTAAGGTCAGAGTTATATATTTAAGTTTTTAAAACCGTAGTAATTGCATATTTCAAATTAATATTATTTCTATTTAACATCAACTCAAAAAATGTGTACGTTTTACGCCTAACTTGAAGTATGATTTACTTATATTTTGACGTTGATATTTTTTGAGTATATGTAGACACAAAATAAATTAAAAATAAGTGGAACAAATGTTAATTAAAAAAATCCCATAGCCAACGGTTTTTAATCAGCAACAAAGAAACTGCGCCTTTTGCCTTTGACAAACACCTCAGAAAATCCTCGAATTTATGAATATTTACGCTCACAATATGATTTTATTTCCTTACTACAAAAGTATAACACATTATACAAATTCTCAGTGAAATTTATTCAACACCATTGCATACTTTTTATCATGTTTCATACCATGTAAAGGGAAATATGATAATATAAAAAGTAGCCGACTGTACAGTAATGCAGAAAAGCGCATCACAACGATGTTAAAGCTATTAAAATGTTCAGATGCAAAAATGAACTAAATGTAAAATTAGATAAACTAGTTAATGATATTGCGTAAATGCTCTTGGTCTCTTCAAAGGTCTTCGCAAATTATTTTGTTATAAGACTCCGTTATCATACCTCACGTCTCTTCTACTGTAAGTACACGGAAAAAAATAAGACAAATGATCTGCGTTTAAGTCGGATTTTATGAAAAACATGTGACTGTTTATGTAACTGGCTAAAGAAAACTTAGCCAACGAAATGTTTGCCAAAAAGCGTACATTTGTATGACATCAATGTCTATCACCTAAACACCGATAATCCGTGTCATGTTACTTCAATATCATACAGTATACGCTCAGCATGAAGTCGAGCACACAAATTGTCGTTGGTATGGCCTACATGAATCACGACTGCCCTCTACAGGTTTTTGTATTTCCTGCGTCCCCCAGCCCGGCTCCGCCCTCCTACGTGCTTCCGCTTAATTTAGAGTTTCGTTTTCTCCTGCAAAAATCTGCAGGTCCAATCAGCGAACAGAGGGGGGTGGCTAAAAATGATGACGATGAGGTTGTGCATCAGATTGAGTTGTAGTTCAGTAATGGCAGCGGAGAAAGAAGTGAGAAAAGCTATTCGGTCCGTTGTTGCAAAGCTGCAGAGTATACAGAAGTTAAAGCCGGAGCAAGAACCAGGTTTGCTAAGTTTTGTTGGTCTGATTATTCGTACTGTTTCCGGACGGTTTCAGCGCATGATATACGTCACGACCTCACGTTAGCGACTGCGTATGGCAGAACCTGAGTGACTCTGCGCAGATCCAATAGTTTTAAACTTCAACAGAGGACCCTCCTTAACGGAAGTAACGCTGAATAGGAGGGTGGCCAGACTCTCTGTACAAATGAAATGAATGTACGAGAGTCTGGTTGGACCAGGCTAACCGAATGCATTTTTAAAGCCACATCTGTAGTTTATCCCTTTAAAAATGCATGGATTTTGAAGGATATCTACAAAAATGGGAAAAAAACTTTAAAAGCGATTTTCTCAGGTTTACAGTTGAAAAAAGAGTGTTTCAGAACCTGGCAAATGCTCAGGTAAGCCACGGTTGGTTAAATTAACTCTGAAAGATTTTTGCTTATACAAAATTTAAGGTTTGTTTCATGCCAAACCCACAGTATACAGTCAGATCACAACACCTGAAATATAGCTTATGGCACGATTTGCATGGATTATAATGCCTACATGTTTAACCTCTTTAAAAAATTATGATTAAAACCTGGATTGAAGTGCGATCCAGTGACGTGCGAAGTGCGGAAGTTCCATATTACAACAAACACCAAAAACATCACGTTTGTTTTGGGAGCAGTGCATGTACTTATTTGAGTATAATGATAGAGTAAGTATTGTGTTGAACAGTAAATATTCGGACACTATTTTGAATAACAAATTGTCCTTTTCTCCAGACAAATAAAACTTATCTATAGAGTCATTGCTATCATTTTCCCTTTAATGCTGGTTTAACTCCCTAAATGGGATAATCAAGAATTGAGAGTTTTGATAGAATCATAAACCAAAAAATAGAATGTCGTTATTGTCACTGTACAGAATGTAATTAGGTCTCTCATTTAAAGTGCACATGCATACAAAAACATAATACTATTAATAATAATACTAATAATAACAATAATACATAATAGGGAGTAATCAGATGTCTATGGCCCAGATATATTGCACGCAGGTTTTGGGAAAAGTCCAAAGCATCCGGTGGTCTGGTGGTACTCTTATAAACACCAGCAGTGTACATTTAACACTGGTGATTTTGCTTGTGTAGTACATGATTTCTGCAAACATGGGTAAAATAAAAATTTAAGACAAACAATGAAGACACAATGTATGACTCTGAGGTACGAAATTCTTTAACAAAAGCAATGGATGTTCTCATGTCTTTGTCTGGAGAATGGTCAATTGGCTGTTCTTCAAGAGGCAGTAATATCTGTTAAATAAAGAAGTCAAACATACGATCAAATACACATTTGTTTACTATTGAAATGGTTATGTTTTTAATTGAAGTGTATTAAACATCGTTCTTTACCCAGATTGCAGGAACAACATTCATTGTTAAAAAAGTTTGGTACATGGCTTCTGCAAACAAAACAAAAATACAATTAAACTCTATAAAGGTAAAATAAAAGATTAAAACAAACACTAAATGCAAAATGTATTACTCTTGGGTGTTAAATTCCTTTAAAAAAAGCATGTGAGTATTCTTAAACAAGGTTGGTTTTGTTACACAATAAAAAAGCAAACAATTCTGGTCTTTTAACAACACAATCTTGAAAACTACCAAGCACTGGCCAGGACTGAAGAGATCCATCAAAGTAAAACCATCTATATTAAGCTAAAACTTGAATACATGCCTTCCAAGGATATGAAAAACATTGTTTTACTAAGATAAAATAGTAGAAAATAGTCACTTTGCTATCTGTTATCGTTTCTCACAAATGCTGATTTGTTGTTTTGTACACAAATGGTGGCATTATGGGAAAGGCAGTCCATTTTACAAGGTGTATTGAAAGCTGTTAATGTTAAATGACTACTGTTTCCAAGATGCATTGCAATATACATCATCGTTTTAGGAACGAAAGCAAGCACATCATTGCTAGGGTTGGGTATCGTTTGAATTTGAACGATTCTGGTTCCGATTTCGACTCCTTGTTTCGATTCCGGTTCCTAACGATTCTCGATTCCGATTCTTTTAAGAGGCAGGGTCAAAAAAGTTTGATATTTTAAATGAGCTAGCTAACCAATGGTCTTTCTGAAGGAAATAGTCTGACTTTCTCCATCAATTTAAATATGAACTTTTTACATTTTGTGAACTTTAATATGAATTTCTCACAGGGCTGTTTTCAACTACAATATAAATATCAAATTTATGAACTTGCATATAAATATTATAAATTATGAATATATTTTCACAGGGGTACACTTTCCGCAAGAAAGCTTTATTTTTAAAAACCTCATGAAAACACATTTACACAGGAGTGTATGATGCTGCAGGTATGTTACCGTGCTTCCACTGATGGGCTAACCTGATGCAGAATAGAAACAATAAAAAACAAACCCGGTCCAGATTAGGAGCAGGTACAGTATAAAATCAGACACAGTTATTGTTTAGAAAAAGTATCATATCTGCCTTCTCAGGCAGTATGCCTGAGCATTTTAGACAGATAGTATCTCCTGCTGTGGAGATAACACGCTAGCTCAGCACATTGCGGAGTTGTGGAGTCACCAGCCTAGCTAACGTTCGCAATCTCAGTTCATAAATTGTCTATGAAAAAATATGTTGGCCAATTTGTTAGCTGCCTCAATGTTGGCGCAAGACATATTATTTATTTATTGTATATGTATTGTTTTACTTGCCGGATTTGGACTGCAGTGCAGTCACTCCAGTGCCAGGCTTGGGGTCGGAGCAAGAGGCAGCGGAGGACGGTCAGCGCAGGGCGTCATCATGTTCAACGTGCACCCTCCTATGCACGAAACAATTTTGCCACAAATGCTGCATTTTGTGAAATCGCACTTTGGACCGCCGACGCACGCTATCCATGTTTGACTTGCTAGGTTATACATTTCTGGTAGACACTTCTTCGTTGGTGTTCAGCTGTTTGTTTTTTCAGTCGGCGGACTGTGAATCGAAACTAGAATCGAAATGTAAACTTTTGAATGATTCCGGGAAAATTGCAAAGCTAGTCCCGGTTCCAATCAATACTCGATCCCCAAGCCTAAATTACATTATTATTAGTTACTAGTATTTTTTTATTGTTAACACAATTTAATGTAAAGTCTTATTTATAAAAAAACTGCTTAAAGACTAAAACAAACTCACATACTTATCCCATTCATTCATTATTGTCTTAACTTAAAACTTTTTTTTATTTATAAATCAGATTTTATATAAATAAGTTTTGAAAAGTATTGAATGCGAACATGTGAGAAGGTACATGAAAGGCGATGCAGCGTGTTTGTCTAAACAGTCACATGTTATGAAATTGATTATTTTACACACACATTTCACAAAGTACATATTGTAAGTGTAAATATTCATAAACTCAACACTTCTGAGGTGTTTTTGTCCGCAAAAGGTGCAGTTTCTCTTTTCGATTAGATGTATATGCCTTAATAGTATACATTTTACATAAAAATATCTATTCATATAATAATATATCATTTAAATGAATAAATATGTAAAACTAAATAAAAAATATATCAAACGCCGACTGTACAATATGTAAGCATATGTTTTCTTGTTCGCTCCACGTGGGTTTAAATGCCGTTTTATATATATATATATATATATATATATATATATATATATATATATATATATATATATATATATATATAAAGATGCTTAGTACAATATCTTTGCTTCTGACAAGTTTCTGTAATAAATCAGTAAATCAATCACAAAACGTGTTGACAGTGGCGAATAAAATGCTTGTCAATTTAAACACAGCAGAAATGTGTATAAAACCATTTTAATTAACAATATCTGAACTGTGCTCTTTTGCATACTTCTAATTTTCTGTTATTGTTGTTTGTATGTATTTTCAATGTGTTTAGATGTTAACTGTTTTTACCATGCTTTGTATAGTACTTTTGTCTTGTGACTGTTTGAAGATAATCTTTATAAATAAAGAACTAGAACTATATCAACTCAAAGAAATTTCATAATATAACACCATGATGATATTTTCTTATATTTCTTTGTCATAGGTATCAAAAGGAATACTGTGAGTTTAAGCGGCAACAACTAGAGTTGGATGATGATATTAAAAGTGTGGATAATCAGATGCGTTACTGCCAGATTCAGCTGGATAGACACAAGAAGACCAATGTTTTTAATGCCACATTTCATATTTGGTTAGTATATTTTCATATATTATATTTCATATTATATAGTCAAGACTTACTCAATAGTAACTCGGTTGTGATGGTAAAATACTGTTAAAATTGCAGGGTTTTGTAATGTAAAAAAATGAAAACAAAGAGGAACCATGTTGGAACCTGTTCCAACTTTTTCTGAAATTCCAACCTATACAAGTGAATAACAATAAGAATCATATTGGGTTTAAAAAATGCCAAATAAAAATTGTATGATAACAAGGTTGCATAAGAGTGCACATCCCTAAACTAAAACCTACTTAAAGCACCTTTAGATTTTATCACAGCATGCAATTTAAATGAGTAAGTGTCAATCAGTTTCACACATCTTCACTTCGCAATATTATACAATTATATTTTGCCTTCCGTTCTAAGGCCTGCTTACGTTAATGTGTTTACATTTTAAAACACATTTCTTTTGCTGCGTTTACGGTTGCGCTTCAGTGTAGATGAACGTAGACGAGTCTTATGTAAACGAACAGCTGGTTCTAATGTGACAGCGCATCATTTTCAAAGTGAAAGTGATTTTATTTAGTTAAATGGAGGTTTGAAACTTAGTTTTTACCCAATATAGCAGTGCTTCTCAATCCTGGTCCTCGAGCACCCACTCCCAGAAAGTTTTAGTCTCCTTATTTAACACACCTGATTTAACTCATCAGCTTGTTAGGGAGATGTGTTTACCATTCTGGAAGGAGGCTGATAAGTTGAATCAGGTGTTTTAAATAAGGAAACATCTAAAACTTTTTTGGGAGGGTTGCTCGAGGACCAGGATTGAAAAGCACTGCAATACACTATAGTAAAAATATCCTACTACCCTGTACTATAAACGCTATATAAAATAGTTTTTAAAATGTATCCTAATTAAGAACATGTCTGTTTTATATTTATGTTTTGAGTATTGTTGTAATTGAATATTGTTGTAATGTTGTTTATGTTTATGTTTTGTATTAATTTAATTAGCTTGTTATGACAGATAGGCTGTAATTTTAAACTTCATGTATAGGTTGTTGTAATGGATTAAAGGCCAATATGACGGGTAGGGGTCATATTAACCGTGGAAATGCACGTTTTCTAAATGAATGAATTTTAATGAATTACGGTGAAATCCCGGCACATCTGAATGCCAGGAGGCGCTCTCATGCAGAAACTCCTTTTGTGCCACAGAAGTAGTAGCATTACAAAACGCTATTCCAGGAAATGTCTACATGGATTATTTATACGCTGTTCTTCAAATTGTTTCAGGTATTTTCATGATAATAAAGAATATTTTGAATGATTTTTATTTAACGAGTGTTGCTTTTTTAAATGCACGTTTTAAACTCTGACTCATAATGAATTTAGATTGATAAGGACTTCCTACTGACAAAATGCCGTTGAAAAACGCACAAGCTGTGCATGAAACAAAGTATCGCAACCTTTCAAATGCAACTTGCCTAAATTACCGTATACATCACAGTAAGCACAGTAATCTAAACCGCGGCTGGTAAGTCCTTATAACTAACTTTGTATATATCTATCGTTATATTACAGTTGTATTGTTGAGTGTTGAACCTTTATTAATTGTTTAAAGTCGCAATGAAATTGAAATGAAAAACTATGTATATATTTTTAATATTGTGGTATTATTAACAAATGACTTATTTGTAAGCTTCATTATTTTTAAAAAATGTGTGTGTCCTCATAATCTTTAATCAAAAATGCAAATCTCCTCCCCTCCTCAAAACGATCTCTTCTCACTTCCGGTCAAAAGTATGGCAGGTGGGCGGGGTCAGGGAGAAGATCGCAGCTATTAGCAATTAGCAACACGACCCAACTTCAAACGATCCAATCAGATCTCGATGGACAAATTCAAATCCAGCCCTGCCTTATTTAATCTCAAAAGCCGTTTCATTCGGATATACGTCACCACGGGGAAAATAAGGCAATCGCTACTTCCGTTTCATGGCGACTTTAATGTTTTTAGTAAATAAAAACATAACATAGTCAAACATACGTGTTTAGATACAGATGTTATAATCAGGACATATCAAGCGATCTCGAACACAGCAATAGTGTATAGCATAAAGGCAAATAAATAGACCCTTTACACAATGATGACGTGGCAACGTATGTGCGCGCAGTTTGCCAACGGAAGTATGGCAAGAATCAGCAGTGAAGCAACACTATTCAAAGTTATTTAAAAAAGTTGACTTATCAACTTTTTCAGCACAGCTACCAGATCCGTGTACTTTAATTTTGTTGTACTTTTGTAGTTTTGTTGTTACAATTACAATTATATAAACTTGATATATACGTATATAAGTATATTATATTAGTTTAACCAAACGCAACAACCAGACATTTTTTTGCTGGGAAACCGTTTTAATAAACTTTTTGAGTTTTTACATGTTGGAACCATTGGGGAACAACACCACTTCCGTTGCCAAAATTCGCGCGCAGGCTATTTGATCACGTGGGCTGTAAAAGGGTCTATACAATTAATCGTCAGTAACTATATATTTTTGTAGGTTTAATCTTGATTATGCAGAATTAATAATAACAATTACTTGATTAATTCATCCAGCGAGTATACCCATAATTGTACATTAATTCTAAGAAACGTTGAGCGTTATTTTAAAAAGGCAAGGGAGCCAACATACAGCAAACATTCTATACATGTATTTATAGAAAAGGATAGTTTTTGCTGTGGTTTCATCAATGGCGTTTCTTTGAGTAAACCAAATATCTCAAGTCTCTGTTAGGGCCAGCTGTAACGTTTCACAACTTATCAGCTTCCTTTGAAACTTTAACAAAGGTCGTAAATGTCCAACTGAGATTGTTAGGGCCCGGCTCTAGCCTCTTTGATGTTGAAATCCAGAAATATGGCTGCAAATATGGTTTGACCCCAAAAAATTCTAACAAAAGGTTTCTCTGTGGTTTACAGTAGTATCAGATGTATTTAAAAACATACTAAAAGTTTACCAAAGTTTGACTCCAAGAAACGCCTCATTTTCAAAATGGCGTCTGTCAGGTCAATGACTATTACTCTCATGTATTCCCCCTAAACCAGGAATTCTGGTGCCGGATACATATTTTAACCATGTAATATTCTAATAAGCATATTTGAGTGATTACAAGTACAATTATATATTAAAGAAATTGGTTACAGGCATATTTATGGAAATAACAATACAAGTAATTGCATATTTCTCCTTTCTCATATTGTTTTGCCTAGTGTTGGTGGTTTCTGTAATTCATAACCATTCCTTTGATTCCAATAAAAAATAAATTCATAAGATCTGTGTGGTACTGTAAAATTAGTCAAAAGATGGCTGCCATGTGAAGGCTCAGTATCGTTAACCACTACCATTAGCCAGTAGCACATGGCAGTAGTCTAGTCTGGACAGGACAAGAGCCTGGGACTAGAACTTGTGTAGCATGCTCAGATAGAAAAGGTCTAATTTTACTAATATTGTAAAGGATGAATCTACAAGGGTGGGCGGTGCTGGCAACATGCTCTCTGAAACTAAGCTGACCATCAATGACCAAACTCAGGTTTCTGGCTGTCCTGAAAGGCATAATGGTCAAAGAACCAAGTGGAATGAAAAGATTGTGATTAATCTTAGGGCCAGATGATATGACAAGCAGTTTTGTCTTTGTCAAATTCAGCTGGAGATGATAATCCTTCATCCTGACTGGCCTAGCAGAGGTAGGAAAAGCCATGTTTCCGAATGATAGAACCCAGAAATGTCATGTCAATGTCATAGAAAATAACAGTGGTCCAAGCACTGAACCTTGAGGTACCCCGGTATTGAGATGTTGGGGTTCAGAGACGTAACTTCTCTAGGATACTCTAAATGACCTACCTGAGAGGTACCAGAGACAACCATAGCCTTGTGGGTTGACAGGAGGATGTGGGGATTGACAATGTCAACAGTGGTAGATAGATCCAGTAGGAGCAGTACAGATTATTTGCCATTGTCTGCCTTAGAGCTTCCATGACTGAGAGCAGCGCAGTTTCAGTGTAGTGACCACTCTTGAAACCAGACTGGTTGCTGTCTAGGAGGTTATTTTGTGTGAAGGAGGAGAGCTGGTCTAAAACCACACGCTCAAGAGTCTTGGCAATGAAGGCAAGGAGAGATACCAGTCTGTAGTTTTCTAACATTGCAGGATTAATTGTGGTTTCTTCAGCATTGGTGTTATCCGGGGCTCTTAAAAAGCTGTGGGGAATGTACAAGTGGAAAGAGATGAATTGGTCTTGTTGGTGAGAGCAGGGATAACCAATGCAGTAATGGCCTGAAGGATATGAGTGGGTATGGGATCTAGTGGGCAGGTAGTCAGGTGGTTAGAAACAAAGATTGTGGAAACATCTGGTTCCCTAGAAGAGAGAAATAAGGGAGCGAGCATGCATCAGGAGTTTGGTCATGTACAAGAGGTGGCAGTGCAGAGAACGGACTGCTGATAGTGTTAGTTTTCTTCACAAAGAAAGAAGAAAAATCTTCAGCCATTAAGTCAGATGAAGGTTGGGGGAGTTTAAAGGTTCAAGTTATATTTAAAAATATAACTTTTTAAAGTTATATATTTTTTGGCCTTTTTGCCTTTATTTAAACAGTGATAGAGGAGAGGACACGAAAACACAGGGAGGAGAGAGGGTATCGTATCGGCAAATGACCACAAGCCGGGAATCGAACTTTGGAGCGCTGCCCACTACATCATCGGCTCCTACTGTAAAACTAATCTTGCATTTAGTGATGACGCTGATAATGACAATTCTCTCAGACCAATCAGTTATCTACAGTGCTTTCACATTACGTTTTAACATCAGCTCAGAATTTGAAGGTGGTCTTAATTGCTAACAATTGTACCTTATTTAAATTGAAATGAATAACCATTTTAGAGGGCTCACACACAGACCTCTGTTTAGGCTAATTCAGAGTTGTTTATGATCAAAGTTACACAACTCCAATTTAAGTTTTTTTTTTTTTGGTGAAATACATTTACATTGAATGTCAAGTCTGTGTTTTAGCTAGAAAAGGGTATGTGTCTAAATACACTTATTGAGTAGGAGTTACATGGCATAGGCTACATCGTTTATATCTCTGGTTTACCCCAAACAAAGATAAAACCTTACAGTAATCTCACACAATTATGTATTCCATAAGTATGTAATCATGTCAGTGCAATTTAGACAAGTCCAATGGATTCATAGACCCATAAATCATGGGGTCTGACACCAAGATTACTTGGCTAGGTCAAATAATGAAGGAGTTAGGATATTTTAAGGGCTTCCTGCCTGTCTTGGACGCCATCTTGAAAATTACACCTTTCTAGTGGTCAAACTTTGGTAAACTTTTAGTATGTTATCAGAGACACCTTACTACAAAAAACAGCTGAGAAAACTTTTGTCAGAATTTTTTAGGGTTAGGTGTTTTTTTCATATATGCTATTATGGCACTGCCATACCTTACAATGGGTATGTACTAATTCATATTTAACTTAAGTCTGAATATAATTGTAAATGGTGTGCAAATGTTTAGTTTTTCATTTTTCCCCTTAATAATTCCTATTGTTATTCACTTAAGTTGCAATATCACAATAAAGGTGGAATAGGTTCTGACATGATTCATCTTGGTTTCATTTTATAAATCACAAAAACCTGCAATTGTATATGTTGTATATGAGTGCTAATATGTATATATGCATTTATAATTAATAATTTACTAGCGTTATTGAAAAAGGTTGTGTAAAAAAGTAAACTGGCATAGCAAGAAAAAATCATTATTAGATTATCAGATTTTTTTCTGGTCTGACACCATCAAAATAGAAACAGACCTGCACACATATTGAATTAACTAAAAATTTTTTTACAATTTTTTACAAATTAGTTTTTTTCCAGGCACAGTGGGCAGTTTGGAACAATAAATCACTTTCGACTAGGGCGATTACCCAGTGTCCCTGTGGAGTGGAATGAAATTAATGCTGCTTGGGGTCAGACTGTACTTCTGCTGCATGCTCTCGCAAGCAAGATGGGGCTGCACTTTCAGAGGTACCGAGATAATAAAAATACTCACCTTAGAATTGTTAAAGGGCACCTGTGGTCCAATTCACGTTTTTACATTTCATTTGGTGTGTAAGTGTGTATTAGTACAGTGATTCTCAACCAGTGATCCCTCTAGCGCCATCTGGTGGGCCGCGTAGGCAGTGGTGGACTACGGACAAATGATTTTTATAAATCTTGTTATATTTGCATCAGATTTTTCTAAGGAATTTATATGAATTAAAAACGCTCATTCAAGATGCATGATCTAAAAGCCCATTCGTGTATGAACATCGTAATCACGTCACTTCAGATAGAACTTATGTTCATTCAGATGCAGTAACATGTGAATAGGGTCGCAAACAGCACATCCGCGTTGTGCCACATTAAAAAGAAGGCGGCATCTACAATAGCTGTCCGCTGAAAAAATGAATAGACCACTTCAGTTTAGCCTTTTATAATCATGTCTGCATGTAGCCTATTGTTATGATTTCAGTCCAGTGCAGTGGCGGCAGCGCTGCCCCTCAAAGTTGGCCAGAGAAGAAAGCTACTTTAACACCTTACCAAAAAGTGAAATATATAGTGCAAAAGAGTTCCTGAATTTTGAGAAGTGTGGTCACGGAATGCATTTTGTCTGAAAGCAATGAAAAATGGTTCACAGTTTGGTCTGCACTGACTTCTGTTTCGCTGACTGTGTGAAGAGTTTTGAAATTGCATTGTCTCTGTTCATCTGTTTTCTTCTTAACAAATAAATAAACACATTTTAACTTGTGTGCTCGTCTTGTAAGTTCAAGATTAGAAATGGACGTGAACGAAAACAGTTATTATCATTAAAACATGAAATGACGCATAATTATTGATAACATAATTATGTTGGCTTGAGAAAGCCAACATACTGTTGTTGCACTTAAACTTATTATGTTGGCTTGACAAAGCCAACATACTGTTCTTCGATCTAAGCTTATTATTATTAGTGGTGCTTGCATTTATGCAAGGCATCACTATTACTATCTTGCATACTTATTAGTGGTGCTTGCATTTATGCAAAGCATCACTTTTATTATTGCTCAGGGATATTTTTATGTTGGCTTGACAAAGCCAACATACTGTTCTTCGATCTAAGCTTATTATTAGTGGTGCTTGCATTTATGCAAGGCATCACTATTATTATTGCTCATACTTATTATTAGTGGTGCTTGCATTTATGCAAGGCATCACTATTATTATTCCCCATACTTATTAGTGGTGCTTGCATTTATGCAAGGCATCACTATTACTATCTTGCATACTTATTAGTGGTGCTTGCATTTATGCAAGGCATCACTATTATTATTGCTCATACTTTTTATTATTATTATTATTAGTGGTGCTTGCATTTATGCAAGGCATCACTATTATTATCTTGCATACTTATTATTAGTGGTGCTTGCATTTATGCAAGGCATCACTATTACTATTCCAAAAATTATTATTAGTGGTGCTTGCATTTATGCAAGGCATCACTATTATTATTCCCCATACTTATTATTATTTATTTATTCTTATATCTGGACACTTTTTCGGCGCGTAACTCGTCCCGCACGGTTTGTCGTAGACCAATGAAACAGGGCTCAAAACGACCGGCTTATTGAGGACACGTCTGCTATGACTTTTATAAGCGATCGGGTGCAAGATTTTCGAAAGGGGGGCGAAAAACCACCCAAAAAATCCCATTGACTTAACATTGCGGCCAAATTTGATGGGTCATAGCTCCGCTCAAGGATTTTGTAGAAACGTGTGGGTTACAACATTTGAAGAGGGTGGTAAGCTCTGTAAGAACATACATCACATTAGGGTGTAAGTTGTACCCGTGGGGTGTAAGAGGCGCCCGAAAATTCCCATTGACTTATAATGGGGCAGGAAACATGCCCATATAAGGGAATAAAACAGTTCCATATGGAATATCTTTGCTTTACAGTGTCGTAGAGATAAGTGGGTGGGCTCATTTTACTCGGGCATCCAATCAGTCTCTCAGGATCATCCCAGAGCTATTAGGCCACGCCCCTAGCAACAATTTTGGGCACCCTAGCAACATCTCCTATAGACTGCCATTATAAAATGCCCAGATGGATATCTTTGCGCCACAGTGACATAGAGACATGGGGGTGGGCTCATTTTACTCAGGCATCCAATCAGTCTCTCAGGATCCTTACATAGGTATTAAGCCACGCCCCTAGCAACCACTTTTGAGCACCCTAGCAACATAAAATTCAAACAGTTATATCTCGGCATCCGAACATTGTAGAGACACGGGGGTTGGACCGTTTGATTCGTGACTCGGAGTGTAATCACTATGGGATGCCAATTTTTTCCCTAGCAACCAAATACAGTACCCTAGCAACAGAGTAAACAAAGCCTTATATCTCCTCATCAGAACATCGTAGAGACACGGGGGTTGGACCGTTTGACTCGTGACTCGGAGTGTAATCATTATGGGATGCCAATATTTTCCCTAGCAACCAAATACAGTACCCTAGCAACAGATTAAACAAAGCCTTATATCTCCGCATCAGAACATCGTAGAGACACGGGGGTTGGACCGTTTGACTCGTGACTCAGAGTGTAATCACTATGGGATGCCAATTTTTTCCCTAGCAACCAAATACAGTACCCTAGCAACAGAGTAAACAAAGCCTTATATCTCAGCATCAGAACATCGTAGAGACACGGGGGTTGGACCGTTTGACTCGTGACTCAGAGTGTAATCATTATGGGATGCCAATTTTTTCCCTAGCAACCAAATACAGTACTCTAGCAACAGAGTAAACAAAGCCTTATATCTCAGCATCAGAACATCGTAGAGACACGGGGGTTGGACCGTTTGACTCGTGACTCAGAGTGTAATCATTATGGGATGCCAATTTTTTCCCTAGCAACCAAATACAGTAACCTAGCAACAGAGTAAACAAAGCCTTATATCTCAGCATCAGAACATCGTAGAGACACAGGAGTTGGATCGTTTTACTTTTGGCTTGGAGTATAATCATATATGTTCCCCAGAATTTTGCCATGGCAAGCACCACTCACATTTTCTTCAGGAAATGTACCTATCTAGTTAGTGGTGCTTGCATTTATGCAAAGCATCACTATTACTATTGCTCAGGGATATTATTAGTGGTGCTTGCATTTATGCAAAGCATCACTATTACTATTGCTCAGGGATATTATTATTAGTGGTGCTTGCATTTATGCAAGGCATCACTATTATTATTGCTCATACTTATTATTATTATTATTATTATATCTTATTATTCTTATGTCTGCACACTTTTTCGGCGCGTAACTCGTCCCACACGGTTTGTCGTAGACCCATAAATTAGGGCTCAAATCGACCGGCTTATTGAGGAGAGGTGTGCTATGACTTTTATAAGCGATCGGGTGCAGGATTTCCGAAAGGGGGGCGAAAAACCACCCAAAAAATCCCATTGACTTAACATTGCGCCCAACTTTGACGAGTCATAGCTCCGCTCGAGGATTTTGTAGAAACATGTGGGTTACAACATTTGAAGAGGGTGGTAGGCTCTGTAAGAACATGGATCACAATGGGGTGTAAGTTGTACCCCTGGGGTGTAAGAGGTGCCCAAAAGTGCCCCAATGAAAAGTCAATGGGGCAAAATCCCATAGACTTAACATTGCAAAAACTTTGACGGGTCATAGGTACGAGCGAGGATTTCATAGAAACATGTGGGTTACTAAATTTGAAGAGGGTGCTAGACTCTGTCAGGACGTCCCCCACAATGGGGTGTAAGGTTACCATAGCAACCATTTTGGGCACCCTAGCAACCTATACCATAGACTGCCATTATAAAATGCCCGGATGGATATCTTTGCACCACAGTGTCATAGAGACATGGGGGTGGGCTCATTTTACTCAGGCATCCAATCAGTCTCTCAGGATCCTTACAGACTTACTAAGCCACGCCCCTAGCAACCACTTTTGAGCACCCTAGCAACATAAAATACAAACAGTTATATCTCGGCATCAGAACATCGTAGAGACACGGGGGTTGGACCGTTTTACTTGTGACTAGGGGTGTAACAATTGGGCACATCATTGGCCACTCCCAAGCCACGCCCCTAGCAACCAAATTTGAGCACCCTAGCAACCGAATAAACAAAGCCTTATATCTCCGCATCAGAACATCGTAGAGACACTGGGTTTGGACCGTTTTACTTGTGACTCGGAGTTTAATCACTGGGCACATCATTGGCCACTCCCAAGCCACGCCCCTAGCAACCAAATACAGTACCCTAGCAACAGAGTAAACAAAGCCTTATATATCCGCATCAGAACATCGTAGAGACACGGGGGTTGGACCGTTTTACTTGTGACTCGGAGTGTAATCACTGGGCACATAATTGGCCACTCCCAAGCCACGCCCCTAGCAACCAAATACAGTACCCTAGCAACAGAGTAAACAAAGCCTTATATCTCCGCATCAGAACATCGTAGAGACACGGGGGTTGGACCGTTTTACTTGTGACTCGGAGTGTAATCACTGGGCACATCATTGGCCACTCCCAAGCCATGCCCCTAGCAACCAAATACAGTACCCTAGCAACAGAGTAAACAAAGCCTTATATCTCCGCATCAGAACATCGTAGAGACACGGGGGTTGGACCGTTTGACTCGTGACTCGGAGGGTAATCACTAGTGGATGCCATTTTTTTCCCTAGCAACCAAATACAGTACCCTAGCAACAGAGTAAACAAAGCCTTATATCTCCGCATCAGAACATCGTAGAGACATGGGGTTTGGACCGTTTGACTCGTGACTCGGAGGGTAATCACTAGTGGATGCCATTTTTTTCCCTAGCAACCAAATACAGTACCCTAGCAACAGAGTAAACAAAGCCTTATATCTCCGCATCAGAACATCGTAGAGACACGGGGGTTGGACCGTTTGACTCATGACTCGGAGGGTAATCACTAGTGGATGCCATTTTTTTCCCTAGCAACCAAATACAGTACCCTAGCAACAGAGTAAACAAAGCCTTATATCTCCGCATCAGAACATCGTAGAGACACGGGGGTTGGACCATTTGACTCGTAACTCGGAGGGTAATCACTAGTGGATGCCATTTTTTCCCCTAGCAACCAAATACAGTACCCTAGCAACAGAGTAAACAAAGCCTTTTATCTCCACATCAGAACATCGCAGAGACACGGGGGTTGGACCGTTTGACTCGTATCTTGGAGTGTAATCACTAGTGGATGCCAATTTTTTCCCTAGCAACCAAATACAGTACCCTAGCAACAGAGTAAACAAAGCCTTATATCTCCGCATCAGAACATCGTAGAGACACGGGGGTTTGACCGTTTGACTCGTGACTCGGAGTGTAATCACTAGTGGATGCCAATTTTTTCCCTAGCAACCAAATACAGTACCCTAGCAACCGAATAAACAAAGCCTTATATCTTCGCATCAGAATATCGTAGAGACATGTGGGTTGAATTGTTTTACTTTTGGCTTGGAGTATAATCATATATTGTCCCCCGAAATTTGCCACGGCAAGCACCACTTCACATTTTCTTCAGGAAATGTACCTATCTAGTTATTATTATATTTTATTCTTACATCCGGACACTTTTTCCGGCGATTAACTCGTCCCGCACGCTTTGTTGTAGACCCATGAAAGAGGGCTCAAATCGACCGGATTATTGAGGAGAGGTGTGCTATGACTTTTATAAGGGATCGGGTGCAGGATTTCCGAAAGGGGGGCGTAAAACCACCCCAAAAATCCCATTGACTTAACATTGGGCCCAACTTTGATGGGTCATAGCTCCGCTCGTGGATTTTGTAGAAACATGTGGGTTACAACATTTGAAGAGGGTGGTAGGCTCTGTAAAAACATAGATCACAATGGGGTGTAAGTTGTACCCCTGGGGTGTAAGAGGTGCCCAAAAGTGTCCCAATGAAAAGTCAATGGGGCAAAATCCCATAGACTTACCATTGCAAAAATTTTGACGGGTCATAGGTCCGAGCCAGGATTTCATAGAAACATGTGGGTTACTAAATTTGAAAAGGGTGCTAGACTCTGTCAGGACGTACCCCACAATGGGGTGTAAGGTTACCATAGCAACCATTTTGGGCATCCTAGCAACCTATACCATTGACTGCCATTATAAAATGCCTAGATGGATATCTTCGCAACACAGTGTCATAGAGACATGGGGGTGGGCTCATTTTACTCAGGCATCCAATCAGTCTCTCAGGATCCTTACAGACTTACTAAGCCACGCCCCTAGCAACCACTTTTGAGCACCCTAGCAACATAAAATACAAACAGTTATATCTCGGCATCAGAACATCTTAGAGACACGGGGGTTGGACCGTTTTACTTGTGACTAGGGGTGTAACAATTGGGCACATCATTGGCCACTCCCAAGCCACGCCCCTAGCAACCAAATTTGAGCACCCTAGCAACCGAATAAACAAAGCCTTATATCTCCGCATCAGAACATCGTAGAGACACGGGGTTTGGACCGTTTTACTTGTGACTCGGAGTGTAATCACTGGGCACATCATTGGCCACGCCCCTAGCAACCAAATACAGTACCCTAGCAACAGAGTAAACAAAGCCTTATATCTCCACATCAGAACATCGTAGAGACACGGGGGTTGGACCGTTTTACTTGTGACTCGGAGTGTAATCACTGGGCACATCATTGGCCACTCCCAAGCCACGCCCCTAGCAACCAAATACAGTACCCTAGCAACAGAGTAAACAATGCCTTATATCTCCGCATCAGAACATCGTACAGACACGGAGGTTGGACCGTTTTACTTGTGACTCGGAGTGTAATCACTGGGCTCATCATTGGCCACTCCCAAGCCACGCCCCTAGCAACCAAATACAGTACCCTAGCAACAGAGTAAACAAAGCTTTATATCTCCACATCAGAACATCGTAGAGACATGGGGTTTGGACCGTTTGACTCGTGACTCGGAGGGTAATCACTAGTGGATCCCATTTTTTTCCCTAGCAACCAAATACAGTACCCTAGCAACAGAGTAAACAAAGCCTTATATCTCCGCATCAGAACATCGTAGAGACACGGGGGTTGGACCGTTTGACTCATGACTCGGAGGGTAATCACTAGTGGATGCAATTTTTTCCCTAGCAACCAAATACAGTACCCTAGCAACAGAGTAAACAAAGCCTTATATCTCCGCATCAGAACATCGTAGAGACACGGGGGTTGGACCGTTTGACTCGGACTCGGAGGGTAATCACTAGTGGATGCCATTTTTTCCCTAGCAACCAAATACAGTACCCTAGCAACAGAGTAAACAAAGCCTTATATCTCCGCATCAGAACATCGTAGAGACACGGGGGATGGATCGTTTGACTTTTGGCTTGGAGTATAATCATAAATTGTCCCACGAAACTTGCCACGGCAAGCACCACTCACATTTTCTTCAGGAAATGTACCTATCTAGTTATTATTATTATATTTTATTCTTACATCCGGACACTTTTTTCGGCGATTAACTCGTCCCGCACGCTTTGTTGTAGACCCATGAAAGAGGGCTCAAATCGACCGGATTATTGAGGAGAGGTGTGCTATGACTTTTATAAGGGATCGGGTGCAGGATTTCCGAAAGGGGGGCGTATAACCACCCCAAAAATTCCATTGACTTAACATTGGGCCCAACTTTGATGGGTCATAGCTCCGCTCATGGATTTTGTAGAAACATGTGGGTTACAACATTTGAAGAGGGTGGTAGGCTCTGTAAAAACATAGATCACAATGGGGTGTAAGTTGTACCCCTGGGGTGTAAGAGGTGCCCAAAAGTGTCCCAATGAAAAGTCAATGGGGCAAAATCCCATAGACTTACCATTGCAAAAATTTTGACGGGTCATAGGTCCGAGCCAGGATTTCATAGAAACATGTGGGTTACTAAATTTGAAAAGGGTGCTAGACTCTTTCAGGACGTACCCCACAATGGGGTGTAAGGTTACCATAGCAACCATTTTGGGCACCCTAGCAACCTATACCATTGACTGCCATTATAAAATGCCTAGATGGATATCTTCGCACCACAGTGTCATAGAGACATGGGGGTGGGCTCATTTTACTCAGGCATCCAATCAGTCTCTCAGGATCCTTACAGACTTACTAAGCCACGCCCCTAGCAACCACTTTTGAGCACCCTAGCAACATAAAATACAAACAGTTATATCTCGGCATCAGAACATCGTAGAGACACGGGGGTTGGACCGTTTTACTTGTGACTAGGGGTGTAACAATTGGGCACATCATTGGCCACTCCCAAGCCACGCCCCTAGCAACCAAATTTGAGCACCCTAGCAACCGAATAAACAAAGCCTTATATCTCCGCATCAGAACATCGTAGAGACACGGGGGTTGGACCGTTTTATTTGTGACTCGGAGTGTAATCACTGGGCACATAATTGGCCACTCCCAAGCCACGCCCCTAGCAACCAAATACAGTACCCTAGCAACAGAGTAAACAAAGCCTTATATCTCCGCATCAGAACATCGTAGAGACACGGGGGTTGGACCGTTTTACTTGTGACTCGGAGTGTAATCACTGGGCACATCATTGGCCACTCCCAAGCCACGCCCCTAGCAACCAAATACAGTACCCTAGCAACAGAGTAAACAAAGCCTTATATCTCCACATCAGAACATCGTAGAGACATGGGGGTTGGACCGTTTGACTCATGACTCGGAGGGTAATCACTAGTGGATGCCATTTTTTTCCCTAGCAACCAAATACAGTACCCTAGCAACAGAGTAAACAAAGCCTTATATCTCCGCATCAGAACATCGTAGAGACATGGGGGTTGGACCGTTTGACTCATGACTCGGAGGGTAATCACTAGTGGATGCCATTTTTTCCCTAGCAACCAAATACAGTACCCTAGCAACAGAGTAAACAAAGCCTTATATCTCCGCATCAGAACATCGTAGAGACACGGGGGTTGGACCGTTTTACTTGTGACTCGGAGTGTAATCACTGGGCACATAATTGGCCACTCCCAAGCCACGCCCCTAGCAACCAAATACAGTACCCTAGCAACAGAGTAAACAAAGCCTTATATCTCCGCATCAGAACATCGTAGAGACACGGGGGTTGGACCGTTTTACTTGTGACTCGGAGTGTAATCACTGGGCACATCATTGGCCACTCCCAAGCCACGCCCCTAGCAACCAAATGCAGTACCCTAGCAACAGAGTAAACAAAGCCTTATATCTCCACATCAGAACATCGTAGAGACATGGGGGTTGGACCGTTTGACTCATGACTCGGAGGGTAATCACTAGTGGATGCCATTTTTTTCCCTAGCAACCAAATACAGTACCATAGCAACAGAGTAAACAAAGCCTTATATCTCCGCATCAGAACATCGTAGAGACATGGGGTTTGGACCGTTTGACTCGTGACTCGGAGGGTAATCACTAGTGGATGCCATTTTTTTCCCTAGCAACCAAATATAGTACCCTAGCAACAGAGTAAACAAAGCCTTATATCTCCGCATCAGAACATCGTAGAGACACGGGGGCTGGACCGTTTGACTCGTGACTCGGAGGGTAATCACTAGTGGATGCCATTTTTTTCCCTAGCAACCAAATGCAGGACCCTAGCAACAGATTAAACAAAGCCTTATATCTCCGCATCAGAACATTGTAGAGACACGGGGTTTGGACCGTTTGACTCGTGACTCGGAGGGTAATCACTAGTGGATGCCATTTTTTTTCTCTAGCAACCAAATACAGTACCCTAGCAACAGAGTAAACAAAGCCTTATATCTCTGCATCAGAACATCGTAGAGACACGGGGGTTGGACCGTTTTACTTTTGGCATGGAGTATAATCATAAATTGTCCCTTGAATTTTGCCACGGCAAGCACCACTCACATTTTCTTCAGGAAATGTACCTATCTAGTTATTATTCTTCTTTTTCTGGACACTTTTTCGGCGCGTAACTCGTCCCGCACGCTTTGTCGTAGACCCATAAATTAGGGCTTAAATCGACCGGCTTATTGAGGAGAGGTGTGCTATGACTTTTATAAGCGATCGGGTGCAGGATTTCCGAAAGGGGGGCGAAAAACCACCCAAAAAATCCCTTTGACCTAACATTGCGCTCAACTTTGACGAGTCATAGCTCCGCTTGTGGATTTTGTAGAAACATGTGGGTTACAACATTTGAAGAGGGTGGTAGGCTCTGTAAGAACATGAATCACAATGGGGTGTAAGTTGTACCCCTGGGGTGTAAGAGGTGCCCAAAAGTGCCCCAATGAAAAGTCAATGGGGCAAAATCCCATAGACTTACCATTGCAAAAATTTTGACGGGTCATAGGTCCGAGCCAGGATTTCATAGAAACATGTGGGTTACTACATTTGAAGAGGGTGCTAGACTCTGTCAGGACGTCCCCCACAATGGGGTGTAAGGTTACCATAGCAACCATTTTGGGCACCCTAGCAACCTATACCATAGACTGCCATTATAAAATGCCCGGATGGATATCTTTGCACCACAGTGTCATAGAGACATGGGGGTGGGCTCATTTTACTCAGGCATCCAATCAGTCTCTCAGGATCCTTACAGACTTACTAAGCCACGCCCCTAGCAACCACTTTTGAGCACCCTAGCAACATAAAATACAAACAGTTATATCTCGGCATCAGAACATCGTAGAGACACGGGGGTTGGACCGTTTTACTTGTGACTAGGGGTGTAACAATTGGTCACATCATTGGCCACTCCCAAGCCACGCCCCTAGCAACCAAATACAGTACCCTAGCAACAGAGTAAACAAAGCCTTATATCTCCGCATCAGAACATCGTAGAGACACGGGGGTTGGACCGTTTTACTTGTGACTCGGAGTGTAATCACTGGGCACATAATTGGCCACTCCCAAGCCACGCCCCTAGCAACCAAATACAGTACCCTAGCAACAGAGTAAACAAAGCCTTATATCTCCGCATCAGAACATCGCAGAGACACGGGGGTTGGACCGTTTTACTTGTGACTCGGAGTGTAATCACTGGGCACATAATTGGCCACTCCCAAGCCACGCCCCTAGCAACCAAATACAGTACCCTAGCAACAGAGTAAACAAAGCCTTATATCTCCGCATCAGAACATCGTAGAGTCACGGGGGCTGGACCGTTTTACTTGTGACTCGGAGTGTAATCACTGGGCACATCATTGGCCACTCCCAAGCCACGCTCCTAGCAACCAAATACAGTACCCTAGCAACAGAGTAAACAAAGCCTTATATCTCCGCATCAGAACATCGTAGAGACACGGGGGTTGGACCGTTTGACTCGTGACTCGGAGTGTAATCACTAGTGGATGCCATTTTTTCCCCTAGCAACCAAATACAGTACCCTAGCAACAGAGTAAACAAAGCCTTATATCTCCGCATCAGAACATCGTAGAGACACGGGGGTTTGACCGTTTGACTCGTGACTCGGAGTGTAATCACTAGTGGATGCCAATTTTCTCCCTAGCAACCAAATACAGTACCCTAGCAACCGAATAAACAAAGCCTTATATCTTCGCATCAGAATATCGTAGAGACATGTGGGTTGAATTGTTTTACTTTTGGCTTGGAGTATAATCATATATTGTCCCCCGAAATTTGCCACGGCAAGCACCACTTCACATTTTCTTCAGGAAATGTACCTATCTAGTTAGTGGTGCTTGCATTTATGCAAAGCATCACTATTACTATCTTGCATACTTATTATTATTATTAGTGGTGCTTGCATTTATGCAAGGCATCACTATTATTATTGCTCATACTTATTATTATTTATTTATTTATTCTTATATCTGGACACTTTTTCGGCGCGTAACTCGTCCCGCACGGTTTGTCGTAGACCAATGAAACAGGGCTCAAAACGACCGGCTTGTTGAGGACACGTCTGCTATGACTTTTATAAGCGATCGGGTGCAGGATTTCCGAAAGGGGGGCGAAAAACCACCCGAAAAATCCCATTGACTTAACATTGCGCCCAACTTTGACGGGTCATAGCTCCGCTGGAGGATTTTGTAGAAACATGTGGGTTATAACATTTGAAGAGGGGGGTAGACTCTGTAAGAACATACATCACAATGGGGTGTAAGTTGTACCCCTGGGGTGTAAGAGGCACCCGAAAATTCCCATTGACTTATAATGAGGCAGGAAACATGTCCATATAAGGGAATAAAACAGTTCCAGATGGGATATCTTTGCTTTACAGTGTCGTAGAGATAAGTGGGTGGGCTCATTTTACTCGGGCATCCAATCAGTCTCTCAGGATCATCCCAGAGCTATTAAGCCACGCCCCTAGCAACAATTTTGGGCACCCTAGCAACATCTCCCATAGACTGCCATTATAAAATGCCCAGATGGATATCTTTGCACCACAGTGTCATAGAGACATGGGGGTGGGCTCATTTTACTCAGGCATCCAATCAGTCTCTCAGGATACTTACATAGGTATAAGCCACGCCCCTAGCAACCACTTTTGAGCACCCTAGCAACACAAAATTCAAACAGTTATATCTCGGCATCTGAACATCGTAGAGACACGGGGGTTGGACCGTTTGACTCATGACTCAGAGTGTAATCATTATGGGATGCCAATTTTTTCCCTAGCAACCAAATACAGTACCCTAGCAACAAAGTAAACAAAGCCTTATATCTCCGCATCAGAACATCGTAGAGACACAGGGGTTGGACCGTTTGACTCGTGACTCGGAGTGTAATCATTATGGGATGCCAATTTTTTTCCCTAGCAACCAAATACAGTACCCTAGCAACAGAGTAAACAAAGCCTTATATCTCCGCATCAGAACATCGTAGAGACACGGGGGTTGGACCGTTTGACTTGTGACTCGGAGTGTAATCATTATGGGTTGCCAATTTTTTCCCTAGCAACCAAATACAGTACCCTAGCAACAGAGTAAACAAAGCCTTATATCTCCGCATCAGAACATCGTAGACACACGGGGGTTGGACCGTTTGACTCGTGACTCGGAGTGTAATCATTATGGGATGACAATTTTTTCCCTAGCAACCAAATACAGTACCCTAGCAACAGAGTAAACAAAGCCTTATATCTCCGCATCAGAACATCGTAGAGACACGGGGGTTGGACCGTTTGACTCGTGACTCAGAGTGTAATCACTATGGGATGCCATTTTTTTCCCTAGCAACCAAATACAGTACCCTAGCAACAGAGTAAACAAAGCCTTATATCTCCGCATCAGAACATCGTAGAGACACGGGGGTTGGACCATTTGACTTGTGACTCAGAGTGTAATCACTATGGGATGCCAATTTTTTCCCTAGCAACCAAATACAGTACCCTAGCAACAGAGTAAACAAAGCCTTATATCTCGGCATCAGAACATCGTAGAGACACGGGGGTTGGACCGTTTGACTTATGACTCGGCGTGTAATCACTATGGGATGCCAATTTTTACCTAGCAACCAAATACAGTACCCTAGCAACAGAGTAAACAAAGCCTTATATCTCCGCATCAGAACATCGTAGAGACACGGGGGTTGGACCATTTGACTCGTGACTCAGAGTGTAATCACTATGGGATGCAATTTTTTTCCCTAGCAACCAAATACAGTACCCTAGCAACAGAGTAAACAAAGCCTTATATCTCGGCATCAGAACATCGTAGAGACACGGGAGTTGGATCGTTTTACTTTTGGCTTGGAGTATAATCATATATGGTCCCCAGAATTTTGCCACGGCAAGCACCACTCACATTTTCTTCAGGAAATGTACCTATCTAGTTATTATTATATTTTATTCTTACATCCGGACACTTTTTTCGGCGATTAACTCGTCCCGCACGCTTTGTTGTAGACCCATGAAAGAGGGCTCAAATCGACCGGATTATTGAGGAGAGGTGTGCTATGACTTTTATAAGGGATCGGGTGCAGGATTTCCGAAAGGGGGGCGTAAAACCACCCCCAAAATCCCATTGACTTAACATTGGGCCCAACTTTGATGGGTCATAGCTCCGCTCGAGGATTTTGTAGAAACATGTGGGTTACAACATTTGAAGAGGGTGGTAGGCTCTGTAAAAACATAGATCACAATGGGGTGTAAGTTGTACCCCTGGGGTGTAAGAGGTGCCCAAAAGTGTCCCAATGAAAAGTCAATGGGGCAAAATCCCATAGACTTACCATTGCAAAAATTTTGACGGGTCATAGGTCCGAGCCAGGATTTCATAGAAACATGTGGGTTACTAAATTTGAAAAGGGTGCTAGACTCTGTCAGGACGTACCCCACAATGGGGTGTAAGGTTACCATAGCAACCATTTTGGGCACCCTAGCAACCTATACCATTGACTGCCATTATAAAATGCCTAGATGGATATCTTCGCACCACAGTGTCATGGAGACATGGGGGTGGGCTCATTTTACTCAGGCATCCAATCAGTCTCTCAGGATCCTTACAGACTTACTAAGCCACGCCCCTAGCAACCACTTTTGAGCACCCTAGCAACATAAAATACAAACAGTTATATCTCGGCATCAGAACATCTTAGAGACACGGGGGTTGGACCGTTTTACTTGTGACTAGGGGTGTAACAATTGGGCACATCATTGGCCACTTCTAAGCCACGCCCCTAGCAACCAAATTTGAGCACCCTAGCAACCGAATAAACAAAGCCTTATATCTCCGCATCAGAACATCGTAGAGACACGGGGTTTGGACCGTTTTACTTGTGACTCGGAGTGTAATCACTGGGCACATCATTGGCCACTCCCAAGCCACCCCCCTAGCAACCAAATACAGTACCCTAGCAACAGAGTAAACAAAGCCTTATATCTCCGCATCAGAACATCGTAGAGACACGGGGGTTGGACCGTTTTACTTGTGACTCGGAGTGTAATCACTGGGCTCATCATTGGCCACTCCCAAGCCACGCCCCTAGCAACCAAATACAGTACCCTAGCAACAGAGTAAACAAAGCCTTATATCTCCGCATCAGAACATCTTAGAGACATGGGGTTTGGACCGTTTGACTCGTGACTCGGAGGGTAATCACTAGTGGATCCCATTTTTTTCCCTAGCAACCAAATACAGTACCCTAGCAACAGAGTAAACAAAGCCTTATATCTCCGCATCAGAACATCGTAGAGACACGGGGGTTGGACCGTTTGACTCATGACTCGGAGGGTAATCACTAGTGGATGCAATTTTTTTCCCTAGCAACCAAATACAGTACCCTAGCAACAGAGTAAACAAAGCCTTATATCTCCGCATCAGAACAACGTAGAGACACAGGGGTTGGACCGTTTGACTCGTGACTCGGAGGGTAATCACTAGTGGATGCCATTTTTTTCCCTAGCAACCAAATACAGTACCCTAGCAACAGAGTAAACAAAGCCTTATATCTCCGCATCAGAACATCGTAGAGACACGGGGGTTGGATCGTTTGACTTTTGGCTTGGAGTATAATCATAAATTGTCCCACGAAACTTGCCACGGCAAGCACCACTCACATTTTCTTCAGGAAATGTACCTATCTAGTTAGTGGTGCTTGCATTTATGCAAAGCATCACTATTACTATTGCTCAGGGATATTATTAGTGGTGCTTGCATTTATGCAAGGCATCACTATTATTATTGCTCATACTTATTATTATTATTAGTGGTGCTTGCATTTATGCAAGGCATCACTATTATTATTGCTCATACTTATTATTATTATTATATCTTATTCTTATGTCTGCACACTTTTTCGGCGCGTAACTCGTCCCGCACGGTTTGCCACAGTCCCATGAAAGAGGGCTCAAATCGACCGGATTATTAAGGAGAGGTGTGCTATGACTTTTATAAGCGATCGGGTGCAGGATTTTCGAAAGGGGGGCGAAAAACCAACCGAAAAATCCCATTGACTTAACATTGGGCCGAACTTTGACGGGTCATAGCTCCGTTTGAGGATTTTGTAGAAACATGTAGGTTACAACATTTGAAGAGGGTGATAGACTCTGTAAGAACATACATCACATTGGGGTGTAAGCTGCACCCCTGGGGTGTAAGAGGCACCCGAAAATTCCCATTGACTTATAATGGGGCAGGAAACATGCCCATATAAGGGAATAAAAAAGTTCCAGATGGGATATCTTCGCTTTACAATGTCGTAGAGACATGGGGGTGGGCTCATTTTACTCAGCCATCCAATCAATTTATCAGGATAGTCCCAGAGCTATTAAGCCACGCCCCTAGCAACCACTTTTAAGCACCCTAGCAACATAAAATTCAAAAAGTTATATCTCGACATCAGAACATCGTGGAATCATGGGGGTTGGACCGTTTTACTCATGACTCGGAGGGTAATCACTGGCCGCATCAATGGCCACTCCCAAGCCACGCCCCTAGCAACCAAATTGGAGCACCCTAGCAACCGAATAAACAAATCCTTATTTCTCCGCATCAGAACATCGTAGAGACAGTGGGGTTGGACCATTTTACTTGTGACTCAGAGCGTAATAACTTGCGACATCATTGGCCACTCCCAAGCCACGCCCCTAGCAACCAAATATGAGCACCCTAGCAACCGAATAAACAAAGCCTTATATCTCTGCATCAGAACATCATAGAATCACGGGGGTTGGACCGTTTTACTCGTGACTCGGAGGGTAATCACTGGCCGCATCATTGGCCACTCCCAAGCCACGCCCCTAGCAACCAAATTGGAGCACCCTAGCAACCGAATAAACAAATCCTTATTTCTCCGCATCAGAACATCGTAGAAACACGGGGGTTGGACCGTTTTACTTGTGACTCGGAGTGTAATCACTGGGCACATCATTGGCCACTCCCAAGCCACGCCCCTAACAACCAAATACAGTACCCTAGCAACAGAGTAAACAAAGCCTTATATCTCCGCATCAGAACATCGTAGAGACACGGGGGTTGGACCGTTTTACTTGTGACTCGGAGTGTAATCACTGGGCACATAATTGGCCACTCCCAAGCCACGCCCCTAGCAACCAAATACAGTACCCTAGCAACAGAGTAAACAAAGCCTTATATCTCCGCATCAGAACATCGTAGAGACACGGGGGTTGGACCGTTTTACTTGTGACTCGGAGTGTAATCACTGGGCACATCATTGGCCACTCCCAAGCCACGCCCCTAGCAACCAAATACAGTACCCTAGCAACAGAGTAAACAAAGCCTTATATCTCCACATCAGAACATCGTAGAGACATGGGGGTTGGACCGTTTGACTCATGACTCGGAGGGTAATCACTAGTGCATGCCATTTTTTTCCCTAGCAACCAAATACAGTACCCTAGCAACAGAGTAAACAAAGCCTTATATCTCCGCATCAGAACATCGTAGAGACATGGGGTTTGGACCGTTTGACTCGTGACTCGGAGGGTAATCACTAGTGGATGCCATTTTTTTCCCTAGCAACCAAATACAGTACCCTAGCAACAGAGTAAACAAACCCTTATATCTCCGCATCAGAACATCGTAGAGACACGGGGTTTGGACCGTTTGACTCGTGACTCGGAGTGTAATCACTAGTGGATGCCAATTTTCTCCCTAGCAACCAAATACATTACCCTAGCAACAGAGTAAACAAAGCCTTTTATCTCCACATCAGAACATCGCAGAGACACGGGGGTTGGACCGTTTGACTCGTATCTCGGAGTGTAATCACTAGTGGATGCCAATTTTTTCCCTAGCAACCAAATACAGTACCCTAGCAACAGAGTAAACAAAGACTTATATCTCCGCATCAGAACATCGTAGAGACACGGGGGTTTGACCGTTTGACTCGTGACTCGGAGTGTAATCACTAGTGGATGCCAATTTTCTCCCTAGCAACCAAATACAGTACCCTAGCAACCGAATAAACAAAGCCTTATATCTTCGCATCAGAATATCGTAGAGACATGTGGGTTGAATTGTTTTACTTTTGGCTTGGAGTATAATCTTATATTGTCCCCCGAAATTTGCCACGGCAAGCACCACTTCACATTTTCTTCAGGAAATGTACCTATCTAGTTAGTGGTGCTTGCATTTATGCAAAGCATCACTATTACTATCTTGCATACTTATTATTATTATTATTAGTGGTGCTTGCATTTATGCAAGGCATCACTATTACTATTGCTCATACTTATTATTTATAATTATTATTCTTCTTTTTCTGGACACTTTTTCGGCGCGTAACTCGTCCCGCACGGTTTAACGTAGTCCCACGAAAGAGGGCTCAAATCGACCGGATTATTGAGGAGAGGTGTGCTATGACTTTTATAAGGGATTGGGTGCAGGATTTCTGAAAGGGGGGCAAAAAACCACCCGAAAAATCCCATTGACTTAACTTTGCGCCCAACTTTGACAGGTCATAGCTCCGCTAGAGGATTTTATAGAAACATGTGGGTTACAACATTTGAAGAGGGTGGTAGGCTCTGTAAGAACATGGATCACAATGGGGTGTAAGTTGTACCCCTGGGGTGTAAGAGGCACCCAAAAATTCCCATTGACTTATAATGGGGCAGGAAACATGCCCATATAAGGGAATAAAACAGTTCCAGATGGGATATCTTTGCTTTACAGTGTCATAGAGATAAGTGGGTGGGCTCATTTCACTCGGGCATCCAATCAGTCTCTCAGGATCATCCCAGAGCTATTAAGCCACGCCCCTAGCAACAATTTTGGGCACCCTAGCAACATCTCCCATAGACTGCCATTATAAAATGCCCAGATGGATATCTTTGCATCACACTGTCACAGAGACATGGGGGTGGGCTCATTTTACTCAGGCACCCAATCAGTCTCTCAGGATCCTTACATAGGTATTAAGCCACGCCCCTAGCAACCACTTTTGAGCACCCTAGCAACTTAAAATTCAAACAGTTATATCTCGGCATCAGAACATCGTAGAGACACGGGGGTTGGACCGTTTGACTCGTGACTCAGAGTGTAATCATTATGGGATGCCAATTTTTTACCTAGCAACCAAATACAGTACCCTAGCAACAGAGTAAACAAAGCCTTATATCTCGGCAACAGAACATCGTAGAGACACGGGGGTTGGACCGTTTGACTCATGACTCAGAGTGTAATCATTATGGGATGCCAATTTTTTCCCTAGCAACCAAATACAGTACCCTAGCAACAGAGTAAACAAAGCCTTATTTCTCGGCATCAGAACATCGTAGAGACACGGGGGTTGGACCGTGTGACTCGTGACTCGGAGTGTAATCATTATGGGATGCCAATTTTTTCCCTAGCAACCAAATACAGTACCCTAGCAACAGAGTAAACAAAGCCTTATATCTCCGCATCAGAACATCGTAGAGACACGGGGGTTGGACCGTTTGACTCGTGACTCAGAGTGTAATCATTAAGGGATGCCAATTTAGGTGGGTGGGCTCATTTCACTCGGGCATCCAATCAGTCTCTCAGGATCATCTCAGAGCTATTAAGCCACGCCCCTAGCAACAATTTTGGGCACCCTAGCAACATCTCCCATAGACTGCCATTATAAAATGCCCAGATGGATATCTTTGCACCAGAGTGTCATAGAGACATGGGGGTGGGCTCATTTTACTCAGGCATCCAATCAGTTTCTCAGGATCCTTAAAGACTTACTAAGCCACGCCCCTAGCAACCACTTTTGAGCACCCTAGCAACATAAAATACAAACAGTTATATCTCGGCATCAGAACATCGTAGAGACACGGGGGTTGGACCGTTTTACTTGTGACTAGGGGTGTAACAATTGGGCACATCATTGGCCACTCCCAAGCCACGCCCCTAGCAACCAAATTTGAGCACCCTAGCAACTGAATAAACAAAGCCTTATATCTCCGCATCAGAACATCGTAGAGACACGGGGTTTGGACCGTTTTACTTGTGACTAGGGGTGTAACAATTGGGCACATCATTGGCCACTCCCAAGCCACGCCCCTAGCAACCAAATTTGAGCACCCTAGCAACCGAATAAACAAAGCCTTATATCTCCGCATCAGAACATCGTAGAGACACGGGGGTTGGACCGTTTTACTTGTGACTCGGAGTGTAATCACTGGGCACATAATTGGCCACTCCCAAGCCACGCCCCTAGCAACCAAATACAGTACCCTAGCAACAGAGTAAACAAAGCCTTATATCTCCGCATCAGAACATCGTAGAGACAAGGGGGTTGGACCGTTTGACTCATGACTCGGAGGGTAATCACTAGTGGATGCCATTTTTTTCCCTAGCAACCAAATACAGTACCCTAGCAACAGAGTAAACAAAGCCTTATATCTCCGCATCAGAACATCGTAGAGACACGGGGGTTGGACCATTTTACTTTTGGGTTGGAGTATAATCATATATTGTCCCGGGATTTTTGACACGGCAAGCACCACTTCACATTTTCTTCAGGAAATGTACCTATCTAGTTATTATTATTATTATTCTTCTTTTTCTGGACACTTTTTCGGCGCGTAACTCGTCCCGCACGCTTTGTCGTAGACCCATAAATTAGGGCTCAAATCGACCGGCTTATTGAGGAGAGGTGTGCTATGACTTTTATAAGCGATCGGGTGCAGGATTTCCAAAAGGGGGGCGAAAAACCACCCAAAAAATCCCATTGACTTAACATTGCGCCCAACTTTGACGAGTCATAGCTCCGCTCGAGGATTTTGTAGAAACATGTGGGTTACAACATTTGAAGAGGGTGGTAGGCTCTGTAAGAACATGGATCACAATGGGGTGTAAGTTGTACCCCTGGGGTGTAAGAGGTGCCCAAAAGTGCCCCAATGAAAAGTCAATGGGGCAAAATCCCATAGACTTACCATTGCAAAAATTTTGACGGGTCATAGGTCCGAGCCAGGATTTCATAGAAACATGTGGGTTACTAAATTTGAAGAGGGTGCTAGACTCTGTCAGGAAGTCCCCCACAATGGGGTGTAAGGTTACCATAGCAACCATTTTGGGCACCCTAGCAACCTATACCATAGACTGCCATTATAAAATGCCCGGATGGATATCTTTGCACCACAGTGTCATAGAGACATGGGGGTGGGCTCATTTTACTCAGGCATCCAATCAGTCTCTCAGGATCCTTACAGACTTACTAAGCCACGCCCCTAGCAACCACTTTTGAGCACCCTAGCAACATAAAATACAAACAGTTATATCTCGGCATCAGAACATCGTAGAGACACGGGGGTTGGACCGTTTTACTTGTGACTAGGGGTGTAACAATTGGGCACATCATTGGCCACTCCCAAGCCACGCCCCTAGCAACCAAATTTGAGCACCCTAGCAACCGAATAAACAAAGCCTTATATCTCCGCATCAGAACATAGTAGAGACATGGGGTTTGGACCGTTTTACTTGTGACTCGGAGTGTAATCACTGGGCACATCATTGGCCACTCCCAAGCCACGCCCCTAGCAACCAAATACAGTACCCTAGCAACAGAGTAAACAAAGCCTTATATCTCCGCATCAGAACATCGTAGAGACACGGGGGTTGGACCGTTTTACTTGTGACTCGGAGTGTAATCACTGGGCACATAATTGGCCACTCCCAAGCCACGCCCCTAGCAACCAAATACAGTACCCTAGCAACAGAGTAAACAAAGCCTTATATCTCCGCATCAGAACATCGTAGAGACACGGGGGTTGGACCGTTTTACTTGTGACTTGGAGTGTAATCACTGGGCACATCATTGGCCACTCCCAAGCCACGCCCCTAGCAACCAAACACAGTACCCTAGCAACAGAGTAAACAAAGCCTTATATCTCCGCATCAGAACATCGTAGAGACACGGGGGTTGGACCGTTTTACTTGTGACTCGGAGTGTTATCACTGGGCACATCATTGGCCACTCCCAAGCCACGCCCCTAGCAACCAAATACAGTACCCTAGCAACAGAGTAAACAAAGCCTTATATCTCCACATCAGAACATCGTAGAGACATGGGGTTTGGACCGTTTGACTCGTGACTCGGAGGGTAATCACTAGTGGATGCCATTTTTTTCCCTAGCAACCAAATACAGTACCCTAGCAACAGAGTAAACAAAGCCTTATATCTCCGCATCAGAACATCGTAGAGACACGGGGGTTGGACCGTTTGACTCGTGACTCGGAGGGTAATCACTAGTGGATGCAATTTTTTTCCCTAGCAACCAAATACAGTACCCTAGCAACAGAGTAAACAAAGCCTTATATCTCCGCATCAGAACATCGTAGAGACACGGGGTTTGGACCGTTTGACTCGTGACTCGGAGGGTAATCACTAGTGGATGCCATTTTTTTCCCTAGCAACCAAATACAGTACCCTAGCAACAGAGTAAACAAAGCCTTATATCTCCGCATCAGAACATCGTAGAGACACGGGGGTTGGATCGTTTGACTCGTGACTCGGAGGGTAATCACTAGTGGATGCCATTTTTTTTCCTTAGCAACCAAATATAGTACCCTAGCAACAGAGTAAACAAAGCCTTATATCTCCGCATCAGAACATCGTAGAGACACGGGGGTTCGACCGTCTGACTCGTGACTCGGAGTGTAATCACTAGTGGATGCCAATTTTCTCCCTAGCAACCAAATACAGTACCCTAGCAACCGAATAAACAAAGCCTTATATCTTCGCATCAGAATATCGTAGAGACATGTGGGTTGAATTGTTTTACTTTTGGCTTGGAGTATAATCATATATTGTCCCCCGAAATTTGCCACGGCAAGCACCACTTCACATTTTCTTCAGGAAATGTACCTATCTAGTTATTATTATTATTCTTCTTTTTCTGGACACTTTTTCGGCGCGTAACTCGTCCCGCACGCTTTGTCGTAGACCCATAAATTAGGGCTCAAATCGACCGGCTTATTGAGGAGAGGTGTGCTATGACTTTTATAAGCGATCGGGTGCAGGATTTCCGAAAGGGGGGCGAAAAACCACCCAAAAAATCCCATTGACTTAACATTGCGCCCAACTTTGACGAGTCATAGCTCCGCTCGAGGATTTTGTAGAAACATGTGGGTTACAACATTTAAAGAGGGTAGTAGGCTCTGTAAGAACATGGATCACAATGGGGTGTAAGTTGTACCCCTGGGGTGTAAGAGGTGCCCAAAAGTGCCCCAATGAAAAGTCAATGGGGCAAAATCCCATAGACTTACCATTGCAAAAATGTTGACGGGTCATAGGTCCGAGCCAGGATTTCATAGAAACATGTGGGTTACTAAATTTCAAGAGGGTGCTAGACTCTGTCAGGACGTCCCCCACAATGGGGTGTAAGGTTACCATAGCAACCATTTTGGGCACCCTAGCAACCTATACCATAGACTGCCATTATAAAATGCCCGGATGGATATCTTTGCACCACAGTGTCATAGAGACATGGGGGTGGGCTCATTTTACTCAGGCATCCAATCAGTATCTCAGGATCCTTACAGACTTACTAAGCCACGCCCCTAGCAACCAGTTTTGAGCACCCTAGCAACATAAAATACAAACAGTTATATCTCGGCATCAGAACATCGTAGAGACACGGGGGTTGGACCGTTTTACTTGTGACTAGTGGTGTAACAATTGGGCACATCATTGGCCACTCCCAAGCCACGCCCCTAGCAACCAAATTTGAGCACCCTAGCAACCGAATAAACAAAGCCTTATATCTCCGCATCAGAACATCGTAGAGACACGGGGTTTGGACCGTTTTACTTGTGACTCGGGGTGTAATCACTGGGCACATCATTGGCCACTCCCAAGCCACGCCCCTAGCAACCAAACACAGTACCCTAGCAACAGAGTAAACAAAGCCTTATATCTCCGCATCAGAACATCGTAGAGACACGGGGGTTGGACCGTTTTACTTGTGACTCGGAGTGTAATCACTGGGCACATAATTGGCCACTCCCAAGCCACGCCCCTAGCAACCAAATACAGTACCCTAGCAACAGAGTAAACAAAGCCTTATATCTCCGCATCAGAACATCGTAGAGACACGGGGGTTGGACCGTTTTACTTGTGACTCGGAGTGTAATCAATGGGCCCATCATTGGCCACTCCCAAGCCACGCCCCTAGCAACCAAATACAGTACCCTAGCAACAGAGTAAACAAAGCCTTATATCTCCACATCAGAACATCGTAGAGACATGGGGGTTGGACCGTTTGACTCATGACTCGGAGGGTAATCACTAGTGGATGCCATTTTTTTCCCTAGCAACCAAATACAGTACCCTAGCAACAGAGTAAACAAAGCCTTATATCTTCGCATCAGAACATCGTAGAGACATGGGGTTTGGACCGTTTGACTCGTGACTCGGAGGGTAATCACTAGTGGATGCCATTTTTTTCCCTAGCAACCAAATACAGTACCCTAGCAACAGAGTAAACAAAGCCTTATATCTCCGCATCAGAACATCGTAGAGACACGGGGGTTGGACCGTTTGACTCGTGACTCGGAGGGTAATCACTAGTGGATGCAATTTTTTTCCCTAGCAACCAAATACAGTACCCTAGCAACAGAGTAAACAAAGCCTTATATCTCCGCATCAGAACATCGTAGAGACACGGGGGTTGGACCGTTTGACTTGTGACTCGGAGGGTAATCACTAGTGGATGCCATTTTTTTCCCTAGCAACCAAATACAGTGCCCTAGCAACAGAGTAAACAAAGCCTTATATCTCCGCATCAGAACATCGTAGAGACACGGGGTTTGGACCGTTTGACTCGTGACTCGGAGGGTAATCACTAGTGGATGCCATTTTTTCCCTAGCAACCAAATACAGTACCCTAGCAACAGAGTAAACAAAGCCTTATATCTCCGCATCAGAACATCGTAGAGACACGGGGTTTGGACCGTTTGACTCGTGACTCGGAGGGTAATCACTAGTGGATGCCATTTTTTTCCCTAGCAACCAAATACAGTACCCTAGCAACAGAGTAAACAAAGCCTTATATCTCCGCATCAGAACATCGTAGAGACACGGGAGTTGGATCGTTTTACTTTTGGCTTGGAGTATAATCATATATGATCTCCAGAATTTTGCCACGGCAAGCACCACTCACATTTTCTTCAGGAAATGTACCTATCTAGTTATTATTAGTGGTGCTTGCATTTATGCAAGGCATCACTATTACTATTGCTCATACTTATTATTTATAATTATTATTCTTCTTTTTCTGGACACTTTTTCGGCGCGTAACTCGTCCCGCACGGTTTAACGTAGTCCCACGAACGAGGGCTCAAATCAACCGGATTATTGAGGAGAGGTGTGCTATGACTTTTATAAGGGATCGGGTGCAGGATTTCTGAAAGGGGGGCAAAAAACCACCCGAAAAATCCCATTGACTTAACATTGCGCCCAACTTTGACAGGTCATAGCTCCGCTAGAGGATTTTATAGAAACATGTGGGTTACAACATTTGAAGAGGGTGGTAGGCTCTGTAAGAACATGGATCACAATGGGGTGTAAGTTGTACCCCTGGGGTGTAAGAGGCACCCAAAAATTCCCATTGACTTATAATGGGGCAGGAAACATGCCCATATAAGGGAATAAAACAGTTCCAGATGGGATATCTTTGCTTTACAGTGTCATAGAGATAAGTGGGTGGGCTCATTTCACTCGGGCATCCATTCAGTCTCTCAGGATCATCCCAGAGCTATTAAGCCACGCCCCTAGTAACAATTTTGGGCACCCTAGCAACATCTCCCATAGACTGCCATTATAAAATGCCCAGATGGATATCTTTGCATCACACTGTCACAGAGACATGGGGGTGGGCTCATTTTACTCAGGCACCCAATCAGTCTCTCAGGATCCTTACATAGGTATTAAGCCACGCCCCTAGCAACCACTTTTGAGCACCCTAGCAACTTAAAATTCAAACAGTTATATCTCGGCATCAGAACATCGTAGAGACACGGGGGTTGGACCGTTTGACTCGTGACTCAGAGTGTAATCATTATGGGATGCCAATTTTTTCCCTAGCAACCAAATACAGTACCCTAGCAACAGAGTAAACAAAGCCTTATATCTCGGCAACAGAACATCGTAGAGACACGGGGGTTGGACCGTTTGACTCATGACTCAGAGTGTAATCATTATGGGATGCCAATTTTTTCCCTAGCAACCAAATACAGTACCCTAGCAACAGAGTAAACAAAGCCTTATATCTCCGCATCAGAACATCGTAGAGACACGGGGGTTGGACCGTTTGACTCGTGACTCAGAGTGTAATCATTATGGGATGCCAATTTTTTCCCTAGCAACCAAATACAGTACCCTAGCAACAGAGTAAACAAAGCCTTATATCTCCGCATCAGAACATCGTAGAGACACGGGGGTTGGACCGTTTGACTCGTGACTCAGAGTGTAATCATTATGGGATGCCATTTTTTTCCCTAGCAACCAAATACAGTACCCTAGCAACAGAGTAAACAAAGCCTTATATCTCAGCATCAGAACATCGTAGAGACACGGGGGTTGGACCGTTTGACTCGTGACTCAGAGTGTAATCATTATGGGATGCCAATTTTTTCCCTAGCATCCAAATACAGTACCCTAGCAACAGAGTAAACAAAGCCTTATATTTCAGCATCAGAACATCGTAGAGACACGGGGGTTGGACCGTTTGACTCGTGACTCAGAGTGTAATCACTATGGGATGCCAATTTTTTCCCTAGCAACCAAATACAGTACCCTAGCAACAGAGTAAACAAAGCCTAATATCTTCGCATCAGAACATCGTAGAGACACAGGAGTTGGATCGTTTTACTTTTGGCTTGGAGTATAATCATATATGTTCCCCAGAATTTTGCCACGGCAAGCACCACTCACATTTTCTTCAGGAAATGTACCTATCTAGTTATTATTATTAGTGGTGCTTGCATTTATGCAAAGCATCACTATTACTATCTTGCATACTTATTATTATTATTATTATTATTATTATTAGTGGTGCTTGCATTTATGCAAAGCATCACTATTACTATCTTGCATACTTATTATTAGTGGTGCTTGCATTTATGCAAAGCATCACTATTACTATTCCTCAGGGATATTATTATATTTTATTCTTACATCTGCACGTTTTTTCGGCACCTAACTCGTCCCGCACGGTTTGTCGTAGACCCATGAAAGAGGGCTCAAATCGACCGGCTTATTGAGGAGAGGTGTGCTATGACTTTTATAAGCGATCGGGTGCAGGATTTCCGAAAGGGGGGCGAAAAACCACCCGAAAAATCCCATTGACTTAACATTGCGCCCAACTTTGACGAGTCATAGCTCCGCTCGAGGATTTTGTAGAAACATGTGGGTTACAACATTTGAAGAGGGTGGTAGGCTCTGTAAGAACATGGATCATAATGGGGTGTAAGTTGTACCCCTGGGGTGTAAGAGGTGCCCAAAAGTGCCCCAATGAAAAGTCAATGGGGCAAAATCCCATAGACTTACCATTGCAAAAATTTTGACGGGTCATAGGTCCGAGCCAGGATTTCATAGAAACATGTGGGTTACTAAATTTGAAGAGGGTGCTAGACTCTGTCAGGACGTCCCCCACAATGGGGTGTAAGGTTACCATAGCAACCATTTTGGGCACCCTAGCAACCTATACCATAGACTGCCATTATAAAATGCCCGGATGGATATCTTTGCACCACAGTGTCATAGAGACATGGGGGTGGGCTCATTTTACTCAGGCATCCAATCAGTCTCTCAGGATCCTTACAGACTTACTAAGCCACGCCCCTAGCAACCACTTTTGAGCACCCTAGCAACATAAAATACAAACAGTTATATCTCGGCATCAGAACATCGTAGAGACACGGGGGTTGGACCGTTTTACTTGTGCCTAGGGGTGTAACAATTGGGCACATCATTGGCCACTCCCAAGCCACGCCCCTAGCAACCAAATTTGAGCACCCTAGCAACCGAATAAACAAAGCCTTATATCTCCGCATCAGAACATCGTAGAGACACGGGGTTTGGACCGTTTTACTTGTGACTCGGAGTGTAATCACTGGGCACATCATTGGCCACTCCCAAGCCACGCCCCTAGCAACCAAATACAGTACCCTAGCAACAGAGTAAACAAAGCCTTATATCTCCGCATCAGAACATCGTAGAGACACGGGGGTTGGACCGTTTTACTTGTGACTCGGAGTGTAATCACTGGGCACATCATTGGCCACTCCCAAGCCACGCCCCTAGCAACCAAATACAGTACCCTAGCAACAGAGTAAACAAAGCCTTATATCTCCGCATCAGAACATCGTAGAGACACGGGGGTTGGACCGTTTTACTTGTGACTCGGAGTGTAATCACTGGGCACATCATTGGCCACTCCCAAGCCACGCCCCTAGAAACCAAATACAGTACCCTAGCAACAGAGTAAACAAAGCCTTATATCTCCACATCAGAACATCGTAGAGACATGGGGGTTGGACCGTTTGACTCATGACTCGGAGGGTAATCACTAGTGGATGCCATTTTTTTCCCTAGCAACCAAATACAGTACCCTAGCAACAGAGTAAACAAAGCCTTATATCTCCGCATCAGAACATCGTAGAGACACAGGGGTTGGACCGTTTGACTCATGACTCGGAGGGTAATCACTAGTGGATGCAATTTTTTTCCCTAGCAACCAAATACAGTACCCTAGCAACAGAGTAAACAAAGCCTTATATCTCCGCATCAGATCATCGTAGAGACACGGGGGTTGGACCGTTTGACTCGTGACTCGGAGGGTAATCACTAGTGGATGCCATTTTTTTCCCTAGCAACCAAATACAGTACCCTAGCAACAGAGTAAACAAAGCCTTATATCTCCGCATCAGAACATCGTAGAGACACGGGGGTTGGATCGTTTGACTCGTGACTCGGAGGGTAATCACTAGTGGATGCCATTTTTTCCTTAGCAACCAAATACAGTACCCTAGCAACAGAGTAAACAAAGCCTTATATCTCCGCATCAGAACATCGTAGAGACACGGGGGTTGGACCGTTTGACTCATGACTCGGAGGGTAATCACTAGTGGATGCCATTTTTTCCCTATCAACCAAATACAGTACCCTAGCAACAGAGTAAACAAACCCTTATATCTCCGCATCAGAACATCGTAGAGACACTGGGTTTGGACCGTTTGACTCGTGACTCGGAGTGTAATCACTAGTGGATGCCAATTTTCTCCCTAGCAACCAAATACATTACCCTAGCAACAGAGTAAACAAAGCCTTTTATCTCCACATCAGAACATCGCAGAGACACCGGGGTTGGACAGTTTGACTCGTATCTCGGAGTGTAATCACTAGTGGATGCCAATTTTTTCCCTAGCAACCAAATACAGTACCCTAGCAACAGAGTAAACAAAGCCTTATATCTCCGCATCAGAACATCGTAGAGACACGGGGGTTTGACCGTTTGAATCGTGACTCGGAGTGTAATCACTAGTGGATGCCAATTTTCTCCCTAGCAACCAAATACAGTACCCTAGCAACCGAATAAACAAAGCCTTATATCTTCGCATCAGAATATCGTAGAGACATGTGGGTTGAACTGTTTTACTTTTGGCTTGGAGTATAATCATATATTGTCCCCCGAAATTTGCCACGGCAAGCACCACTCACATTTTCTTCAGGAAATGTACCTATCTAGTTATTATTATTATTATTATTCTTTTTCTGGACACTTTTTCGGCGCGTAACTCGTCCCGCACGCTTTGTCGTAGACCCATAAATTAGGGCTCAAATCGACCGGCTTATTGAGGAGAGGTGTGCTATGACTTTTATAAGCGATCGGGTGCAGGATTTCCGAAAGGGGGGCGAAAAACCACCCAAAAAATCCCATTGACTTAACATTGCGCCCAACTTTGACGAGTCATAGCTCCGCTCGAGGATTTTGTAGAAACATGTGGGTTACAACATTTGAAGAGGGTGGTAGGCTCTGTAAGAACATGGATCACAATGGGGTGTAAGTTGTACCCCTGGGGTGTAAGAGGTGCCCAAAAGTGCCCCAATGAAAAGTCAATGGGGCAAAATCCCATAGACTTACCATTGCAAAAATTTTGACGGGTCATAGGTCCGAGCCAGGATTTCATAGAAACATGTGGGTTACTAAATTTGAAGAGGGTGCTAGACTCTGTCAGGACGTCCCCCACAATGGGGTGTAAGGTTACCATAGCAACCATTTTGGGCACCCTAGCAACCTATACCATAGACTGCCATTATAAAATGCCCGGATGGATATCTTTGCACCACAGTGTCATAGAGACATGGGGGTGGGCTCATTTTACTCAGGCATCCAATCAGTCTCTCAGGATCCTTACAGACTTACTAAGCCACGCCCCTAGCAACCACTTTTGAGCACCCTAGCAACATAAAATACAAACAGTTATATCTCGGCATCAGAACATCGTAGAGACACGGGGGTTGGACCGTTTTACTTGTGACTCGGAGTGTAATCACTGGGCACATCATTGGCCACTCCCAAGCCACGCCCCTAGCAACCAAATTAGAGCACCCTAGCAACCGAATAAACAAAGCCTTATATCTCCGCATCCGAACATCGTAGAGACACGGGGTTTGGACCGTTTTACTTGTGACTCGGAGTGTAATCACTGGGCACATCATTGGCCACTCCCAAGCCACGCCCCTAGCAACCAAATACAGTACCCTAGCAACAGAGTAAACAAAGCCTTATATCTCCGCATCAGAACATCGTAGAGACACGGGGGTTGGACCGTTTTACTTGTGACTCGGAGTGTAATCACTGGGCACATCATTGGCCACTCCCAAGCCACGCCCCTAGCAACCAAATACAGTACCCTAGCAACAGAGTAAACAAAGCCTTATATCTCCGCATCAGAACATCGTAGAGACATGGGGGTTGGACCGTTTGACTCGTGACTCAGAGTGTAATCATTATGGGATGCCAATTTTTCCCTAGCAACCAAATACAGTACCCTAGCAACAGAGTAAACAAAGCCTTATATCTCCGCATCAGAACATCGTAGAGACACGGGGGTTGGACCGTTTGACTCGTGACTCGGCGGGTAATCATTATGAGATGCCAATTTTTTCCCTAGCAACCAAATACAGTACCCTAGCAACAGAGTAAACAAAGCCTTATATCTCCGCATCAGAACATCGTAGAGACACGGGGGTTGGACCGTTTGACTCGTGACTCAGATTGTAATCATTATGGGATGCCAATTTTTTCCCTAGCAACCAAAAATAGAACCCTAGCAACAGAGTAAACAAAGCCTTATATCTCAGCATCAGAACATCGTAGAGACATGGGGGTTGGACCGTTTGACTCGTGACTCGGAGTGTAATCACTAGTGGATGCCAATTTTCTCCCTAGCAACCAAATACAGTACCCTAGCAACCGAATAAACAAAGCCTTATATCTTCGCATCAGAATATCGTAGAGACATGTGGGTTGAATTGTTTTACTTTTGGCTTGGAGTATAATCATATATTGTCCCCCGAAATTTGCCACGGCAAGCACCACTTCACATTTTCTTCAGGAAATGTACCTATCTAGTTAGTGGTGCTTGCATTTATGCAAAGCATCACTATTACTATCTTGCATACTTATTATTATTATTAGTGGTGCTTGCATTTATGCAAGGCATCACTATTATTATTGCTCATTAGAGATGCGCGGATGGGCTATTATTTCATCCGCAACCGCATCACAAAACTCATCATCCGTCCGCCATCCATCCGCACCAACGTTTCTGACCAGTTTTCAAAACCGCACCCGCCCGCCATCCGCTGACTGGGCGATGCAAGACTAGAAAGCTCTAGAATATCAGCAGTGAACTCAGTCTCCGATCGGCGCACACGGGACAAAAATAAATAAATAAGTAATGCCTAAATTAAACGCACAAATTACATAGTCTGCACTGGTGTCATCCTGATTTACCACTTTGTAAAACTTATTCCAGGCAAACCTTTTCTGACCTTCTATTTCCTTTGTTTTTAATTCTCATTTTTTGAGGCGTTGATAAGAGCTAGTCAAAATGCGTCCTCATTTCTCTGCGCTGTTAATGATAGAACGAATGGATTCTTAACATGCCGAGGCTATCCCAAACAATTAAAACCTTTATTAAATAAAAGTGTATTAGAAAACTTTTTCTTGTCACTGTTTTAGTATTATAAGTTATGTTTTGTGTTAATATTATTCTGTTTATGTTGCGTACATTTGCAACATAAGGTTGATTATTTGATATACTGTTGAATAGTTTAATCTACATCAATGTGTCATATTTTCTAAAATAAATTAATATTTTTGATTACATATTTATTTTAATAAGTCAGAAATGTCTCCGCTGTTTTCTGCTGACAGGCGCGGTGGGGGCTACTGGGGGCGCGTGCAACAGGTGACGCAAATTATGGGTCCTCAGTAGAGATGCGCGGATGGGCTATTATTTCATCCGCAACCGCATCACAAAACTCATCATCCGTCCGCCATCCATCCGCACCAACGTTTCTGACCAGTTTTCAAAACCGCACCCGCCCGCCATCCGCTGACTGGGCGATGCAAGACTAGAAAGCTCTAGAATATCAGCAGTGAACTCAGTCTCCGATCGGCGCACACGGGACAAAAATAAATAAATAAGTAATGCCTAAATTAAACGCACAAATTACATAGTCTGCACTGGTGTCATCCTGATTTACCACTTTGTAAAACTTATTCCAGGCAAACCTTTTCTGACCTTCTATTTCCTTTGTTTTTAATTCTCATTTTTTGAGGCGTTGATAAGAGCTAGTCAAAATGCGTCCTCATTTCTCTGCGCTGTTAATGATAGAACGAATGGATTCTTAACATGCCGAGGCTATCCCAAACAATTAAAACCTTTATTAAATAAAAGTGTATTAGAAAACTTTTTCTTGTCACTGTTTTAGTATTATAAGTTATGTTTTGTGTTAATATTATTCTGTTTATGTTGCGTACATTTGCAACATAAGGTTGATTATTTGATATACTGTTGAATAGTTTAATCTACATCAATGTGTCATATTTTCTAAAATAAATTAATATTTTTGATTACATATTTATTTTAATAAGTCAGAAATGTCTCCGCTGTTTTCTGCTGACAGGCGCGGTGGGGGCTACTGGGGGCGCGTGCAACAGGTGACGCAAATTATGGGTCCTCAGAAGGCTAGACCGTCTCATTTCAGTTCTCTTTGAGAACTTCTGAGGCTGCCACCCTGAAAGACAGAGTGCTCACCTTTTAAGGTTGCATGCTTAGAAGGACACAGCTAACAAGCAGTCGATCCGCCACCCGCCCGAATCTAATTAAAATATTATTTTTCGTCACGTCATCCGCCCGATCCGCGGTTTATCCGCGGAGTCCGCGGCTGTAACCGCCAACCGCGCATCTCTAGTCCTCAGAAGGCTAGACCGTCTCATTTCAGTTCTCTTTGAGAACTTCTGAGGCTGCCACCCTGAAAGACAGAGTGCTCACCTTTTAAGGTTGCATGCTTAGAAGGACACAGCTAACAAGCAGTCGATCCGCCACCCGCCCGAATCTAATTAAAATATTATTTTTCGTCACGTCATCCGCCCGATCCGCGGTTTATCCGCGGAGTCCGCGGCTGTAACCGCCAACCGCGCATCTCTATTGCTCATACTTATTATTATTTATTTATTTATTCTTATATCTGGACACTTTTTCGGCGCGTAACTCGTCCCGCACGGTTTGTCGTAGACCAATGAAACAGGGCTCAAAACGACCGGCTTGTTGAGGACACGTCTGCTATGACTTTTATAAGCGATCGGGTGCAGGATTTCCGAAAGGGGGGCGAAAAACCACCCGAAAAATCCCATTGACTTAACATTGCGCCCAACTTTGACGGGTCATAGCTCCGCTGGAGGATTTTGTAGAAACATGTGGGTTATAACATTTGAAGAGGGGGGTAGACTCTGTAAGAACATACATCACAATGGGGTGTAAGAGGCACCCGAAAATTCCCATTGACTTATAATGAGGCAGGAAACATGTCCATATAAGGGAATAAAACAGTTCCAGATGGGATATCTTTGCTTTACAGTGTCGTAGAGATAAGTGGGTGGGCTCATTTTACTCGGGCATCCAATCAGTCTCTCAGGATCATCCCAGAGCTATTAAGCCACGCCCCTAGCAACAATTTTGGGCACCCTAGCAACATCTCCCATAGACTGCCATTATAAAATGCCCAGATGGATATCTTTGCACCACAGTGTCATAGAGACATGGGGGTGGGCTCATTTTACTCAGGCATCCAATCAGTCTCTCAGGATACTTACATAGGTATAAGCCACGCCCCTAGCAACCACTTTTGAGCACCCTAGCAACACAAAATTCAAACAGTTATATCTCGGCATCTGAACATCGTAGAGACACGGGGGTTGGACCGTTTGACTCATGACTCAGAGTGTAATCATTATGGGATGCCAATTTTTTCCCTAGCAACCAAATACAGTACCCTAGCAACAGAGTAAACAAAGCCTTATATCTCCGCATCAGAACATCGTAGAGACACAGGGGTTGGACCGTTTGACTCGTGACTCGGAGTGTAATCATTATGGGATGCCAATTTTTTTCCCTAGCAACCAAATACAGTACCCTAGCAACAGAGTAAACAAAGCCTTATATCTCCGCATCAGAACATCGTAGAGACACGGGGGTTGGACCGTTTGACTTGTGACTCGGAGTGTAATCATTATGGGTTGCCAATTTTTTCCCTAGCAACCAAATACAGTACCCTAGCAACAGAGTAAACAAAGCCTTATATCTCCGCATCAGAACATCGTAGACACACGGGGGTTGGACCGTTTGACTCGTGACTCGGAGTGTAATCATTATGGGATGACAATTTTTTCCCTAGCAACCAAATACAGTACCCTAGCAACAGAGTAAACAAAGCCTTATATCTCCGCATCAGAACATCGTAGAGACACGGGGGTTGGACCGTTTGACTCGTGACTCAGAGTGTAATCACTATGGGATGCCAATTTTTTCCCTAGCAACCAAATACAGTACCCTAGCAACAGAGTAAACAAAGCCTTATATCTCCGCATCAGAACATCGTAGAGACACGGGGGTTGGACCATTTGACTTGTGACTCAGAGTGTAATCACTATGGGATGCCAATTTTTTCCCTAGCAACCAAATACAGTACCCTAGCAAAAGAGTAAACAAAGCCTTATATCTCGGCATCAGAACATCGTAGAGACACGGGGGTTGGACCGTTTGACTTATGACTCGGCGTGTAATCACTATGGGATGCCAATTTTTACCTAGCAACCAAATACAGTACCCTAGCAACAGAGTAAACAAAGCCTTATATCTCCGCATCAGAACATCGTAGAGACACGGGGGTTGGACCATTTGACTCGTGACTCAGAGTGTAATCACTATGGGATGCAATTTTTTTCCCTAGCAACCAAATACAGTACCCTAGCAACAGAGTAAACAAAGCCTTATATCTCGGCATCAGAACATCGTAGAGACACGGGAGTTGGATCGTTTTACTTTTGGCTTGGAGTATAATCATATATGGTCCCCAGAATTTTGCCACGGCAAGCACCACTCACATTTTCTTCAGGAAATGTACCTATCTAGTTATTATTATATTTTATTCTTACATCCGGACACTTTTTTCGGCGATTAACTCGTCCCGCACGCTTTGTTGTAGACCCATGAAAGAGGGCTCAAATCGACCGGATTATTGAGGAGAGGTGTGCTATGACTTTTATAAGGGATCGGGTGCAGGATTTCCGAAAGGGGGGCGTAAAACCACCCCCAAAATCCCATTGACTTAACATTGGGCCCAACTTTGATGGGTCATAGCTCCGCTCGAGGATTTTGTAGAAACATGTGGGTTACAACATTTGAAGAGGGTGGTAGGCTCTGTAAAAACATAGATCACAATGGGGTGTAAGTTGTACCCCTGGGGTGTAAGAGGTGCCCAAAAGTGTCCCAATGAAAAGTCAATGGGGCAAAATCCCATAGACTTACCATTGCAAAAATTTTGACGGGTCATAGGTCCGAGCCAGGATTTCATAGAAACATGTGGGTTACTAAATTTGAAAAGGGTGCTAGACTCTGTCAGGACGTACCCCACAATGGGGTGTAAGGTTACCATAGCAACCATTTTGGGCACCCTAGCAACCTATACCATTGACTGCCATTATAAAATGCCTAGATGGATATCTTCGCACCACAGTGTCATGGAGACATGGGGGTGGGCTCATTTTACTCAGGCATCCAATCAGTCTCTCAGGATCCTTACAGACTTACTAAGCCACGCCCCTAGCAACCACTTTTGAGCACCCTAGCAACATAAAATACAAACAGTTATATCTCGGCATCAGAACATCTTAGAGACACGGGGGTTGGACCGTTTTACTTGTGACTAGGGGTGTAACAATTGGGCACATCATTGGCCACTTCTAAGCCACGCCCCTAGCAACCAAATTTGAGCACCCTAGCAACCGAATAAACAAAGCCTTATATCTCCGCATCAGAACATCGTAGAGACACGGGGTTTGGACCGTTTTACTTGTGACTCGGAGTGTAATCACTGGGCACATCATTGGCCACTCCCAAGCCACCCCCCTAGCAACCAAATACAGTACCCTAGCAACAGAGTAAACAAAGCCTTATATCTCCGCATCAGAACATCGTAGAGACACGGGGGTTGGACCGTTTTACTTGTGACTCGGAGTGTAATCACTGGGCTCATCATTGGCCACTCCCAAGCCACGCCCCTAGCAACCAAATACAGTACCCTAGCAACAGAGTAAACAAAGCCTTATATCTCCGCATCAGAACATCTTAGAGACATGGGGTTTGGACCGTTTGACTCGTGACTCGGAGGGTAATCACTAGTGGATCCCATTTTTTTCCCTAGCAACCAAATACAGTACCCTAGCAACAGAGTAAACAAAGCCTTATATCTCCGCATCAGAACATCGTAGAGACACGGGGGTTGGACCGTTTGACTCATGACTCGGAGGGTAATCACTAGTGGATGCAATTTTTTTCCCTAGCAACCAAATACAGTACCCTAGCAACAGAGTAAACAAAGCCTTATATCTCCGCATCAGAACAACGTAGAGACACAGGGGTTGGACCGTTTGACTCGTGACTCGGAGGGTAATCACTAGTGGATGCCATTTTTTTCCCTAGCAACCAAATACAGTACCCTAGCAACAGAGTAAACAAAGCCTTATATCTCCGCATCAGAACATCGTAGAGACACGGGGGTTGGATCGTTTGACTTTTGGCTTGGAGTATAATCATAAATTGTCCCACGAAACTTGCCACGGCAAGCACCACTCACATTTTCTTCAGGAAATGTACCTATCTAGTTAGTGGTGCTTGCATTTATGCAAAGCATCACTATTACTATTGCTCAGGGATATTATTAGTGGTGCTTGCATTTATGCAAGGCATCACTATTATTATTGCTCATACTTATTATTATTATTAGTGGTGCTTGCATTTATGCAAGGCATCACTATTATTATTGCTCATACTTATTAGTGGTGCTTGCATTTATGCAAAGCATCACTATTATTATTGCTCAAAGATATTATTATTATTCTTCTTTTTCTGGACACTTTTTCGGCGCGTAACTCGTCCCGCACGCTTTGTCGTAGACCCATAAATTAGGGCTCAAATCGACCGGCTTATTGAGGAGAGGTGTGCTATGACTTTTATAAGCGATCGGGTGCAGGATTTCCGAAAGGGGGGCGAAAAACCACCCAAAAAATCCCATTGACTTAACATTGCGCCCAACTTTGACGAGTCATAGCTCCGCTCGAGGATTTTGTAGAAACATGTGGGTTACAACATTTGAAGAGGGTGGTAGGCTCTGTAAGAACATGGATCACAATGGGGTGTAAGTTGTACCCCTGGGGTGTAAGAGGTGCCCAAAAGTGCCCCAATGAAAAGTCAATGGGGCAAAATCCCATAGACTTACATTGCAAAAATTTTGACGGGTCATAGGTCCGAGCCAGGATTTCATAGAAACATGTGGGTTACTAAATTTGAAGAGGGTGCTAGACTCTGTCAGGACGTCCCCCACAATGGGGTGTAAGGTTACCATAGCAACCATTTTGGGCACCCTAGCAACCTATACCATAGACTGCCATTATAAAATGCCCGGATGGATATCTTTGCACCACAGTGTCATAGAGACATGGGGGTGGGCTCATTTTACTCAGGCATCCAATCAGTCTCTCAGGATCCTTACAGACTTACTAAGCCACGCCCCTAGCAACCACTTTTGAGCACCCTAGCAACATAAAATACAAACAGTTATATCTCGGCATCAGAACATCGTAGAGACACGGGGGTTGGACCGTTTTACTTGTGACTAGGGGTGTAACAATTGGGCACATCATTGGCCACTCCCAAGCCACGCCCCTAGCAACCAAATTTGAGCACCCTAGCAACCGAATAAACAAAGCCTTATATCTCCGCATCAGAACATCGTAGAGACACGGGGTTTGGACCGTTTTACTTGTGACTCGGAGTGTAATCACTGGGCACATAATTGGCCACTCCCAAGCCACGCCCCTAGCAACCAAATACAGTACCCTAGCAACAGAGTAAACAAAGCCTTATATCTCCGCATCAGAACATCGTAGAGACACGGGGGTTGGACCGTTTTACTTGTGACTCGGAGTGTAATCACTGGGCACATCATTGGCCACTCCCAAGCCACGCCCCTAGCAACCAAATACAGTACCTTAGCAACAGAGTAAACAAAGCCTTATATCTCCACATCAGAACATCGTAGAGACACGGGGGTTGGACCGTTTGACTCATGACTCGGAGGGTAATCACTAGTGGATGCAATTTTTTTCCCTAGCAACCAAATACAGTACCCTAGCAACAGAGTAAACAAAGCCTTATATCTCCGCATCAGAACATCGTAGAGACACGGGGGTTGGACCGTTTGACTCGTGACTCGGAGGGTAATCACTAGTGGATGCCATTTTTTTCCCTAGCAACCAAATACAGTACCCTAGCAACAGAGTAAACAAAGCCTTATATCTCCGCATCAGAACATCGTAGAGACACGGGGTTTGGACCGTTTGACTCGTGACTCGGAGGGTAATCACTAGTGGATGCCATTTTTTTCCCTAGCAACCAAAAACAGTACCCTAGCAACAGAGTAAACAAAGCCTTATATCTCCGCATCAGAACATCGTAGAGACACGGGGTTTGGACCGTTTGACTCGTGACTCGGAGGGTAATCACTAGTGGATGCCATTGTTTCCCCTAGCAACCAAATACAGTACCCTAGCAACAGAGTAAACAAAGCCTTATATCTCCGCATCAGAACATCGTAGAGACACGGGGTTTGGACCGTTTGACTCGTGACTCAAAGGGTAATCACTAGTGGATGCCATTTTTTTCCCTAGCAACCAAATACAGTACCCTAGCAACAGAGTAAACAAAGCCTTATATCTCTGCATCAGAACATCGTAGAGACATGGGGGTTGGACCGTTTGACTCGTGACTGGAAGTGTAATCACTAGTGGATGCCAATTTTTTCCCTAGCAACCATATACAGTACCCTAGCAACAGAGTAAACAAAGCCTTATATCTCCGCATCAGAACATCGTAGAGACACGGGGGTTGGATCGTTTGACTTTTGGCTTGGAGTATAATCATAAATTGTCCCTTGAAACATGCCACGGCAAGCACCACTCACATTTTCTTCAGGAAATGTACCTATCTAGTTATTATTATTATATCTTATTCTTATGTCTGCACACTTTTTCGGCGCGTAACTCGTCCCGCACGGTTTGCCACAGTCCCATGAAAGAGGGCTCAAATCGACCGGAATATTAAGGAGAGGTGTGCTATGACTTTTATAAGCGATCGGGTGCAGGATTTTCGAAAGGGGGGCGATAAACCAACCGAAAAATCCCATTGACTTAACATTGGGCCGAACTTTGACGTGTCATAGCTCCGTTTGAGGATTTTGTAGAAACATGTAGGTTACAACATTTGAAGAGGGTGATAGACTCTGTAAGAACATACATCACATTGGGGTGTAAGCTGCACCCCTGGGGTGTAAGAGGCACCCGAAAATTCCCATTGACTTATAATGGGGCAGGAAACATGCCCATATAAGGGAATAAAAAAGTTCCAGATGGGATATCTTCGCTTTACAATGTCGTAGAGACATGGGGGTGGGCTCATTTTACTCAGCCATCCAATCAATTTATCAGGATAGTCCCAGAGCTATTAAGCCACGCCCCTAGCAACCACTTTTAAGCACCCTAGCAACATAAAATTCAAAAAGTTATATCTCGACATCAGAACATCGTGGAATCATGGGGGTTGGACCGTTTTACTCATGACTCGGAGGGTAATCACTGGCCGCATCAATGGCCACTCCCAAGCCACGCCCCTAGCAACCAAATTGGAGCACCCTAGCAACCGAATAAACAAATCCTTATTTCTCCGCATCAGAACATCGTAGAGACAGTGGGGTTGGACCATTTTACTTGTGACTCAGAGCGTAATAACTTGCGACATCATTGGCCACTCCCAAGCCACGCCCCTAGCAACCAAATATGAGCACCCTAGCAACCGAATAAACAAAGCCTTATATCTCTGCATCAGAACATCATAGAATCACGGGGGTTGGACCGTTTTACTCGTGACTCGGAGGGTAATCACTGGCCGCATCATTGGCCACTCCCAAGCCACGCCCCTAGCAACCAAATTGGAGCACCCTAGCAACCGAATAAACAAATCCTTATTTCTCCGCATCAGAACATCGTAGAAACACGGGGGTTGGACCGTTTTACTTGTGACTCGGAGTGTAATCACTGGGCACATCATTGGCCACTCCCAAGCCACGCCCCTAACAACCAAATACAGTACCCTAGCAACAGAGTAAACAAAGCCTTATATCTCCGCATCAGAACATCGTAGAGACACGGGGGTTGGACCGTTTTACTTGTGACTCGGAGTGTAATCACTGGGCACATAATTGGCCACTCCCAAGCCACGCCCCTAGCAACCAAATACAGTACCCTAGCAACAGAGTAAACAAAGCCTTATATCTCCGCATCAGAACATCGTAGAGACACGGGGGTTGGACCGTTTTACTTGTGACTCGGAGTGTAATCACTGGGCACATCATTGGCCACTCCCAAGCCACGCCCCTAGCAACCAAATACAGTACCCTAGCAACAGAGTAAACAAAGCCTTATATCTCCACATCAGAACATCGTAGAGACATGGGGGTTGGACCGTTTGACTCATGACTCGGAGGGTAATCACTAGTGCATGCCATTTTTTTCCCTAGCAACCAAATACAGTACCCTAGCAACAGAGTAAACAAAGCCTTATATCTCCGCATCAGAACATCGTAGAGACATGGGGTTTGGAACGTTTGACTCGTGACTCGGAGGGTAATCACTAGTGGATGCCATTTTTTTCCCTAGCAACCAAATACAGTACCCTAGCAACAGAGTAAACAAACCCTTATATCTCCGCATCAGAACATCGTAGAGACACGGGGTTTGGACCGTTTGACTCGTGACTCGGAGTGTAATCACTAGTGGATGCCAATTTTCTCCCTAGCAACCAAATACATTACCCTAGCAACAGAGTAAACAAAGCCTTTTATCTCCACATCAGAACATCGCAGAGACACGGGGGTTGGACCGTTTGACTCGTATCTCGGAGTGTAATCACTAGTGGATGCCAATTTTTTCCCTAGCAACCAAATACAGTACCCTAGCAACAGAGTAAACAAAGACTTATATCTCCGCATCAGAACATCGTAGAGACACGGGGGTTTGACCGTTTGACTCGTGACTCGGAGTGTAATCACTAGTGGATGCCAATTTTCTCCCTAGCAACCAAATACAGTACCCTAGCAACCGAATAAACAAAGCCTTATATCTTCGCATCAGAATATCGTAGAGACATGTGGGTTGAATTGTTTTACTTTTGGCTTGGAGTATAATCTTATATTGTCCCCCGAAATTTGCCACGGCAAGCACCACTTCACATTTTCTTCAGGAAATGTACCTATCTAGTTATTATTATTATTCTTCTTTTTCTGGACACTTTTTCGGCGCGTAACTCGTCCCGCACGCTTTGTCGTAGACCCATAAATTAGGGCTCAAATCGACCGGCTTATTGAGGAGAGGTGTGCTATGACTTTTATAAGCGATCGGGTGCAGGATTTCCGAAAGGGGGGCGAAAAACCACCCAAAAAATCCCATTGACTTAACATTGCGCCCAACTTTGACGAGTCATAGCTCCGCTCGAGGATTTTGTAGAAACATGTGGGTTACAACATTTAAAGAGGGTAGTAGGCTCTGTAAGAACATGGATCACAATGGGGTGTAAGTTGTACCCCTGGGGTGTAAGAGGTGCCCAAAAGTGCCCCAATGAAAAGTCAATGGGGCAAAATCCCATAGACTTACCATTGCAAAAATGTTGACGGGTCATAGGTCCGAGCCAGGATTTCATAGAAACATGTGGGTTACTAAATTTCAAGAGGGTGCTAGACTCTGTCAGGACGTCCCCCACAATGGGGTGTAAGGTTACCATAGCAACCATTTTGGGCACCCTAGCAACCTATACCATAGACTGCCATTATAAAATGCCCGGATGGATATCTTTGCACCACAGTGTCATAGAGACATGGGGGTGGGCTCATTTTACTCAGGCATCCAATCAGTATCTCAGGATCCTTACAGACTTACTAAGCCACGCCCCTAGCAACCAGTTTTGAGCACCCTAGCAACATAAAATACAAACAGTTATATCTCGGCATCAGAACATCGTAGAGACACGGGGGTTGGACCGTTTTACTTGTGACTAGTGGTGTAACAATTGGGCACATCATTGGCCACTCCCAAGCCACGCCCCTAGCAACCAAATTTGAGCACCCTAGCAACCGAATAAACAAAGCCTTATATCTCCGCATCAGAACATCGTAGAGACACGGGGTTTGGACCGTTTTACTTGTGACTCGGGGTGTAATCACTGGGCACATCATTGGCCACTCCCAAGCCACGCCCCTAGCAACCAAACACAGTACCCTAGCAACAGAGTAAACAAAGCCTTATATCTCCGCATCAGAACATCGTAGAGACACGGGGGTTGGACCGTTTTACTTGTGACTCGGAGTGTAATCACTGGGCACATAATTGGCCACTCCCAAGCCACGCCCCTAGCAACCAAATACAGTACCCTAGCAACAGAGTAAACAAAGCCTTATATCTCCGCATCAGAACATCGTAGAGACACGGGGGTTGGACCGTTTTACTTGTGACTCGGAGTGTAATCAATGGGCCCATCATTGGCCACTCCCAAGCCACGCCCCTAGCAACCAAATACAGTACCCTAGCAACAGAGTAAACAAAGCCTTATATCTCCACATCAGAACATCGTAGAGACATGGGGGTTGGACCGTTTGACTCATGACTCGGAGGGTAATCACTAGTGGATGCCATTTTTTTCCCTAGCAACCAAATACAGTACCCTAGCAACAGAGTAAACAAAGCCTTATATCTTCGCATCAGAACATCGTAGAGACATGGGGTTTGGACCGTTTGACTCGTGACTCGGAGGGTAATCACTAGTGGATGCCATTTTTTTCCCTAGCAACCAAATACAGTACCCTAGCAACAGAGTAAACAAAGCCTTATATCTCCGCATCAGAACATCGTAGAGACACGGGGGTTGGACCGTTTGACTCGTGACTCAGAGTGTAATCATTATGGGATGCCAATTTTTTCCCTAGCAACCAAATACAGTACCCTAGCAACAGAGTAAACAAAGCCTTATATCTCCGCATCAGAACATCGTAGAGACACGGGGGTTGGACCGTTTGACTCGTGACTCAGAGTGTAATCATTATGGGATGCCATTTTTTTCCCTAGCAACCAAATACAGTACCCTAGCAACAGAGTAAACAAAGCCTTATATCTCAGCATCAGAACATCGTAGAGACACGGGGGTTGGACCGTTTGACTCGTGACTCAGAGTGTAATCATTATGGGATGCCAATTTTTTCCCTAGCATCCAAATACAGTACCCTAGCAACAGAGTAAACAAAGCCTTATATTTCAGCATCAGAACATCGTAGAGACACGGGGGTTGGACCGTTTGACTCGTGACTCAGAGTGTAATCACTATGGGATGCCAATTTTTTCCCTAGCAACCAAATACAGTACCCTAGCAACAGAGTAAACAAAGCCTTATATCTCCGCATCAGAACATCGTAGAGACATGGGGGTTGGACCGTTTGACTCGTGACTCGGAGTGTAATCATTATGGGATGCCATTTTTTCCCTAGCAACCAAATACAGTACCCTAGCAACAGAGTAAACAAAGCCTTATATCTCCGCACCAGAACATCGTAGAGACACGGGGGTTGGACCGTTTGACTCGTGACTCAGAGTTTAATCATTATGGGATGCCAATTTTTTCCCTAGCAACCAAATACAGTACCCTAGCAACAGAGTAAACAAAGCCTTATATCTCCGCATCAGAACATCGTAGAGACACGGGGGTTGGACCGTTTGACTCGTGACTCAGAGTTTAATCATTATGGGATGCCAATTTTTTCCCTAGCAACCAAATACAGTACCCTAGCAACAGAGTAAACAAAGCCTTATATCTCCGCATCAGAACATCGTAGAGACACGGGGGTTGGACCGTTTGACTCGTGACTCGGAGTGTAATCATTATGGGATGCCAAATTTTTCCCTAGCAACCAAATACAGTACCCTAGCAACCGGATAAACACAGCCTTATATCTCCACATCAGAACATCGTACAGACACGGGAGTTGGATCGTTTAACTTTTGGCTTGGAGTATAATCATATATGGTCCCCAGAATTTTGCCACGGCAAGCACCACTCACATTTTCTTCAGGAAATGTACCTATCTAGTTATTATTATTATTATTATTATTAGTGGTGCTTGCATTTATGCAAAGCATCACTATTACTATCTTGCATACTTATTATTAGTGGTGCTTGCATTTATGCAAAGCATCACTATTACTATCTTGCATACTTATTATTATTATTATTATTAGTGGTGCTTGCATTTATGCAAGGCATCACTATTATTATTGCTCATACTTATTATTATTATTATATCTTATTATTCTTATGTCTGCACACTTTTTCGGCGCGTAACTCGTCCCACACGGTTTGTCGTAGACACACGAAAGAGGGCTCAAATTGACCGGATTATTGAGGAGAGGTGTGCTATGACTTTTATAAGAGATCGGGTGCAGGATTTCCGAAAGGGGGGCGAAAAACCACCCGAAAAATCCCATTGACTTAACATTGGGCCGAACTTTGACGGGTCATAGCTCCGCTCGAGGATTTGGTAGAAACATGTGGGTTATAACATTTGAAGAGGGTGGTAGGCTCTGTAAGAACATACATCACATTGGGGTGTTAGTTTTACCCCTGGGGTGTAAGAGGCACCCGAAATTTCCCATTGACTTATAATGGGGCAGGAAACATGCCCATATAAGGGAATAAAAAAGTTCCAGATGGAATATCTTCGCTTTACAATGTCGTAGAGACATGGGGGTGGGCTCATTTTACTCAGACATCCAATCAATTTATCAGGATAGTCCCAGAGCTATTAAGCCACGCCCCTAGCAACCACTTTTAAGCACCCTAGCAACATAAAATTCAAACAGTTTTATCTAGGCATCAGAACATCGTAGAATAACGGGGGTTGGATCGTTTTACTCGTGACTCGGAGGGTAATCACTGGCCACATCATTGGCCACTCCCAAGCCACGCCCCTAGCAACCAAATGTGAGCACCCTAGCAACAGAGTAAACAAAGCCTTATATCTTCGCATCAGAACATCGTAGAAAAACGGGGGTTGGACCGTTTTACTTGTGACTCGGAGTGTAGCAACTGGTCACATCATTGGCCACTCCCAAGCCCCACCCCTAGCAACCAAATACAGTACCCTAGCAACAGAGTAAACAAAGCCTTATATCTTCGCATCAGAACATCGTAGAAACACGGGGGTTGGACCGTTTTACTTGTGACTCGGAGTGTAGCAACTGGTCACATCATTGGCCACTCCCAAGCCCCGCCCCTAGCAACCAAATACAGTACCCTAGCAACAGAGTAAACAAAGCCTTATATCTCAGCATCAGAACATCGTAGAGACACGGGGGTTGGACCGTTTGACTCATGACTCAGAGTGTAATCACTATGGGATGCCAATTTTTTCCCTAGCAACCAAATACAGTACCCTAGCAACCAAATAAACAAAGCCTTATATCTCTGCATCAGAACATCGTAGAGACACGGGGGTTGGACCATTTTACTTTTGGCTTGGAGTATAATCATAAATTGTCCCCCGAAACTTGCCACGGCAAGCACCACTCACATTTTCTTCAGGAAATGTACCTATCTAGTTATTATTATTCTTTTTCTGGACACTTTTTCGGCGCGTAACTCGTCCCGCACGCTTTGTCGTAGACCCATAAATTAGGGCTCAAATCGACCGGCTTATTGAGGAGAGGTGTGCTATGACTTTTATAAGCGATCGGGTGCAGGATTTCCGAAAGGGGGGCGAAAAACCACCCAAAAAATCCCATTGACTTAACATTGCGCCCAACTTTGACGAGTCATAGCTCCGCTCGAGGATTTTGTAGAAACTTGTGGGTTACAACATTTGAAGAGGGTGGTAGGCTCTGTAAGAACATGGATCACAATGGGGTGTAAGTTGTACCCCTGGGGTGTAAGAGGTGCCCAAAAGTGCCCCAATGAAAAGTCAATGGGGCAAAATCCCATAGACTTACCATTGCAAAAATTTTGACGGGTCATAGGTCCGAGCCAGGATTTCATAGAAACATGTGGGTTACTAAATTTGAAGAGGGTGCTAGACTCTGTCAGGACGTCCCCCACAATGGGGTGTAAGGTTACCATAGCAACCATTTTGGGCACCCTAGCAACCTATACCATAGACTGCCATTATAAAATGCCCGGATGGATATCTTTGCACCACAGTGTCATAGAGACATGGGGGTGGGCTCATTTTACTCAGGCATCCAATCAGTCTCTCAGGATCCTTACAGACTTACTAAGCCACGCCCCTAGCAACCACTTTTGAGCACCCTAGCAACATAAAATACAAACAGTTATATCTCGGCATCAGAACATCGTAGAGACACGGGGGTTGGACCGTTTTACTTGTGACTAGGGGTGTAACAATTGGGCACATCATTGGCCACTCCCAAGCCACGCCCCTAGCAACCAAATTTGAGCACCCTAGCAACCGAATAAACAAAGCCTTATATCTCCGCATCAGAACATCGTAGAGACACGGGGTTTGGACCGTTTTACTTGTGACTCGGAGTGTAATCACTGGGCACATCATTGGCCACTCCCAAGCCACGCCCCTAGCAACCAAATACAGTACCCTAGCAACAGAGTAAACAAAGCCTTATATCTCCGCATCAGAACATCGTAGAGACACGGGGGTTGGACCGTTTTACTTGTGACTCGGAGTGTAATCACTGGGCACATCATTGGCCACTCCCAAGCCACGCCCCTAGCAACCAAATACAGTACCCTAGCAACAGAGTAAACAAAGCCTTATATCTCCACATCAGAACATCGTAGAGACATGGGGGTTGGACCGTTTGACTCGTGACTCGGAGGGTAATCACTAGTGGATGCCATTTTTTCCCCTAGCAACCAAATACAGTACCCTAGCAACAGAGTAAACAAAGCCTTATATCTCTGCTTCAGAACATCGTAGAGACACGGGGGTTGGACCATTTTACTTTTGGCTTGGAGTATAATCATAAATTGTCCCCTGAAATTTGCCACGGCAAGCACCACTCACATTTTCTTCAGGAAATGTACCTATCTAGTTATTATTATTATTCTTTTTCTGGACACTTTTTCGGCGCGTAACTCGTCCCGCACGCTTTGTCGTAGACCCATAAATTAGGGCTCAAATCGACCGGCTTATTGAGGAGAGGTGTGCTATGACTTTTATAAGCGATCGGGTGCAGGATTTCCGAAAGGGGGGCGAAAAACCACCCAAAAAATCACATTGACTTAACATTGCGCCCAACTTTGACGAGTCATAGCTCCGCTCGAGGATTTTGTAGAAACATGTGGGTTACAACACTTGAAGAGGGTGGTAGGCTCTGTAAGAACATGGATCACAATGGGGTGTAAGTTGTACCCCTGGGGTGTAAGAGGTGCCCAAAAGTGCCCCAATGAAAAGTCAATGGGGCAAAATCCCATAGACTTACCATTGCAAAAATTTTGACGGGTCATAGGTACGAGCCAGGATTTCATAGAAACATGTGGGTTACTAAATTTGAAGAGGGTGCTAGACTCTGTCAGGACGTCCCCCACAATGGGGTGTAAGGTTACCATAGCAACCATTTTGGGCACCCTAGCAACCTATACCATAGACTGCCATTATAAAATGCCCGGATGGATATCTTTGCACCACAGTGTCATAGAGACATGGGGGTGGGCTCATTTTACTCAGGCATCCAATCAGTCTCTCAGGATCCTTACAGACTTACTAAGCCACGCCCCTAGCAACCACTTTTGAGCACCCTAGCAACATAAAATACAAACAGTTATATCTCGGCATCAGAACATCGTAGAGACACGGGGGTTGGACCGTTTTACTTGTGACTAGTGGTGTAACAATTGGGCACATCATTGGCCACTCCCAAGCCACGCCCCTAGCAACCAAATTTGAGCACCCTAGCAACCGAATAAACAAAGCCTTATATCTCCGCATCAGAACATCGTAGAGACACGGGGTTTGGACCGTTTTACTTGTGACTCGGGGTGTAATCACTGGGCACATCATTGGCCACTCCCAAGCCACGCCCCTAGCAACCAAACACAGTACCCTAGCAACAGAGTAAACAAAGCCTTATATCTCCGCATCAGAACATCGTAGAGACACGGGGGTTGGACCGTTTTACTTGTGACTCGGAGTGTAATCACTGGGCACATAATTGGCCACTCCCAAGCCACGCCCCTAGCAACCAAATACAGTACCCTAGCAACAGAGTAAACAAAGCCTTATATCTCCGCATCAGAACATCGTAGAGACACGGGGGTTGGACCGTTTTACTTGTGACTCGGAGTGTAATCACTGGGCACATCATTGGCCACTCCCAAGCCACGCCCCTAGCAACCAAATACAGTACCCTAGCAACAGAGTAAACAAAGCCTTATATCTCCGCATCAGAACATCGTAGAGACATGGGGGTTGGACCGTTTGACTCGTGACTCAGAGTGTAATCATTATGGGATGCCAATTTTTCCCTAGCAACCAAATACAGTACCCTAGCAACAGAGTAAACAAAGCCTTATATCTCCGCATCAGAACATCGTAGAGACACGGGGGTTGGACCGTTTGACTCGTGACTCGGCGGGTAATCACTATGAGATGCCAATTTTTTCCCTAGCAACCAAATACAGTACCCTAGCAACAGAGTAAACAAAGCCTTATATCTCCGCATCAGAACATCGTAGAGATATGGGGGTTGGACCGTTTGACTCGTGACTCAGAGTGTAATCATTATGGGATGCCAATTTTTTCCCTAGCAACCAAATATAGTACCCTAGCAACAGAGTAAACAAAGCCTTATATCTCAGCATCAGAACATCGTAGAGACATGGGGGTTGGACCGTTTGACTCGTGACTCAGATTGTAATCATTATGGGATGCCAATTTTTTCCCTAGCAACCAAATATAGTACCCTAGCAACAGAGTAAACAAAGCCATATATCTTAGCATCAGAACATCGTAGAGACATGGGGTTTGGACCGTTTGACTCGTGACTCAGAGTGTAATCATTATGGGATGCCAATTTTTTCCCTAGCAACCAAATACAGTACCCTAGCAACAGAGTAAACAAAGCCTTATATCTCCGCATCAGAACATCGTAGAGACATGGGGGTTGGACCGTTTGACTCGTGACTCGGCGGGTAATCACTATGAGATGCCAATTTTTTCCCTAGCAACCAAATACAGTAGCCTAGCAACAGAGTAAACAAAGCCTTATATCTCCGCATAAGAACATCGTAGAGACATGGGGGTTGGACCGTTTGACTCGTGACTCAGAGTGTAATCATTATGGGGTGTCAAAATTTTCCCTAGCAACCAAATACAGTACCCTAGCAACCGAACAAACAAAGCCTTATATCTCTGCACCAGAACATCGTTGAGACACGGGGGTTGGACCGTATGACTCGTGACTCAGAGTGTAATCATTATGGGATGCCAAATTTTTCCCTAGCAACCAAATACAGTACCCTAGCAACCGGATAAACACAGCCTTATATCTCCACATCAGAACATCGTACAGACACGGGAGTTGGATCGTTTAACTTTTGGCTTGGAGTATAATCATATATGGTCCCCAGAATTTTGCCACGGCAAGCACCACTCACATTTTCTTCAGGAAATGTACCTATCTAGTTATTCTTCTTCTTTTTCTGGACACTTTTTCGGCGCGTAACTCGTCCCGCACGCTTTGTCGTAGACCCATAAATTAGGGCTCAAATCGACCGGTTTATTGAGGAGAGGTGTGCTATGACTTTTATAATCGATCGGGTGCAGGATTTCCGAAAGGGGGGCGAAAAACCACCCGAAAAATCCCATTGACTTAACATTGCGCCCAACTTTGACGAGTCATAGCTCCTCTCGAGGATTTTGTTGAAACATGTGGGTTACAACATTTGAAGAGGGTGGTAGGCTCTGTAAGAACATGGATCACAATGGGGTGTAAGTTGTACCCCTGGGGTGTAAGAGGTGCCCAAAAGTGCCCCAATGAAAAGTCAATGGGGCAAAATCCCATAGACTTACCATTGCAAAAATTTTGACGGGTCATAGGTCCGAGCCAGGATTTCATAGAAACATGTGGGTTACTAAATTTGAAGAGGGTGCTAGACTCTGTCAGGACGTCCCCCACAATGGGGTGTAAGGTTACCATAGCAACCATTTTGGGCACCCTAGCAACCTATACAATAGACTGCCATTATAAAATGCCCGAATGGATATCTTTGCACCACAGTGTCATAGAGACATGGGGGTGGGCTCATTTTACTCAGGCATCCAATCAGTCTCTCAGGATCCTTACAGACTTACTAAGCCACGCCCCTAGCAACCACTTTTGAGCACCCTAGCAACATAAAATACAAACAGTTATATCTCGGCATCAGAACATCGTAGAGACACGGGGGTTGGACCGTTTTACTTGTGACTAGGGGTGTAACAATTGGGCACATCATTGGCCACTCCCAAGCCACGCCCCTAGCAACCAAATTTGAGCACCCTAGCAACCGAATAAACAAAGCCTTATATCTCCGCATCAGAACATTGTAGAGACACGGGGTTTGGACTGTTTTACTTGTGACTCGGAGTGTAATCACTGGGCACATCATTGGCCACTCCCAAGCCACGCCCCTAGCAACCAAATACAGTACCCTAGCAACAGAGTAAACAAAGCCTTATATCTCCGCATCAGAACATCGTAGAGACACGGGGATTGGACCGTTTTACTTGTGACTCGGAGTGTAATCACTTGGCACATAATTGGCCACTCCCAAGCCACGCCCCTAGCAACCAAATACAGTACCCTAGCAACAGAGTAAACAAAGCCTTATATCTCCGCATCAGAACATCGTAGAGACACGGGGGTTGGACCGTTTTACTTGTGACTCGGAGTGTAATCACTGGGCATATCATTGGCCACTCCCAAGCCACGCCCCTAGCAACCAAATACAGTACCCTAGCAACAGAGTAAACAAAGCCTTATATCTCCACATCAGAACATCGTAGAGACATGGGGGTTGGACCGTTTGACTCATGACTCGGAGGGTAATCACTAGTGGATGCCATTTTTTTCCCTAGCAACCAAATACAGTACCCTAGCAACAGAGTACACAAAACCTTATATCTCCGCATCAGAACATCGAAGAGACATGGGGTTTGGACCGTTTGACTTGTGACTCGGAGGGTAATCACTAGTGGATGCCATTTTTTTCCCTAGCAACCAAATACAGTACCCTAGCAACAGAGTAAACAAAGCCTTATATCTCCGCATCAGAACATCGTAGAGACATGGGGGTTGGACCGTTTGACTCATGACTCGGAGGGTAATCACTAGTGGATGCAATTTTTTTCCCTAGCAAACAAATACAGTACCCTAGCAACAGAGTAAACAAAGCCTTATATCTCCGCATCAGAACATCGTAGAGACACAGGGTTTGGACCGTTTGACTCGTGACTCGGAGGGTAATCACTAGTGGATGCCATTTTTTCCCTAGCAACCAAATACAGTACCCTAGCAACAGAGTAAACAAAGCCTTATATCTCCGCATCAGAACATCGTAGAGACACGGGGGTTGGATCGTTTGACTCGTGACTCGGAGGGTAATCACTAGTGGATGCCATTTTTTTCCTTAGCAACCAAATACAGTACCCTAGCAACAGAGTAAACAAAGCCTTATGTCTCCGCATCAGAACATCGTAGAGACACGGGGTTTGGACCGTTTGACTCGTATCTCGGAGTGTAATCACTAGTGGATGCCAATTTTTTCCCTAGCAACCAAATACAGTACCCTAGCAACAGAGTAAACAAAGCCTTATATCTCCGCATCAGAACATCGTAGAGACACGGGGGTTGGACCGTTTGACTCGTGACTCGGAGTGTAATCACTAGTGGATGCCAATTTTCTCCCTAGCAACCAAATACAGTACCCTAGCAACCGAATACACAAAGGCTTATATCTTCGCATCAGAATATCGTAGAGACATGTGGGTTGAATTGTTTTACTTTTGGCTTGGAGTATAATCATATATTGTCCCCCGAAATTTGCCACGACAAGCACCACTTCACATTTTCTTCAGGAAATGTACCTATCTAGTTATATTTTATTCTTACATCTGCACGTTTTTTCGGCACCTAACTCGTCCCGCACGGTTTGTCGTAGACCCATGAAAGAGGGCTCAAATCGACCGGCTTATTGAGGAGAGGTGTGCTATGACTTTTATAAGCGATCGGGTGCAGGATTTCCGAAAGGGGGGCGAAAAACCACCCGAAAAATCCCATTGACTTAACATTGCGCCCAACTTTGACGAGTCATAGCTCCGCTCGAGGATTTTGTAGAAACATGTGGGTTACAACATTTGAAGAGGGTGGTAGACTCTGTAAGAACATACATCAAATTGGGGTGTAAGTTGTACCCCTGGGGTGTAAGAGGCGCCCAAAAGTGCCCCAATGAAAAGTCAATGGGGGAAAATCCCATAGACTTAACATTGCAAAAACTTTGACGGGTCATAGGTACAAGCGAGGATTTTGTAAAAACATGTGGGTTACTAAATTTGAAGAGGGTGCTAGACTCTGTAAGAACATGGATCACAATGGGGTGTAAGTTGTACCCCTGAGGGTGTAGAAGGCACCCGAATTTTCCCATTGACTTATAATGGGGCAGGAAACATGCCCATATAAGGGAATAAAAAAGTTCCAGATGGGATATCTTTGCTTTACAATGTCGTAAAGACAAGGGGGTGGGCTCATTTTACTCAGACATCCAATCAGTCTATCAGGATATTCCCAAAGCTTTTAAGCCACGCCCCTAGCAACCACTTTTGAGCACCCTAGCAACTTAAGATTCAAACAGTTATATCTCTGCATCAGAACATCATAGAGACACGGGGGTTGGACCGTTTGACTCGTGACTCGGAGTGTAATCATTATGGGATGCCAATTTTTTCCCTAGCAACCAAATACAGTACCCTAGCAACAGAGTAAACAAAGCCTTATATCTCCGCACCAGAACATCGTAGAGACAAGGGGGTTGGACTGTTTGACTAGTGACTCAGAGTGTAATCATTATGGGATGCCAATTTTTTCCCTAGCAACCAAATACAGTACCCTAGCAACAGAGTAAACAAAGCCTTATATCTCCGCATCAGAACATTGTAGAGACACGGGGGTTGGACTGTTTGACTCGTGACTCGGAGTGTAATCATTATGGGATGCCAATTTTTTCCCTAGCAACCAAATACAGTACCCTAGCAACAGAGTAAACAAAGCCTTATATCTCCGCACCAGAACATCGTAGAGACACGGGGGTTGGACTGTTTGACTAGTGACTCAGAGTGTAATCATTATGGGATGCCAATTTTTTATATAAAATAACAGAATTGAGTTCTTCAGACTACACTACATTGAGTTATTCAAACTACGCTAAATTGAGTTATTCAGACTACACTAAATTGAGATGAGGCAACTAATTGAGTATTGCCATTTACTTTAAATTGAGTTGGACTAACTCAATATATTTTTTATGTGTAAAGCAATTTTTTATGAGTTAGGGGTACACATTCATATTGGATGGAAATCCTGCCCACAATTTTGTTGATTTAATCCAATGAATAATTTTTTTGAGTGTAGAAATTGTGAGTAAAAAAGGAATGGAATAATTTACAAATTTCATAAACTTATATTTTATTCACAATAGAATATAGATAACATATATCAGTGTTGTAGTCGAGTCACCAACTGTCGAGTCCGAGTCGAGTCTCGAGTCCCAGTGTTCGAGTCCGAGTCCAAGTCCGAGTCACCAAAGAAGAGTCCGAGTCGAGTCCAAGTCGAGTCACCATTATCAGAGTTCGAGTCCGAGTCGAGTCTCGAGTCCCGTATTCGAGTCTGAGAGTGCCTACATATCTCCACTCTGGGACCTTCAAAAAAATTATAAAATGTATTAAAGAGGTTCTACATTAAACAAAAATGACACCACTGTCACGATTGCAAAGGGAGTTTATTTACTTCCAACTTGTGATTGAGAACTAGCGTAGAAAATGTACAAATTGCATGTTTAATCATGCTGCATTTTGTTTTTTGAGGAAACAAGAACAAACAATTGAGTTGGCATTGAAGTATATTAAGAAAACATCCTGAAATGATTTTCTTTAAAAAAACAATTTATTTTCCATTTTTCTGCATTTTACAGGACACTGTTTTTAATACTTAAAACGTAAAAATCAATACAATATGCAGAGAGAGAGAGAGAGAGAGAGAGAGAGAGAGAGAGAGAGAGATTGTGTGGGTGACCTTGGCACAGTGACTAGTAACGTCTGTTGATAACTTAAAGCATAACTAAACCCCTGGTCAGAGCCTGACTCCACCCACTGGCAATATTTGAAAAATGCAAGAAAAGTGGGCAGATCCCAACGGAGATAGAGGGGACGACCTAAGCTCGTACCAAGTGTGTGGTGAGATCGTAACAAGGGCGTGGTAAGCTTGAACCTGCTTACATCACGAGTCATTTTTTTGGACCCAACATCCAATAGGAAAATTCAACTGCAGTAGCCACCGTTCAACCTGAAGAGGGCAGCACTCAGATGTTTTTACACCATATATTGTAGTATTGAAACACTTTATATCCATTATCCAAATGTCAAAAAACGTACATCAAAATCAATGAACAGCACTAATAAAGCATCATTCTTACAGATCAGTAACTAAAAAAACTTGGATTAGGGTTTAGTTACTCTTTTTAAGTTATCAACAGACAAAAAAATGCTGTAATCTGAACCAGACATACATTAACCCTAGCTTCTTCTGTTTGTTATATATGCATTAGTCAATATATATATATATTTTTTAAAAAGCTAACGTTAGGCAATGGAAAGCATTTTACTTACTTTTCTGGGTGCATCCGTGACAGGGGTCTGTTAAAGTTTGAGGTTGTCCCAGTCTTTTCCTCAATTGTGTGATTACACACACAACATTTAGTGCTGCTCTTTCCAGCATTCGTGTAGGCGAACTTTACGATCCGGGGCACGTCTTACTGCATTTTACAATGTGAACATTTAGCCCGCGAATCATGCATCATGCATTGCACGAGTGTAAAAGTGAGTGACGTCAGTGAGTGTGTTGTCAAGCAAAGAGAGTGAGAGGTAGCAGTGTCTGTGAAGGGAGATCGCGACCAGTCTTGGGCACGAAACAGGAAAAGTGTAACACCTTATATAATTTTTTTGTAACATATTTAGTCAAAAACAAAGTGATGAATGCTCAAGTCCGATTGTATATATCCTCGAGTCCGAGTCCAAGTACGAGTTATCAATCCGCAAGTCCAAGTAGAGTCACAAGTCCAGAGAATGGATTCTCGAGTCGGACTCGAGTCCAAAGAATAGTGACTCGAGTCGGACTCGAGTACTCCATCACTGACATATATCAAATGTAGAAAGTGAGACATTTTGAAATGTCATGCCAAATATTGGCTCATTTTGGATTTCATGAGAGCTACACATTCCAAAAAAAGTTGGGACAGGTAGCAATAAGAGGCCGGAAAATTTAAATGTACATATGAAGGAATAGCTGGAGGAGGACCAATGTTTAGGAATGGGAATGTTGTCCCATTCTTGTCTAAAACAGGCTTCTAGTTGCTCAACTGTCTTAGGTCTTCTTTGTCGCATCTTCCTCTTTATGATGTGCCAAATATTTTCTGTGGGTGACAGATCTGGACTGTAGGCTGGCCATTTCAGTACTCAGATCCTTCTTCTAGATGTTGTAATTGATGCAGTATGGTGTCTGGCATTGTCATGTTGGAAAATGCAAGGTCTTCCCTGAAAGAGAGAACGTCTGAATGAGGGCATATGTTGCTCTAAAACTTAATTTGGATAAACCTTTTAACATTGATGGTGCCTTTCCAGATGTGTAAGCTGCCCATGCCACACGCACTCATGCAACCCCAAACCATGAGAGACGCAGGTTTCTGAAATGAGCGCTAATAACAACTTGGGTTGTCATTGTCCTCTTTAGTCTGGATGAAATGGCTTCCCAGTTTTCCAAAAAGACCTTCAAATTTTTATTTGTCTGACCACTGAACAGTTATCCACTTTGCCAAAGTACATTTTAAATGAGCCTTGGCCCAGAGAAAACGCCTGCACTTCTGGGTCATGTTTAGATAATGCTTCTTGTTTGACCTATAGAGTTTTAGCTGGCAACAGCGAATGACACGGTGGATTGTGTTCACCGACAATGTTTTCTGGAAGTATTCCTGAGCCCATGTTGTGATTTCCATTACAGTAGCATTCCTGTATGTGATGCAGTGTCGTCTAAGAGCCCGAAGATCACGTGCATACAGTATGGTTTTCCGGCCTTGACCCTTACGCACAGAGATTGTTCCAGATTCTTTGAATCTTTGGATGATATTATGCACTGTAGATGATGATAAGTTCAAACTCTTTGCAATTTTTCTCTGAGAAACTCATAAAACTATTTTTCGCCGCAGCATTGGGGGAATTGGTGATTCTCTCTTACACTGCTACTCTGACAGGCTTTTTTACACCCAATCATGTTGCCAATTGACCTTGTAAGTTGCAAATTAGTCCTTAAGCTTTTCCTTATGTGTACATTTAAATTTTCTGGCCTCTTATTGCTACCTGTCCCAACTTTTTTGGAATGTGTAGCTCTCATGAAATCCAAAATGAGCCAATATTTGGCATGACATTTCAAAATATCTCACTTTCAAACATTTGATATGTTATTTATATTCTATTGTAAATAAAATGTAAGTTTATGAGATTAGTAAATTATTCCATTTTACTCACAATTCATACAGTGTCCCAACTTTTTCTGATCTGGGGTTGTAGTATGAGAGGAGAGTCAGGGTCTGAGGAGATTGGAACTCAGAGCCTTGCATTAATTACTGCAGACATTTCAACCATGAAAGTACATTGGACTTCATGTGAAAGGGGACGAGATTTGTACTGCAGCAATATTGAGTCCAGAATCCTCTTTACTACACCTATCAAACGCTCCCAAACGCTGTGTGAAGCATGGGGCGTATTGAATTCCCATGAGCAAGAACAGGTTGTGAGGTATTCTTGGATCTTTGGGTCCTTCATCATTTTGGAGAATCCCAGTTCTTTGCTTGCAGCTACAAACTAGTTCCACAATCGGACCGAAATTGTTTCACAGGCCCTCTCCGTAGTGTGTTTATACACCTGGAGGTATCAAGGGATTCAATTATCTCTATGTGAACAGCAGGTGCGGACATAGAAGTGAAGAGAATGGCCCAGCACTTGCTCTCTGCATGACCTCCTCTTGTAAGACGAGCTGAGACTGAAAAAAGGACCAAACACATCCAAGCCAACATAAGTGAAAGGTGGGGATGTACTGAGACTCTCCTCTGGAAGGTCATCCATTTTTTGAATTTCTGTACTCCCATGTAACTTTCTGCATACAACACACTTATGTATGACACTACTAATAGATCTCTTTCCATTAGTCAGCCAGTATCTACCAGTGCGCAAAGCTCCTTCGGTGAAAAGGCGTCCCTGATGCTTCACTTGATCGTGGAAGTGACAAATTAGTAAGGTGGAGATATGATGATGTCCAGATAATACAATGGGGTTTCCCTCATCACTGACCACAGGTGCATGTGTTAGACGACCCCAAACTCTGATTAGTCCATCTTCGCCCAAATCAGGATTCAACTTGATCAGAGGACTGTTCTGAGAGATTTCATCATGTCTCTTAAGAGCAAGGCTTTGAACCGGTTCACGGAATGAAACGAAAACCAGAAACTTTTGATGTTTTGCAAGGAACAGAAACTAAACCAGGAACTTTCAAAAAATAAATGTTCCGGAACAGACGCGTTTATTTAAAATAATGGTAACCGGTTAATAGCGTTATAGGCTACTCAGTATCTCAAGATGTTTGTTTTTTACTAATTCGTGGTGTAACGAATCACAGTTGATCCGTGATCCGTACAGATCACGACCCAAGGTTCGGCTCGGATTATTGCGCAAATTTAAATAGGGTGAAAGTTGATAATTTGCAAGTGTTTTAAAGGCTTGCAAATGTTAACACTTAAGTGATTTTAAACCATTGAGCAGCTAAAAGAAGCTAAAGTGAGCAATTTTCTGTACGCACATGCGGTTGAATGTGTCTGGTCCAACTCCGCCCTTCAAAGATCAGAACTCTTGATGTATAAACTTGAGAGAGAGTTGTGCTACTGTGTCTCATACTGTTGTCCATTAAAATACATTTGGTGAATAAAGCACTGAAAAACAACGTAATTTTCACTTTATGTGCGACTGTTTATGCTGCATCTTCTTCCCAAAGCGCCATTTGGAATTCGTCCTCCATCTGTGTGTGTGCGCATGTTTAAGTGCACTCAACAAATGTAAGCATGTCAGAATTACAGTTATGCCCCTTAAATTATGTAGTCTTTTTAATGATTGATGACAAGATAGAGACTTAAGGAAAATTATGTAGACTAATAATTTAAGTTTAATGTCCTAATGATCAGCCTACTTATTTGTAAGTCCCACAGCTGACATGGAACATTATTAACCGGTTCTGGAACTTTATTTTTTTGTTCTAACCGGTTCAGGAACATAAATTTTAGGGTTGAACTAAAAACCAGAAACGTTAAAATACTGTTTCTGTTGGGAACGAACCAATTGGGAAAAAATTCTGGTTCAAAGCCCTGCTTAAGAGCACTGTACCTTTCAGGAAAAAAAGACTTTTGGACAGATAGAAGAATGACCTTTTTAGCTTGGGCTAACTCATATATGTGTACATGTCTGTCCTTTAGACTCGAAGTGAAAGGAGTTCAAAGCGTTCAAAGCGTTCTGGGTTAAGTGATTTCTCAGTTACACTAGTGGCGGCACTGCTCGCTTGAGGTAAAGGACGAACCTCTGAATCGGTCTCTGGATTCACCAGCTTAAAGGTCTCTTGCAAGGTTAGCTCACTTTCCAAAGGTCTATAAAGAAAGTCTGGTCCTGTCAACCACATGGAGTCTGGAAGAAGAGAAGCTGGAACAGACCTGGACGCACAGTCGGCTAGATTGTGCTCGGTAGGCATATAATGCCATTGCTCAGCCTTTGATTATTGCCTGATTCTTTGAACACGATTGTGCACATACACATAGAACCTCCTACTTTCATTCTGTATGTAACCCAATTCGACTTTGTTGTCACAGAAGAACTTTACAGAGTCTGGTTCGAAATTAATCTTGTTATCAATCTTATTAGCTGATATCTCAACAGCTAATACAGCTGTGCAAAGTTCTAATCTAGGAATTGTAGGTTCATCTGGAGGTGTCAGTTTAGATTTCCCTCCTTCTTTAGCAGCCCGATGAAGTCCGTAAATCGCCACTGCTGGGGAGGGGCTATTTCCGAACACATGGACTTTCATCCTACATTCAATCACATCCTTTTCGAGATCATGATCACGGAACCATGGGAACCTCAAATAATCTCTGTGATCTTCTCTCACTGTGAAACAGTGGAACATTTGCTGTATATCGGCAGTCACAGCAACAAGATCCTTGACTTAACAATAAATACCAGTGTTCCTGGTCAATGCTAAGGGGAGCAGCATACTCTGCATGATTGTTTTCGAACAACCTTTGCATGAACTGCTGATTCATCTCTGGTCTTTTCAGCAAAGTCCGACGAAGAGAGTAGAGATAAATAAGAGCATGCTCTCTGTTATTGGGAAGAAGAGGTCTAGGGTGTCTGAAGGGAAGAGGACCCACCCAGCTATTGTCACTGTCTCTAAAAAACTCATTGTCCATGATCTCCAGGAAGATATGATCCTCAACAGACAGAGCAGGTTTGTCGTCATCCCTTGTGCGTTTGAACACCAAACAGCCAAGGAGATTTTCTCTGCTTGCACATACACCCTTGTAGATATGAGGGATACCTTGTGCTTCAACTGTGAGACATAAGCTGTCCTTCAAATTGATGTGACTTTGACATAGGGGAAAGTACAAGGTTCTACCATTGTCCAGCATATGTGTCTTGCAACTTAACACACTTGGCTTGTGAGAATTACCTAAGCATACATCTCCAATTATAAGCCAGCCTAAATCCGTTTTAAAGGAAGCATTGTGAGGCCCATTTATCTGGCGTCTCACCTTGTGGACTCTCAGACCGTCACAACCCAACAGCATGAGGATCTAGGCACTATCATCCATTTCTGGAATCTCAGAAGCAGTGTTGTAATGTAACAAAGTAAAAATACTTTGTGACTGTACTTAAGTAGAAATTTCACGTATCTGTACTTTACTTCGCTATTTAAATTTATGTCAACTTTCACTTTTACTCCACTACATTTTCTAGATAAAATGTATACTTTTACTCCGATACAGTGGTGTGCATAGACCTCCTCAGGGGCAGGGGCTGAAGGACTTAAAAGGGCATTATTTTTTTTTACGTTAAATAACAATCAAATGTATTCATTACTTTGGTGTTTTTATTCTTTCTTTCCTTGGCATTATTTAAATAATGTTGTAACAAATGAATAACACATCAAACTAAAATAGGGAGTTAGGAAAATATTATTTACTTTCGCAAACAAAACAGCGAGAATGAAGTTTTGAGGACTTCATTTTCATGTTGTAAATTTTATATGTGTATATGTATAAAAGTGTTAGCTATCATTAAATCAGCAAGTTAACCGGTCTATCACAGTGTTTTAATTGCTTATTTCTTTGATTAAATGTCTCACTTACAAAAAAAGAAACAATAAGCTTAACCATTTGAAATTATTCCTAAAACCTATTTTTCATAGCTAAAACACACCACTTTGTTAGTTTAGCACAACATAAAAACACGACAAATAGTGGGATTAATATTTTTGCTCCAAACTAACTTTATAGCAGGTCAAGTGTTTTGAGCTGATGTGGCTTCAGATCGCAAAATGAAACAGATAATACACTCTTTCTTTTTGGTATTCTGCACAGTGCTAAAGTGTTGCATTATAATAAATAAATATACTGCATTATGAAAATACCCAACATGACCGGAACAACACAGATATACCATATATAATCCTAATTAAGTTTATTGTCTTCTTGTTTTATCCATCAGAACATCTTTAGTTGCATGTTATTGGCAGCAGGGTAGATAAATGCCCTTAAAAGTGTAAATACTAGCCGTTTCTCAATGTCAAGGAATGATCCTCGGAAGCTAGAATTTCGAGGATGCTACGTCATCGACGTCTGTCGAAGGACTGTTCCAATGTCGAGGATCCTCGAAATTTCAGCCAAGGACTGAGTCCTTCATTCGAGAAATATCGCATATACAGGAAAGGATGCATATTTGTATCCTTCGCGCTCTTCACGCACTGAAATCACCCACAATCCTATCCGCGCAGCACCGAAAGCACAGCTTTCAAGCACGCAATGACGTAATGACGTGCACTTGTTAGCCTGTTCCATTTAACGTGTTCTCCGAATGCTTAAAAGGAGCCTCACCTAGCCTCTGAAGGAAGTGACTTGTAAGGACTAGTCCTGCCAAGGAAGAATCCTTGACATTGAGAAACGGCTTCTGAATCGGACCGCAGCGTTCTTCATGTGTCAATTCTAAAGTGTCTCTGCGCGATGGTGCACGAGGGCGCCCTCAGGCGTCACGTATGAATGAACATACTCGTGTAAAGGTCAGTTCAACAGTGGCCCATATCACCACGTTTGGAATAAAAATGGAATAAATATTACTCTTTTCTTTAGAAATTAGAAGTAAACATATAAAATAAATCAATATGTTTCCAAACATGCATGCCTTTGAACCAGAAGCCCCGAGAAATGTTGTTTTGTGAAGTGCTTTCATGACGACCGCGGGTCATATTTCATTTTACAGGTATGGAGTCTGATTTTCATTTTCATAACTTGTGACACAAATTAAGACATTACTGTCTCTAATTTTTTTTTAATAATATAAAGGTCAAATACAAACGCTTGAGCCTTAGACCTTTCTAATGATGTATTGTTTGTTGTGTTAAGTACAATCTTTTACATTAAATAAGTAAACAACAAGAATCAGGCTGCGCTCGCGATGATATTTGATCAGTAAGAGCTTTTAACTACATGTTAACATGAACCTCGTGTAAAGCATGAAAAAAAAGCATGATAAGTTCCATCCTTACAATTTAGAGATGGACAGGGTCTTAGATTTCATTGCACTAGATGAATTTCTCCAAACTAATAACACGAGAATGTAACGTAACATTGGCCTTCGATGAAAACATTACAGAAAGTATGAGAACATTTTCAGAAAGCAGCTGAAATCTAGTTTTACGAATTAGTTAAGCATAACTCACATGCTGTCGCAAACCTTACAGTAGCAGCATGTAGGATATGTCTATTTTCCCTATTAGCTTATCTGCTGACCTGCTGCCCTGCTGCTCGTGACGCTCGTGTTGCTATTTTTGAAGACTCGCGGCTACTGCTACGTAGTGTGTGCTGCAAAGGAAACTCCGCCTACCGCCCCACCTCCGCCAAAGGATAAAACATTATATTATTTTTTGTATTATTAATGTTAGTGGCAGTTGTATATAGACGCGTATTGTTATTCATAATAATATTTATAATAATAATCATTATTATTTACTATTACTGTAGAGGGGCACATTACATTTTGAAACAAAAGGGGCAGGGGCTTGAGCCCCTGCGGCCCCTCCCCTGTGCACGCCACTGCTCCGATATATTTCCACTGAGCATATTCGTTACTCGTTACTACAAAATAAAATCAGAAGAAATGTGTGCGACCTCAATAAGTGAGGTTTTGGTGAATCAGTGCTTCTAGATTGCATTACGCACGCTCCACACACTATTTCAATCACACTCTATTTTAGCGTAGTGTTGCCAAAGGATGAGAAGGCACAACTGTAACTGCAATGAAAGCACCTACTGGAGGACCTCCCGTTATCGTAATCGACCACCCCGATGATGAACAGGGTGGGAAAGCTAACGTTATACACCCGTGGCCGTATTTGTAAGAAATGTTTTTCTACATTGGAATTAAAGATTCCCGAATACCGAATAAAGTGCCTCTTTTGCCTCTTGAAAATCACTTACATTTTGTAATTTAAAAACTCCCCGTCCAACCTGAAGAATTACATCAAGGTACGTTAAAATAATAGTTATTAAGTAAAGCCACAATGTCAGTGTGATTCAACATTAGTTATCATAAGCCGTATTAGATAATTATCTGTCTAATGTGATGGCCAGGCGCACATGTTTAATAAACGTCAACGTTAACGTTACACCACTGATTTTCCCATGGATTTATTTAATTCACAGAGAACTATCAACTGAAACACGCTTAACTGTTTATGGTAACATTATAGCATAACTGCCGGCCGAATATTACCTCTGGTAGGCTAATGTTAGATTGAGAAATATTTTTTAAAAACTGCTATGTTAATCAGTGGCAGGTTAGAAAGAAAGTGACTGTATTCACGTCTTTAAAAGCATCATACGTTTTGTCAAACTTGAGATTTCCTTTTATGTTAATTAACTCAAAACTCAGTGGTTATAGGATAATGTTGTGCTAATGTTATATATTGTGAATGTACACTTGCATTGTTGATCAAATCACAGTGCTTTCATTGCCACACAACGAGTTGGCATTTTTTCTTAGTAGAGCAGCTAACTTAAAGGGATACTCCACTTTTTTAAAAATATGCTCATGTTTTGAAAGAAAGAAGTTATTATTTATTTTTCATTTTTACCTGAAGTTCATACAAAAGCGACATTTCTGCTTTTTTATTTGATGTCAGCTCTAAAAATATGCTGTTTGCTCTTTGAACTTAAGAGAATTGTGCCTGAAAAGTCCTGGAAAAGACAGATTTTTACTTGATGATTGAGATTAAGAAGATAATGGGAACCCTTAATATGCTTTACTATAAGAAAGCAACAATAAAGTTCACAATCAAAGTTAACCGCTTGCTTAAAAAAAATACTTTTTACTTTTACTTCAAATACTTAAGTACATTAAATATCAGAAAATTACTTTTGATACTTAAGTACAGTATACTGTATATCAGATACTTTAAGACTTTTACTTGAGTAATATTTTAAAAGACAACTTTCACTTCTACCAAAGTCTTTTTCTAGTACAATGCTTGTACTTTTACTCAAGTATTGCTTTCTAGTACTTTATACAACACTGCTCAGAAGCTATTCTTTTAAGATGAGGATGATTTTTGAGCAACCTCTGGAGTAGGAATTTCTGCTCTGTTATCTGGAATATTGTTGCACGTGATTAGAGTAGGTAGTGTCAGGCTAATATTACCACTAACAGGCTCTATCTGAAATCCATCGGCTCTCCGTCCAGTAGCTTCAATAGAAAAACTCTGATCTTACTAGTGACCTGTTGCTCTGGTCATCGAGCATTGCATACATTATGACAGCGGTTTCTGAACTGCCTTTAGGATACACTCTAACTAAGCATATCTTAGAACAAGATTTAGCTGGCAATCCTTCCCCACAGACTTTAGTACAGACCATGATCTGAAGAGATGACTGAGCTTTTGGAGACCCATGGTGCGGGTCCTGGGTGGAGAGCAGTGTTGTGGTCTTCACTGTCACACAGTGTTGTTTTTGGCAGCCCTTTTAGTTTTAGTCTTAGTCTTTTGGACGAAAATGCTTTTTAATTTTAGTCACATTTTAGTCACTTATAAAATTGATAGTTTTAGTCAAGTTTTAGTCGACGAAAACACAAAAAGGTTTTAGTCTAGTTATAGTCGACAAAAATGCAAAAAGATTTTGGTTAAGTTTAAGATAATTTTAGTAAAAAAAAGTTTTTAACAAATTAATTTAGGTTAAAAAGTATTGGAAATGAGCTTAGGTTTGATAGGTTGTAGCAAGTGTTCCAATTCATAAAATAACAGTCTTTCCATAATAAAAAAGACTTTCTCATTGATGGAGATGTAGTGCTTCCGAGCTGCACTTCATTGTCGCATTGGCAAGTTATATTTTTTTCCATGAATTGATGCTTTTCTAAAATTTCATCACATTGTTTTTTTTCACCAGTAATCACAGTAATAAAGGAATGGTTTAAAGTTTAAACAGCAAACAACTTTTAAGCTACTACAACATTACACACAGGTAAAGTGGTAACAGCAGAATCACTGTTTTACTCAAAAAAGGCATAAAATGTGTCACAAGCTGACTTTCGAGTAAAATTGAATGTTTATGATATGTTAACAGCGTGACTTTTTAGTTATCATTGAAAAAATATCAACCTGATGAGCCTTCAGGTGCCGCTTATGGTTGGTGGTGTGCTATGGCGTTTAATCAGACACAAAAGTCGCGTGCACAAAAACCACGCGCGAGCGAGCGTGCAGAACAATATACGCGCGGGAAAACGTCCTCGCGAGCGCGCACAAATGCAGTCACGCAGCCGCAGGTGTTTTGTTGTTCTGTGGTATCTGGTGCACGTCCGCAGCAAGGCGGCAGCCGGGTGGTGGGCGTACCTAAAAAGAGGATAGGAAGCGGGCGGCAGCATTGCTGATTTCACACAAATTAGGCAGAAATGACATGCATTGTGAAGTTGAATGTCAGACTTCTATCATTTTTGTTCCGTCTCGTCAACGAAAACTCGAAAGCGTCTCGTCAAGTTTTCGTCACCTTAGAGACATTTTTAGATAGTCATCGTTGCGTTATCGTCATAAAAAAGGGGGCGTCAACGAAATAATTTCGTTGTCGTCAACGTTGACGAAAACAACACTGCTGTCACATTCCATACACTTCACTACAACTTTACAATGCGAGCGATGTGGGAAGAAGATGCAAATAGGCCTTTCGTTCCTCCATTGGCTTCATTCGAAAACCACAACACTTTTTCAGTGGATGTGGTTTATTATGTATTGGGCAGATCATGGGGTTTTCATCACTGGTGCTCGAGTCCTTACTGGGGTAGGCCTTTTGAGCAGGGCTTTGAACCAGAATTTTTTCCCAATTGGTTCGTTACGAACAGAAACGTTTACGGTTTTCGGTTTAACCCTAAAATTGATGTTCTGAACCGGTTAGAACAAAAAATAAAGTTCCCGAACCAGTTAATAATGTTCCATGTCAGCTGTGGGACTTATAAATAAGTAGGCTGATCATTAGGACATTAAACTTAAATTATTAGTCTACATAATTTTCCTTAAGTCTCTATCTTGTCATCAATCATTAAAAAGGCTACATAATGTAGGGGGCATAACTGTAATTCTGACATGCCTACATTTGTTGAGTGCACTTAAACATGGGCACACACACAGATGGAGGACGAATTCCAAATGGCGCTTTAGGAAGAAGATGCAGCATAAACAGTCGCACATAAAGTGAAAATTACGTTGTTTTTTAGTGCTTTATTCACCAAATGTATTTTAATGGACAACAGTATGAGACACAGTAGCGCAACTCTCTCTCAAGTTTATACATCAAAAGTTCTGATCTTTGAAGGGCGGAGTTGGACCGGACACATTCAACCGCATGTGCGTTCAGAAAATTGCTCACTTTAGCTTTTTTAAGCGGTTCAATGGTTTAAAATCCTTACGTGTTAATATTTACAAGCCTTTAAAACATGTGCAAATTATCAACTTTCACCCTATTTAAAATAGCGCAATGATCCGCAAATCGCATGCGAGCCGAACCGTGGGTCGTGATCTGTACAGATCACAGATCAACTGCGATCCGCTACACCACTAATTAGTAAAAAACAAACATCTTGAGATAGTGAGTAGCCTACAATATTTACCTCTTTTGATTGAGCATTAGAGACTTGGATTTGAGTAGGCTACTTGCTGGTGGCAAGCTTCTCATTTCTCCGATGAGTCAACGACAGCTGGAAGTGAACTTCATCGAGTATTACACAGAAATCTTGTCAAAGAACGAAAAAAATAACGTTATTAACCACATTTATTTTTCCAAAGTTTCTGGTTTCATTTTTGTTCCTTGCAAAACATCAAAAGTTTCTGGTTTTCGTTTTCATTCCGTGAACCGGTTCAAAGCCTTGCTTTTATGAGACGTCAATTTTATGAACAGAAATAGGCATCCTCTGTGCTTGTTTGCTCAAGAATTTCTTACTTTTAGGAAGACCAGCAGTCATGAAGCTTGGATCATTTCTGGCCTTTGCCTCGTAACAGACGAAGTTAACAAAATACCAGAGAGGAGGAAAGGTGGCATTATACCGTTCTTTATATTTCATGCTGTGAGAGAGCCATTTCTCTTGAAGGAAGTATGATAGCTTTTCCACTATGGGATTTATTCCTCTAGCAGTATACAGATAGGTAAGGCCAGGCAGATAGCCATCTTGCTTGGCCGCCTATAGTTCAGTCAGGAGATCGCCTAACTCTCTCAACTTGATAAAGTCTTTATTAAGAACTCTTTGAAAATTTCCCAGCCTTTGCAGAAGTGTATTTTAAATTATCTCAGGTGCACCGTAGCATTCTGTTAATCTTTCCCAGGCATCGTGTAGCCCTACCTTGGGATCACTGACATAAACTGACCGTAACCATTTCACATGGTCAGATGATTCTTTGCCGAGCTATCTACTAAGCATGTCCAGCTCTTCACTGGCTGTCAGGCCCAAACCCTCTGTGGCTCCAACAAAGGCTGATTTCCATGCTCTAAAACTCTCAGGTCTGTCATCAAACTTGACGAGACTTGTATTTACAAGCTCACAACGTGCTAAATATTTTGCTAAGTCTAGCATACCTGAGGATTCTGGCTGGTGAAATGGAACTGAATGTGACCATGCTGGGAAAGGTGTCCTCTGAGAGAAATATGATGCATGAGGATTATATGTTTCCTGTTTAACTTCATCTCTAAATGACTGATCAAGCGGCTGAGATGGCAGTTCATGTAATGTTCTTATTTATATATCTGAATAAAACATCATGAATTCAACTTGTGCTAGTTTCATCTAGCTGTGTTTATTAACAACGTCACATGAACTCTTACTCTCTCGTGCTATCATACAGTCACTAGAGTACATACAAATGTTAGGGCTCCCCCTATTGGTATCTCCTTTGTTAACACTTATCATTACATCCCCCTTCCAAACAGGTATGATTTTAAATATAACTCTTAAATGACTGTCAGTCTAAGTAACATTCAATATGTCAAAATTAGAGCATCAAACTACATTCCTTGGCATTTAGCTTTTTTTTTACTTTGTCAAACAGTCGAAAACACATTATAACTCTTGTGTAACACTTTCTTGTTGTTCCGATCCAGTCACCTCAGCTTGATGTTCAATGCCTTGAGCCTTTAACAGACTCCTTCTGTTTCTCCTGAACAATTGTCCATTCACTGTCTGAACAACAAATGACCTGGGACCTACTTCACTGAGAACTGTTGCTTTCCTGTCCCAGCTGTCAGCTGAGGTGTAAAGTACTTGAGTAATTTTACTTGATTACTGTACTTAAGTATTATTTTTGGGGATTTTTACTTTACTTGAGTACAGTTAAAAACCATTACTTGTACTTTTACTTAATAAAATTTTTTAAGAAAATAAAGTACTTTTTACTCCTTACAATTTTGTTTACAGTCAAAAAGTACTTATTTTTTAGAGATCAATTAATTCTATTTTCCCTTGCTCTTACAAAAACAACTGAATTGTGCTGATGGCCAGTTTAACTTCAATGTATTTCATTCTGGATCCTTTGGACCATTCTAAGGAATTGGCCAACAGTTCATCTGATAATGAAGATTTTTTCGCTTCTTTGAAACCCATAACACATGAAGTGTGTTCCTGTGTGACACGTTCCCTGCCATTTGCAGCTTCTCTATCAAGACTAAGACCTTGTTCACACTGTCAGTCCAAATCTGATTTTGCTGCATATCCAATTTGACAGATTCACTATCCATATTGTGTATCACAACTGTTCAGATCTGATCTGTGCGTCCTGTAGCGTTCTGCCATTTTCCGAATTATCTGCACTGTTTCTATGGCAATGACTTTGCTCTGGCACGGCAATCTGCCTCGACTTCTGACGTGTTTACATGACACAACAGCATGACATAACTGAAAAGCTACACAAATGTGATCAGGGCGGTCAGACTGAAATGGATTTCTGGAAATGCGATTTGGAAAAACCATTTCAAACTACCACTGGATGTAGCCTGAAACGGATTATAAAAAACGGATTTTGTGTGGTTTTTGGCCGTTCACACATTCTAAATGTGATCCTATCAGATATGCACCGAAATCGGATTTGGAGTGACAGTGTGAACAAGGTCTAATACACTGCATTAGCTGCCTGTGAGAGTCTTGATAGAGCTTGAATTTTGAAAATTAGCTTCTGCTTAGGTTAAATTCGAGGTTTTACAACTTTGAGTAGCATGTTGCATACTGAAATTAGGTAGTCTTATACTGTAGTTTGATAAGTAAGGAATAATTGAAGACGGCCAGCTGAATTATAAGATAATAATGCACACCCTAGGTGGTAAACAACGCAAAGCGGAGTGCCGTTACCCCGTGGGTGTGCATTATTTTCGAATAATTCAAAGGACTGGAGTCATTTATTCCGCTTACACCACGGTTATCACAAACATTGCTTTGGTGCCTATTTTTAAGACATTTTAAATGTTAGGTGTGCGGTTATCAAAAAATAATCAACACCCATGGAACATTTATCAGCCAATCAGAATCAAGCATTCAACAGACTGTGGTATAAATAAATATAATTAAATACAAACTGTTGTAAAGCAGGATAAAACCTTGTATGTGTTTCATTCACTTCATTTTTTTAGAGATTAAAAGCTAACAAGAATATCTAGTTTTCATTCTTCCTGATACTTTTACTTTTTTAATACTCAAGTACAATTTTAATGTGGTACTTTTTTACTTTTACTCAAGTATGATTCTGGCCAGATACTTTTACTTTTAATTGAGTAAAATTTACACTCAGTACTTGTACTTTCACTTGAGTAACATTTTTGAGTACTTTTTACACCTCTGGCTGTCAGGACCCTCAATTTTCACAACATCCCTTTCCTGAAGAGGTTCCAGACACCTTGTTGTTTTGTCATAGTTCATTTTCTGTCTGTGTTTGAGTCTCATCCTTTTGTCATTCAGCTTGTAGTTGTGTTTGTTATCATTGTTTTGTGGAATGTGTGGAAGTGTAGTACGCAGCTTGCGACGCATTAGTAGCTCAGCAGGAGATGCTCCGCACTCTAAAGTTGCAGCTCTGTAGCTTAGTAAGGCCAGATAAGGATCAGCCTTACTGTCTCTAGCTTTTTTCAACAGTCTCTTTATGATTTGCACCCCTTTTCAGCCTGTCCATTGGCTTGTGGATACAAGGGACTAAAGGGGATATGTTGAAATCCATATTGCATTGCAGAGTCTCTAAATTCACCACAATCATACTGTGGACCATTATCACTGATGACACATTGTGGAATCCCATGTCTGGCGAAAAAACCTTTCATGTGTGTGATGACAGATTGAGCTGATGTGCTGGACAGCTGTGCAACCTCCGGATAGTTAGAATAGTAGTCAATCACTAGAAGGTAGTCTTTGCCATGCAAATGAAATAAATCCGTGCCTACCTTTTGCAATTGTGCAGTGGGTAGGTCTGTTATCAGCATCGGCTCCTTTGTTTGTTTGTAGTGATGTTTGAGACATGTTTCACATTTCTGTATCATCTCCTCAATATTATGCCAGGCCAGTAAACTGTCTCTCTTGCTCTCCTCTTGCATTTTTCCACACCTAGATGTCCCTCGTGGATACGGTGAAGCATATCTTGGTGCAAAGATTGGGGGATGACAATTCGGTTTTGTCTTAGCAGCAGCCCATTAGCCATACGTAAATCTGCACGCATCGAGTAGTACCTTGGACAGACTTATCTTGGCCAGTCATTTTGGATGTGGTGGGAAACTTTCTGCAGCAAAGGGTCTTTCGCTGTCTCTTGTACGATTCTTTGCAACATGACATCTGATGTTGGGAGTGAAGCAGTCACCATATTTATGTGTTTTTCAGCATCCTCAGTTGTAGGGCTGACCAACATGTCACTGCTTGGTGCTGGTGCTCGTGATAAAGCATCTGCCAGCACGATGTATTTTCCTGGCGTGTGAATCAGTTCAAAGTCATATCGTTGTAACGCCATCATCATTCGCTGGATCCTGGGTGACATGTCGTTAAGATTCTTTTTTCTGATTGAAATGAGCGGTTTGTGATCTGTCTCTGTCGTGAAGGTTGGTAATCCATACACACAACTGTGAAACTTTCCACAGCCAAACACAAGACCCAAAGTCTCTTTTTCTATCTGAGCATAGCGTTGCTTGGTCTCCGTCATCGATCTAGACGCATATGCTACAGGTTGCCATTTGTCTCCATTCAGTTGGAGCAGTACGGCTCCTAAGCCATCTTTTGAGGCATCTTTGGAGATTTTTGTTGGTTTTGATGGGTCAAAGAATATGAGGACTGGTTCACTAGTTACAGTGTCCTTTAATTGTCTCCATTCTTTCTCATGTCGAGCAGTCACTTAAACACTGTGTTGTGTTGTGTTGTAGCAATTCTCTGAGACATGCTGTTTTGGAGGAAAGGTTAGGAATGAATTTTCCCAGGAAATTAATCATTCCCATGGCTCTCAAGACACCTTTTTTGTCCGAGGGGGCAGGCATGTCCAATATGGCTTGCACTTTTGACTGATCAGGTTCCACCCCTTCACTTGTGATTTTGTCTCCCAAGAATGTCATTTTTGTTACACCAACAAGGCACTTGTCTCTATTAAGTTTTAGTCCATTCTTTTTGACTCTCCGTAAGAGTTTCTCCAGTCTTTCATCGTGTTGTTGTTTTGTCTTTCCCCAGACCACCAGGTCATCTATATACACTCTGGTGCCTTTCAGACCTTCTATTATGGACTCCATAGCTCTGTGAAAGATCTCTGGTGCTGATTTAATGCCGAACGGGAGCCGTAAGAAACAGTAACGACCAAAGGGTGTGTTGAAGGTGGTGTATTTGCTGCTTTCTGGGTCCAGCCTCAGCTGCCAAAACCCATGTGAAGCATCCAGTTTGCTAAAAAAAAACTTAGCACCAGCCATTTCACTCAAAACTCTTCTCTTTTGGGAATCTGGTAATGTGCTCTTTTGATATTTTCATTTAGATCCTTAGGATCAAGGCAGACTCTTAGAGCACCTGTGTTCTTTTTCTTGACACATGTAATGGAGTTTACCCAGTCGGTGGGTTCTTCCACACACTCTATGACCCCATTTGAGTCACTCTTTCAAGCTCTTTTTTTAAAGCAGTCCTGAGTGGTGCAGGCCCTTGAGCTGTATTTTGTACGTGTAAGGTAATGTCCCATGTCCTGTGAAAATCGAAGGGAATTTATTGACAATGTCTGAACTTCCCTCACACTGATGCTGTTCCTTTTGTTTGCCTTGTGTGACCATTGTCATGTTGTTAGTGTTTATCTGATAGATCCTTTTTACTAGTCCCAGGTCCTCAGATGCTTTGTCTCCTAAGAGTGACTCATGGCCATCAGGAACAATGACGAGCAACATGTTATGCCGTTTGCCTTATGACGTCACTTTAAGTCTGCATACACCTTTTGTTTGTATTGGCTGATTATTATAAGCCTTCAGAGGTGTGACTTTTTCTGTGTATCTTTTAGGCTCTTCCGTCAATTTTTTGAAATCTTTCTCACTAATCAAGTTAGCTTTGGCCCCTGTGTCAATTTTAAATATAATAATTGTCCCATTGACTAATAACGAAGCAATCCATTTATCTTCTGTGACTGTACTTACAGTTTGACCTGTATTGTTTTTTTCTGCAGACTGACAAGTGATGTCTTTATCCTGTGATACCATTTTAATGAAAAATCTGTCACTCATGTTATCACTGTCATCTGTGTCTTCCTGCACTGTGTGTACACCCTGTCTTTTCTTCTTAGAGAGACAGATTCTTGCATAATGATTTTGTCCTTTGCATTTTGCACATGTTTTTCCATATGCAGGACATTGTCTTGGTCTGTGTTTTTCACCACATCTTTTGCAAGTGAACATTTCTTTTTCACTGTTTTTAACTCTGTTGTCCTTGTCTTTAAATTTGCTCCGTGGTTTTCCTTTCGTTGCAACCACGTTTACTGCTACGTCATCTTCACGCGCTGCTCCATGTGCAGACTCTCTGAAATTTAGTACATGTTGTCGTGCTAGCTCATTGGCTTGACATATTTTTATAGCACTGTCCAACGTGAGCTCTGTTTCTCTAAATAATTTCTCCCGGAGCTTCTTTTCATTAGTTCCAAACACTATTTGGTCTCTGATCAAGGAGTCTCTGAGAGCACCAAAATTACATGTCTGAGCTTTAATCTTTAGGTCGGTCAGAAAAGTATCAAAAGACTCACCCTGGTGCTGTAGGCGTGAGCGAAAGACGTATCTCTCGTACGTTTCATTTTGTTTTGTTAGACAGTGTTCATCAAATTTTGTCAAGACTTCATCAAATTTGTCTTTGTCCTCTGGTTGAGCATACACAAATGTGTTGAAGACCTCTATTGCTTCTGTGCCGGCGATGGTTAGCAGCATAGCAATTTTTCTTTCATCTGCCCGTCGATCCACTCCGACAGCCGCAATATACAACAGAAACTGCTGTTTGAAAGACCTCCAACTTGCATCTACGTTTCCAGTCAGCTTCAGCGGACTTGGTGGTTTCATTGCATCCATCATGTTGTGTAGCTTTTTGTTCTTGACCCGACTCCTGGTACCATGTAATGTTCTTATTTATATATCTGAATAAAACATCATGAATTAAACTTGTGCTAGTTTCATCTAGCTGTGTTTATTAACAACGTCACATAAACTCTTACTCTCTCGTGCTATCATACAGTCACTCGAGTACATACAAATGTTAGGGCTCCCCGTATTGGTATCTCCTTTGTTAACACTTATTACAGTTCAGTGAAGGCATCCTGTTCACAATTCATTTTAATTAGATTATGATCAGAACAGTTGGGGTCTGAGGTCTCAGGATACAGTTTGTTGCTGTAATTTGAATTCGGAATGTCTGTTTCTTTTTGCTTATTTAGTTCCACCCCACTTTGCATTTTAACATAGTCTTTGCTATGTGAAGACACAGAGAAGCTAGCACTTGAAATACTATCCTCAATTGCTGCTACAGCTGCTTCTAACACTTCTGCCTGGGCCAGAGCAGCAGCTTGTATTTTTTCATGTTGGAGCACCTCCAAATCTGCCTCCATTTTGGCTTTGTCCAGGTTGTGGGACATTTCTAATTTAATCTTGTCCAGTTTGATTGCATTTTCTTTCTTTTCAAATGATACACGAGTTCGTGCCGCTACTGCTTGAGCCCGTGCAGTGGCTGCTGCCATGCTAGCTGACATTCTTGATGACCATGATGATCGTGAGAATTGTGATGATCGTGATGATCGTAATGAATGGGAGCGTTTTGAGCCCGCCTCAGAAGCCGGTCTACTGTGCTCATGGTTTCCTCTGTGTTTTCCTCTGCAGAGGCTGTAGGCTTCTTGTCGTGGTTCATGGTACAAAGGTGACTGCAATCTTCTGCCATGTAACTTGATTTCCTTGTAGGATTAACGTCATTTTAGTATATTGTTCTCATTGCAACTACCAATGCATTTAACAGCCAGCCAAACTCCATCCATAAAGTACAGACGAGTCAAGATTCATCATAGTCTTTGAGGTTTAATAAGATGCCAGGTACATTATGAATTAAGAGTAAAACTGCAAAAAACAGCAAATAAACAACAATCAGAAAAATGTACCAATGACTAAAGAACATTCATGTAAGTATGTCTGAAAATAGCCCAAATTAAATCAGTGTTATCAATTTACTTAAGTAGGATTATCAGATGACCAAGAAATTGACAACAAATACAAATATTGACTCATACAGAACTTATCTTATCAGACTGTTGCCTTAACTGAGGTGTTATTTCCCACCCAATATCTTTCCTTCTTAACCAAAGCCAATAGCTCCCTCTCTCCGCTTCCTCTCCCAGCTCCTTTGTGGCTCCCTTCATGCTTGATCCTGATACGCCCATTCGGTGTAGTAGTTGGACTGCTGCTTTGCCCACAAAGCCCCAGCAGCCGACCTCCGCAGGATGAACAGTTGCTTTCCAGCCAGCATCTTGGCACTCCGATGCCAGCTCGGTGTACTTCAGCTGCTTCCTTTCGTGGGCTACAGTCATGTTCTGCTCCCAGGGGATGGTAAGCTCGATGAGGAGAACTTGTTTTGCCATTGCGGACCACATGACTATATCTGGCCGGAGAGTGGTGGTCATAATTTCTCTTGGAAAGACTAGCTGCTTCCAGAGGTCTGCCAACATCTGCCACTCTTTTCCAGGAGCAATCATGCTGTTTTTCTTCTGGGCAGAAGGTTGGTGTTGTTGGACTTTAAGGCGTCCAAAGCATGTTCATCAATGGAGAAAGACACAAATATCTAAATTGAATATTTATTGATCAGATTTGAAAAAGTTACAGCATGCTGGGTCATCTCAAGTCCTACAGCAGGATTCGATGAACTCCCAGCTCAGAACAAAAAACATGAGTATTTATCGCCGTTCTTTCTTCAGAATTCTCCTCCCCCAGATGGCTGTTTTCCTTATCTGATTCCATCACCACATACCTGTGGGGGTTGCATATCACACACACACAGACAGAGAGACATACACAGACCATTCTGTTCCCTAAGGCATTATGTCCTTATTTGGACATCTTTGTAACTTTAACACTTTTGGCAATCATCATGAAATGTAGGCAGTAAATATGTAAAACATAATTATTCAACAACACTACAATACTCCATTGTTCATAAATTGGTTAAATGCATTCATTAGTTAAACATACTAATTTTCACTTTCTCTAAATGTAACATAGTTATAAAGCAAACAACTTGTTTGTTGAAACCATCTGTTCTGTGTGTTTTCTCGGTAACACTTTATTTTACGACCCGCAAAGTACTGCGTAATTAAACCGAATTTACAGCGTACCTATTTGTAACAACAGAGTACCTCTACAGGTCGTACTTGTAGTTATAAGGGAACAATATTTTAAGTTTGGGGTAATAAGGGGGTAAATATATGGAAAATTATTCTTTAAGTATTTCATAACTACAGGGTACCTATTGTAATATTACGTGGTATGTATGACTTACGTCTATGTGTAATATGTTTTTTTTTTTCATATTTGCTACTTACCTGATGAAGTGTTTTGTATAGCCTACAGTTGATGTCTACAAGCCACTTCGGCAAAGAAAATATAACACACAATAAAATTAATAGCAACTTGTACCTCTTTGATCTGTATATGTATACAGGAGTTACCAGGTAACTCTTATATTTGCGGGCTGTAAATTGAAGTGGGGCTTATTCCCCGATTGTTCTGTCTATGTACCAGGTAACTCACATATCTGCGGGCTGTAAACTAAAGTGGGGCTTATTCCCCGATTGTTCTGTGTATGTACCAGGTAACTCTCTTATTTGCGGGTTGTAAACTAAAGTTGTGCTTTGTTCACCTCTTGTTATAAATGTTATAGGGTAAATACCATAAACATACAGAATATTGTTATTTTTATTTTAAAACAACTTATTTCAAAACATCTTTAAAACACTATAATTAAGCCAACACTTAATGTTTATTATCACATAACTTTTATTTAAAATAAAAAGTCATGACAATTTTTCATTGTTTTTGCGGCTTGGCTTCCTCTGTTGGTGTTCTTGTCCACTCGGATGATGAGTTGATGTCGTCTCACAAATGCTGTTCTGCATTACATATAAAAAACATAAATGAAAGCCTTCAGTAAATGTTTCTTCACTGTGCCTTGACAGAAACAGAGTTTTCTGAGCCAGTTACGTTAATAACTTTAGGCTTACTTATGTGCTAGCTAACCTGCTACCGTTAGCTAGCAACTTTCTTGAAAAACATTGTTTGAAATGCGTGAGTCATGTATTAACAAAACCAGTCACCTTATCCAGCATGCGGATCCTGCTAACATCACTCGCAGCCGTACTCCACAGTGTAGAACGTTTTTAAAACCTTTTAAAGAAATTTCACCTCAGGATCGCGTTCCAGCAAACCTCCTGCAGACGGCCGCGCGTTCTACACCTGCGCAGTAGCCTACCTACGCATGTAGTCGTCTTTTGCTTTAGCAGGAGCTGATATCTGCTGTTGTTTCATTCTGGTTTGCCATTGCATAAATTATATTTGGCTAAAATACTTGTGTTTACAGTAAATAAATAGCAAAGCACCACTTCAAATATGTGCGCAAATGTAGGAGTTTCCTGGTAAATAGGGAATAAGTTGCTATTTTTATTGTACTTACCTTAAAAAAAGATAACCACATTAAATTAGCTGGACTTTTGTTATTAAAAGCAAGTAATATAGGCTACTAAAATAAAAGTGATATGCTGTTATATTTATTTGCCGATGTGGCTCGTAGACATTGATTATACAACATTCAGTAGTCAATATGAAAAATTCACAATAAAAAATAAATAAAACATTTCCCCATAGACTTGACTGAGTCATACATACCACGTAATATTACAATAGGTACCCTGTTGTTATAAAATACTTAGAGTATAAATAATTTATAATTCTTCATATTCTTACCCCCTTATTACCCCAAACTTAAAATATTATTCCCTTATACCTACAGGTTACCTACCCTGTTGTTACAAATAGGTAGGCTGTAAATTCGGTTTAATTACGCGGTACTTTGCGGGTCGTAAAATAAAGTGTTACCGTTTTCTCTTCAGGGCTTTGTTTCTACCCACAACTGAAACAGCCTCTCAGCTTTTACACACACACACACACACACACACACACACACACACACACACACACACACACACACACACACACACACACACACACACACACACACACACACACACACACACACACACACACACACACACACACACACACACACACAACTTTCTTGTACTCAGCACAGAAATCATTGTTGTAACAATACACATGAATTAAGATTATAAACAGCACGATTAGTAAAACAAAATCAAATCCCACAATTCCCTCTCTTGACCTCTGAAAGAGGTCACACATTTTCTTCTTCATCCTCATCCAGGTTCTGTAAGCCTAATAGGGGCATGCTATATGGGGGTGGATTGTTCTCTTTTGTCTCTATTGCAGACACTATCAGTCTGTTGCATAGGGATCTAAGACAGGGAATGAAACAACATCCACAGGTCACCAGGATAGCCACAAATACACCAATGGACACTACTATAGAGGTTACTATTGCCCTCCACAGTCTATCACACTGCATAAATCAAAGGTGTATGATGTCGTTGAATTTTTTGTGTAATTCAATTCAATTCCCCCATATCTCTTTAAGCACTGATCTTGGTGTTGTCTTGGACCTTTTGTCAATTTTCAGATTACCTCCATTGTTTATGCTAAATATTATGGTAATTACAATTGCAGTTATAACCCCTAGGGCCCACAGAAGCTTCCAATTCCCACACAGCTTCATCTCTGTGGAAAAATACACTTATGCCTATTGGCTAAATTCAAAAAACACTCTTAAATTGAAACTTAATAACAGGTAAGAGTATAGCAAAAGAACTAAAACGATGGAAAAGAAAAAATAAACTTATATGACGTTTACACTGAATAAACTGTAATTGTGATGTTCAGGTCCCTGAACACTTCTATCAGGATTTCCACCACCCTATGGAAATCCAATTTATCTAGACCACACCTTAGCCGGGGAGTGGATACACCTGTTATTCCTTTTTTCTCACACCAATCTTTCATGCATCTGAGGCTGTTGGTAAAATTCCCATATGTTGGTAAATCAGTACAGTTTTGTTTGGTTATTAAATGAAAAATCAGTCTGCCGTCGTCCTCATGAGTAACTGCACATTCACCTGTGTGTTTGTTTTGACTTACAACCTTTTGTATTCCGTACTTGGCCTTGAATTGTACGGCTATACCTGTGTTGTGGAATTTTAGCCGCATCAAATAATACTCACTAAGAGTGAAAGTCAAGGATCACACAGACACACTGTCGACAGAATTTTCTTTGTCTGAATTTAATATATTCTGCAGAATAGGCTCTCACCCTCGTGGTGCTAGAAGTTTAAAAACCTAAGAGCCCCGTTTACAAGGTTGAGCACATATTTATAGTAAGATACTGAAAAACACAGTCATCCCATCTCTGCCCATGATCCAAAGATTTCATCTTAGTTCCAGCGTCACTTAGAAAATAAACCTTCAATTTATCAATGACTAAGAAACATATCAGTTGAAGCACATCTGGTCAAATAGAAGAAATTATTTTGTTCTCAGTGAAACTCTACCGTTTACTGAGTTTTTCCACAAACATCATTTGTTACTTATGTCATTCACTAGCCCCCCTTTATCTTATCTGGTAGGACTTTGCATAATGTTCTAGTCTTTGGACATATTACTACTGAACAGATGGAAAGAACAGAAATCTTTCACTAGAACAGAAGAAACAGGATTTTGCATTTAACAATTATAAGTTCATAAACTATAATTAAAATGAAAATAAAAAAATCTTCCACTACACTCCTCCCTTTTTATGATTTATTCATAACTTCATGATTCTCATCGTTACATAGGGTCTTTTTTAATTGTAGTGAAGATGTTGAGCACAGTTAGAGTTGGGGTCGTGTGCCCTTGATGATTCCTTTGGATTTGTGGTGAAGAGGTTGAGCACAGTTATAGTTGGGGTCGTGTGCCCTTGATGATTAATTCCCTCTGTAGATTCGGGTATGGTAGCACCACACCACGCAGTCGGTTAGTCATCCTCCCTTTGGATCACCCCTTGGATTCCAGCACCAACCCTTCAGCAATGGGCAGCGTGCACCCATGTGGCTCGCTCTGCGATCTTTACGGCAGTATGAGTTGTCAGCAGAACCTGATAGGGCCCATCCCACCATCAGGCTTTCCAGGATTTCCTCCTTAGGTTCTTTACCACCACGTAATCCCCTGGTTTGATGTTGTGTAATGGTTCTTCTACTGGACGGGGTAGGGCTGCTTTAACCTGCTTTGGAGATATTTTGAAATACAGAGGACATAGAAATACAATACTGCAACATGTCATTTTCATTTTGAAGAGTATCGCCTGTCACCGTGGTCCCCATGTGTCAACCTAGGAAAATGGGAATAAAAATGTTTAGGTAAGCAAGGTTTTTGATTTGGACCCATCCAAATCCCTTCAGGAGTTTTGGTTGCTCCACACGATTTCCATAGAGCTATTTCTGTTGGAAGAGAAAATGTTTGCATGCTTATTAATGACTCATGTGCTGTTTCAGCTTCATTTTCCTGGGAAATCTGCGTAAGAGAAAAGTTTTTGTTAGTAGAAATGAGAGATGCTTCCGCATCCGCGTGTGCATTTCCTCTGGAGATCACGTCCTGTTCCTTGGTGTGTGCTTTGCATTTCCACACAGCTATTTGAGAAAGGAGTAAAATTTGTTATAGGAGAGAAACTGTCAGTAAAATTAGCAGTCAATGTAAATGGTTATAGATTGATTAGTAGAAAGTTGACAAGCTTGTGTTAGTGCATGCAATTCAGCCACCTTTGCAGATTTGTGAGGTGGTAAGCATCCGGATTTCACTACTTCAAAGTCAGACACAACTGCCCACCCCACCCTGTTTATACCTCTGTCGTCTCTGGAAGAGGACCCATCCACATAATATGTCAGGGTGCAATTAGGTATGGGTGTGTCAGTAAGGTCTGGCCTTGGTGTACATACTTCCCGTAGGGCAGACAAACAGCAATGTGGTGTACCTTCATCAGGTGTAGGTAACAATGTCGCCGGGTTTAGCACTGTACATCTTTCAACTGTGACATTAGACATTTGTAACAATGCACAGGAATAACGCAGCCACCTTGCTGCAGACAAGTGAGATGTGCGCTGTTCGAGCAGTATGTGAGACACAGATTGAGGGACCAGCAGACGTAGCTGTGCATACCCCACAAACTCACTGCTCGCTTGCACAGCTTTCTCTGCAGCTGCCACTGCCCTGAGACATCCTGGTAGGCCCCTGGCCACCGCATCAAGGCGTCTTGAAAAATATGCAACTGGTCTCAACTTGTCACCATGTTCTTGTAACAAAACAGAGGTCATACAGCCATTTCTTTTATCCACAGTTTGAATAAAAGGCTTTTTCGGGTCTGGCAAACCTAAAGTGGGTGCCTGCTGTAATGTCTGTTTCAGTTCCACAAATGCCCTTTCAGCCTTCTCTGTCCATTCTACCTTCTCTGATGGTGCCAAAGGTTTCTCATAAAGCATATCATGCAATGGTTGTTGCATCTCAGAATAGTTAGCAATAAAAGTCCTGCAATATGATGTCATACCCAAAAATGACTTGTTTCTTTGTAATGGGCCTTGGTATATTAGCTATTGCCTCTATTCTCTTTGGAGAGAGAAGCTTACCCATTGGTGTAATTTCATATCCTAGAAAGGTTACTTTCTGAACTGAGCACTGGACTTTATTAGGGTTTACCTTATGACCTTCCTTAGCTAGATGAGTAAGCAGCCGTATGGTGTTGTCTGTGCACGATTGCTGAGTCGGTGCTGGCACCGAGAGGTCATCCACGTACTGCAATAAAGCAACATCATCAGCCAACACAAGTTTCTGTAATGAACAATGCAATGCAGAGTTTGTAAATAGTGTGGCTCTCGCTGTACCCCTTAAATGTAAAATCAAACCAGAACTGGCTATCAGAATGGACAGGAACTCTGAAGAATGCACTTGAAATATCCACTACAGAAAACCACTGGCCGTCAGCTGGTATCTGTGAGAGAATTGTGTAAGGGTTTGGCACGTGAGGTGCCCTTGCTTGTACTGCAGCATTTCCTGCTTGGAGATCTTGAACAAACCTCCACTCTGTGGGCTGACCTGCATCCCTGACCTTTTGTACAGGAAAAATGGGTGTTCTCACAGGTGAGTGTGGGCAGGGAATAATTATCCCTTTTTCCAATAAGGCCTGAAATACTGGCCTTATTCCCTCAAGCGCCTCCCTTTAGAGGATATTGGGGTTTACATGGTCTATAATCACTCTTTGGGGTGATAGTTACTGGTTCACACCCTTTAATCAAACCCACATCATACTTGTCTTTAGCCCACAGGTAATCAGGTACATTGTCAAGAACTTTTTGGGGTAAATCAATACTAGCACACGTCATGTGTACTGACAAACTGCTTTGTGAGTTGAAATCTGCAGAAACAGCTTTCTGTATTACAACTCTCTCTCTCTCTCAGCCATGAAAAAGCAGCATAATCTCTTCTGTGTGCTGATAACTGCTCTGAGAACTGTATGCTATCTGCCAATGGTTCCCAATCAACAGCCTCGCTGCAGGCCTTTGCAAATTCACCTGCTTTTTCTAACGGCTGACTAGTATTTTTTGCAATGGAGTTGTGGGGTACTGAATTGTCAAAATCAAAAATTTGTTCCTGCTTTCCTGTCAACTGAACGAGTGCCACACACCACGAGTCATTCCAGCATATATGGGTTAAAGTCAAAACCCTCTGTCTTTACAGAAAACCATCTCTCTTGCCACTCTCTCTCTGTTATTTCAACAACATGAGCGTGCAATCCATGCTTTCAGCTGGAATGACCTCGCTGGCTTGTGGCAATCTTATCTTCCCTTCAGCATGCAACTCTTCATTCAGAAAGGCCCATTCATACACATATAACAGAGACACACACATAGACAGCATTCTGGGATCCCAACAAGAAATATTCAGGCCTTGGTTGTAACATAAGATGCTAGCATTCATTTTACACATCAAATCCATCCCCATGAGGTTTACCGGACACGCGTCAGATACAAGGAACATATGCATAAACTCATTACCGTCATGCATACAACAGAGTGGAGCAGTAAATTCTTCCCTCACTATATGCCCCGAAGCACTCATAGATGAGTTAAACTGCCCACTCAAGGTGACAAATGCGATTTCATCTTTGCGTATGACAGAGTTGGTTGCACCAGAGTCTACCATAAACAACAATGCCTGTCCCTCAACCATTATTTCTTCGAGAGGCAGTTTAGAGATGTTGCCTCTCGTTCAACATCAAGCAAAGCAAGTTCTTCATTGCATAGAGCATTTCTTTCCCTTTCACACACATCAGAAAAAACAGAATTAGCAAGCAGATAATATGGCATTTGAACCGCAGAAAAAACAAGATTGGACTTACCCCCTTCCGTCCGATTCTCTCTTTCCCCCTCCTGGCTTCAGTCCCCTTTTTCTTTACACCCCGCAAAGTTTCCCACATCCGCCTGGGATTCTGGTTGCTCTTGAGAATTCAGGAAATGAAAACATTGGTTTTTCAAGTGTTCTTTCTGTCCGCAACACCAGCAAACTTTTTATTTTGGATTTTTTTGCCACTGCTTTGCAATCCTCTTCTCTCGTTCTTTCTGCTGCCAGTTCTCCTGGAAAACGTTGTCCTTGTGAAAGGAAACTGTGCTGATAACGCCGTTGCTGGCCCCATTCGCCTATCTTGACAAAAGCTGAAGATAGTTGTTGATCGGCCTTTCTCTGCTTCTTTCGTTTTTCTTCGTCATGCAGGCATTCAGCATGTAGAGAATGTGTAATGACCTCACTCAGCTTTCCTGATTCCCGTCCGATGCAGGTTTGCTTCACCTTCGTTGGAATTTTAGGTTGAAGTCCCCCGAGGAACATTTGCTTTAGGTAGGATTCCCAGGATGTTACCTCTCCTGTGTTGATGTTTTTATCTGGACTTCCTCCTCTTCCTCTTCCAAGATGCTGTCGAGGAGGATTGGTGGGTGTAGCCCAGGTGATAGTTCTTGTGCTGGCGGTGGCGGGGGTGCAGTTGGTATTTTTGGTAATGCTTCTTGTGCGGGTGGTTGTGGGAGTCTTCTTGGAGGGGGTTGGAGATCATCGTCTAGAAGAGGTACCTTTGTATAAGAGAAATGTACCCCAGGTGGGGTACGTGCAGGTGCATATGGAGGAGGAAAAAAACAGAAAGTTAGGTTCATCATGTAATGAATCTGATGTAGGAAAACATTATGCTTAATGTTTAGCTCTGACTTAGTCTGAGTCAGTTCGTCCTTGGTCTTTATCTTACTCTGTGCTCTCATTTCTCTGCCATCCGCAATGATTTTTTCCCTTAATAAAGTGAGTGCTTTTACACTCAGTGTTCCTTTAGGAGGAAAATCATACCTTTTCTCCCAGATTTTACGCTTTCCAACGCCCCCGTGCCCTTTGATTTGATCACTCGAGCATACACGCCATTTTCCAGATCCATTGACTTTGTACTCCCTTTCGAATTACCCTGACCCATGGTCATGAACGAAATAACGCTTACCGTATTATCTATTCAGATGCCACCACAACGGTTCTTTTCAGGATTCCGTCAGCTTTGACTCCAGAAATGGTTGAGACTCTCCCTTCCCTTAGGCCTGGGGTACGGAGCCCGAGACCTCTTGTCTCAGGGGTGATCAGTCAGTCTCTCCCAAACCTTCTGGAGTCTTCAGCTGTGGAATCCGCATCCTCGTCGCCATTATTGTCATGGAATTTTAGCCGCATCAAATAATACTCACTAAGAGTGAAAGTCAAGGATCACACAGACACACTGTCGACAGAATTTTCTTTGTCTGAATTTAATATATTCTGCAGAATAGGCTCTCACCCCCGTGGTGCTAGAAGTTTAAAAACCTAAGAGCCCCGTTTACAAGGTTGAGCACATATTTATAGTAAGATACTGAAAAACACAGTCATCCCATCTCCGCCCATGATCCAAAGATTTCATCTTAGTTCCAACGTCACTTAGAAAATAAACCTTCAATTTATCAATGACTAAGAAACATATCAGTTGAAGCACATCTGGTCAAATAGAAGAAATTATTTTGTTCTCAGTGAAACTCTACCGTTTACTGAGTTTTTCCACAAACATCATTTGTTACTTATGTCATTCACTAGCCCCCCTTTATCTTATCTGGTAGGACTTTGCATAATGTTCTAGTCTTTGGACATTTTACTACTGAACAGATGGAAAGAACAGAAATCTTTCACTAGAACAGAAGAAACAGGATTTTGCATTTAACAATTATAAGTTCATAAACTATAATTAAAATGAAAATAAAAAAATCTTCCACTACACCTGCTCCGTAGGCACAGTCTGCACTTATGCAGTGTGCTAAAGGTTCTGTTGCTGGGCTGGGAAAAAAAATGTCACCTTTTTATGTACAATCTTACAACCTGGTTGTTGGTTCTGTTGATGATGCAGTGTCGGTGTTGGTGTATCTGGTTCTGTCTGTTCACCACCCTCCCTCTCTTGGACCTGAGTCCTCAGGTCGACACCTGTGTCTGTTAGAGACCCAATCAGCATTTTTAACAGCTGGGTCGTTGTAACAATGTCATTGTGTGGTAGCCTGGCAGGAAAAATGTTTGATCACAGCAGTTAGTTTGTCAAAATAGACAGCATGAGTAAGTGGCAGGATTGGATCCTGCACCAAGGCGTTCCGTAGGCCTGGAAACTGTCGACCTGTAAGCAATTCAAATGGTGTAAAACCAGAAATCCTGTTAACAGAAGAGCGAATAGACATCAATGCAATTGGTAATGCGTCAAGGCATGATATTTTTGTCAAGTTTTAATGTCAAAATCAGGTTCAGTATTTCAGCTTTGCTCTGGCATTGGGGTGACAAGCAGCCCCGAAACTATATGTCAATTCCAGTGCGTGTTTGTCAATTTTGTCAGATCTAACTTTGTCTTGGGAAACCATGGTTGGGGATATAAGTGGTGTATTAGGTAGTTGACAACAGCCACTTCATTAGGTACCTTCACAGCCTGTAGTATGTGTCAGGCTTCGCTAGCATGTGTTATAGGCCGGCCTGTTGTTGTAACAAATCCACATCTCTGCCATATGGCAGTTCCATATATACTGCACCAATCACATATGCAGAGTCACTATAAACAATCACCCTCTCTTCACCAGCGTAGTGCAAGGCTTTGACAACAGCTATCATTTCAGCTCTCTGTGCTGACTGTTTACCTTTCAACCTACCACTCAGTCTTGTTACAAAATCACCCTCAACTTGCTCAACCACAGCAAAGCCTGCCTTTAGCGTACCATCTGATGCTCTAAAACAAAGCCATCTGTAAATATCGTAATGAGTAGCGGGTAGTTGGCAGTGGTGTTGTAAACAACTTATGTCTGATTTTGTTGGGCCCTTTTTTGGGTTTTTTTTTTTTTTTTACTATCATGTGGCATCCCCTCAGTGATCAGGTCAGTCATGTTTACACCCTCATGGATACAATTTCAGGTTTGGCTGGCCAGGATTTTTTGGTAAGCTTTCTCTAGGACACCGTTTTTATATATTGGTAAGTACCTTGCTATCTATTGTTTGCTGAAGTTTATAAGGCCCAAAAATTACAACATGTCTTTCACAGTCTCTGGTCATTGGTCATACATAATGCTCTGTCTCTGCATAGTTTAATTAGCCATTCATTTTTGCCCGTCCGGGAGCACATTACAATATTGACAGGTCACTACAATTTCTAGGTCCCTATCTAATATTAACTGGTGCGTTGGAGGAATACAGAAATGCGTGCGAACTAGACTGGTTTGCTACCTTATAGGGTAGTGATTTGTTGATAGTCACTTTTCAATTTTACCAGGAACCCATTATCCCCACCGTTGTAAAAAAGTTTTTTTTTTTTTTTTTTTTTTTTTTTTACGGTGGACTATTTAGGCCCAGTATCCACTAGGGCTCTTAGTGGTGTGGTTCACCACTATCTCCATGAGAGGCCCAGCTATTCCTTTCATGGTGGGTTCCTGTGTGCCCCGTCATTCCTCCGCACCACTACCCTGGCCCCATGTTGGGTGCACAGGCGCCATCCAATCAGGCAGTGATGGGTTGTGTGACGCTGATGGTCCCCTGCCAAAACCACCATTTCCACGTCCGCCACCTCCTCTGTTGGGACCCCATCCCCTTGCATTTGGTCCGTTAAATGGATGTCTTACACCGGAATAATGAGGCTGTGGGCCGCTACTAGGGCATGTTCACGCCCAATGACCTTCCTGTCCACACAGAAAACATGTATTACCTCCAATGCCTCCATATCCCCCTCTGCCTCTTGGGCCTCCCCTATTCTGTTGGTTATATCCCTCCCATGGGTTCCCTCTATAGGTTGGGCTTATGTATGGATCTATGGGATGATTGGGTTATTGGGCGTTATCTGGGACATTAGTTGTCATTGCTACTGGTGTTGGTTGGGCCTGCTGGGGCATTTGTTTCTTTTCTGTGTTGGCCTGTTTGGTCTGTTCTAGCTGCAGTTTCAAAAGCTCATTCTTAATCTTATCTACCTCTACAAGCTCTTTTTGTCTGATTTGTCTATGGCCCTGTCTGTGTAATACACGAGATCTCTTTCCCATGTGGTTGTCATGTACATTTCTCTGTAATCTTAATAGGGTTGTGATTATCTCTCCCTGTGTCACAATTGTTTGTTCTAATCTTTCCATTTTTCTTCTCAGGGCCTCTATTTCATCAAATTCAACATCTAGTTCACCACTGTTTACTGTTAACACCGGCTGTTGCTTTGAAATCAAGACAGACTTTTCCTCATAAGGAGGAGGTGTGTGCAGTGAGGGGTATAGTGACTTCACTTGAGGAGGAGCCATGGGTGGGGCTGAGGGTAATGGCTCAGTGCTTCCTTGTTCTACTTCCTTTTGCTTGCTCACAGCACAACTGTCAACTTCCCCTTTTTCTTTCTAATCGTCTCCACTTCAGCTGCCAAAGCGATTCTCGTCCACATTCTCAAATCTTTTTCTAAGTCTTTTACATTAGGTCCCTTTCCAAACCACTCGCCTTTTCCCTCTTCACTAACTCTTTTTACTTTGTGCACGACTTTCTGTTCCATAGCCAAAATGATCGGGGCTAAAGGAATCTTTTTCTTTTCTTCAACCTCCCAGCAAATCTCATCTCTCAATTTTTGCCAGCCTATCTCAACCTCTTTTTGTCTTTTCTTTATATACAAAAGCATTTGGATCTGTTCGGACCATCCTAAGCCTCACAATCTTTTGCTATTACACATACACTGGTGGACACACATACTCATCACATTCTTTCTGAAATTTAGCCATTTTCACACAATATACAAGCATTCAGAATTTCAAAAAAGCACAAAACGTCACTCTTATCTAGCAAAAGGATATATACACCAGTAGTTTTCAGGGGTTTCACCCGCACGACTACTGACCCGTCTTTTTAGCGAAATTTGAAAGCACACAATAGTCTATTATACACCAGTAGTTTTCGAGGATTTCACCCGCGCGACTACTGACCCGTCTTTTAGCGAAATTTGAAAGCGATTAAAAAATATCCGGACACACCAATTCACTATTTACGGAACTTCCATCCTAGGGATTTTAACCCACTTGGTACTTTATAATGTCTAATACATTAATGGACTCCAACCATACATTACATTTACGGGACTTTAACCCGAGGGCCTCAAACCCAAACTTATTACTTTATAATGTCTAGTACATTAAAGGGCCTCTAACCCAATCTTACATTTACGGGACTTTAACCCGAGGGCCTCTAACCCAAAGTTATTACTCTCATTCTATCTCAAGTTTTTCAATCTGATCTTGTATTCAGTTATTTATTACTTTCAGTTTGGATCTCCTTATCAACACAATTAATTTGGTATATGTCCAATAGCAGAATTTGATAAAACAGGTTTCTGCTTACCTTTTTTTTAAAAGACCGGTCTTTTGTGTTGAACAGGAGTCCTCCCTTACTCGATCTTAGGCAATTCGAAACTTCTCTCAATCTCCTTTCCCTCCAACAACGTCGGGGATCACCAATTGTTGGACTTTAAGGCGTCCAAAGCATGTTCATCAATGGAGAAAGGCACAAATATCTAAATTGAATATTTATTGATCAGATTTGAAAAAGTTACAGCATGCTGGGTCATCTCAAGTCCTACAGCAGGATTCGATGAACTCCCAGCTCAGAACAAAAAACATGAGTATTTATCGCCGTTCTTTCTTCAGAATTCTCCTCCCCCAGATGAGAACTTTCTTGTACTCAGCACAGAAATCATTGTTGTAGCAATACACATGAATTAAGATTATAAACAGCACGATTAGTAAAACAAAATCAAATCCCACAGTGTATACTGCCAGGCTTTACAAACCCTGCCAGGGCATGCTCTCTTGTTGCAGGTAAGCGATTTACTGCTACCCTACGGCTCTCCAGGATCTCAGCCAGTTTCATCAGGACCTGGTCATGGCGCCACCTGAAGCGTCCCTGAGTCAGTGCCATTCTGCATCCTGTAAAAATGTGTTGGAGGCTTGCCTTAACACTCCCGCATAATTATGTCTAAAAATAGCCCAAATTAAATCAATGTCATCAATTTACTTAAATGGGATTATCAGATGACCAAGAAATTGACAACAAATACAAATATTGACTCATACAGAAGTTATTTTATCAAAATAGATTGAGATTAACGCATTGAATGCTGTCAAACAAAGGCTAGGCTAATAGCTAAAGGCTGTAATTACAAATATGACATTAAATCAAAGCTCTGAATAAACTTATCACAAATATATGAAAATATGTATCATTAAGTATTATGTAAAGAAGAATTAACTTACAGATGATGCTTTTACAAACGCAAAATAAAGGATGGCATCTGAAGATTGAGGAGCTGACTGCATGAGAAATGTGATCACTTATTTTATCTGGAGAACTGCCACTAGGGGGCACCAAAACTACATAACTATACATACAATAAAAGTGACAAGTAAACTTGGAGCAGAACACGTTGTTTTTTAGCATTGAAATAGGTGCCCTTTAATCACTGTGAGTTATGAATAAACCCTTTCCAGCTGTTTTTTTTTTTTGTAGATATCGACTTGTTCCTTATGGAAATCATTCTTATCTGGAATCTCTCACGGATAAGTCCAAGGTAGGTGCAACATTTATACTTTGATTAATGCTGAAATGTAGATTGCTGTGAACAAGCTTATATTACTAATGTATGATTATTTTGGAGTTCATTTTTACTTTTCTTTCTGGTAAACCTGAAAGTGGCCTTACACTAGACTACCCACCAAGGCAAAGCACAGTAACTACACATTTGGTCCAAATTGAGTTAAAGGGGTCATTTTTAACTTGCTTGTGTAAAAACTTTAGGGCATTTTTCTCAGTTTCATTGTTTGTGAAGTTACTGCACTTTACCGTTGGAGGGCAGCGTAGTTGTGGATGCAGCAACATACAAATGATAATGTTTTCAGTTATTGTCAAATTCTCTTTTCACAAGACTATGTGACAATGCATAGAGAAAATAAACGGTCAGAAAAACATACCCTGCTATTGAAAAATAATATTCTCAGTTATAATTACCTAATTTAAGCATGTATTTTTGCAGGAGTTACCCTTGTATTGTTCAGGTGGTTTGCGCTTTTTCTGGGATAATAAATTTGACCACGCTATGGTGGCCTTCCTCGACTGTGTGCAGCAGTTCAAAGAGGAGGTGGAAAAAGGGGACACAGGGTTCTGTCTGCCATACAGGTAAAAACAATTAAAAACAATTTGTGTTTGTGTGTGTAATGTGTACCACATTCGTTGAGATCTACATCATCTTTGCATCTCAGAGCTGTTTCTACATTACAGTGCTCCTCTTACACGCCATTACTAGAGTTTTAAGTTATTAAATAACCTGAAATGAACATTTGACGATTTTCAACTATTTGTAAAAAAAAAAATATTACTTACTTCCCCCACAGATCCAGCTGCTGCGTTTGTTCTGCTGCAAATCTTCTTGACAGTTCCGTCAATGGCACTTGGCGCGAATATGTGTGTAATCTGGCGCGAATATGTGTGTAATCTGGCGCGAATATGTGTGTAATCTGGTGCGAATATGTGTGTAATATGGTGCGAATGTGTATACCACGCAGTACCAATTCCCACCTACAGGGGCACTGTTTCGAGTTCACACAGACACTTAAAGGTTTAAGAGGACCATGTTTATAAACGTTATAAAAAAGGTAGGTAGTGTCATAACAGTAAAAAAGTGACAATACTTAATAAAAGTATTAATGTAGTAAACATACAGGCATTAATAGTTTTTAGAATTATTATTAGTCAAATTTCCAGAATTACGAGACCGCAAAAAATGGTCTCACAAACCGACTGGTCTTGTAATGCTGGTGTGTAAACCTGAAAATTGGTCTCATAAACCACATATGCCAACATACGTGTGTGTATGTGTGTGTGTATGTGTGACCCTGGACCACAAAACCAGTCGTAAGGGTCAATATTCTAAAATTGAAAATTATACATCACCCAAAAGCTAAATAAATAAGCTTTCTGTTAATGTATGTTTGTATTGTTAGGATATGACAGGACAATATTTGGCCGAGATGCAACAATTTGAAAATCTGGAATGTAAGAAATATTGAGAAAAACACATTTAAAGATCAGAGTCCAAATTAAGTCTGTATACAGCAATGCATATTACTAATGAAAAGGTTTGTTTTAGTGCTCTCTACTGGTTTACCACCGTAATGACCTTGTGGACTGAATGGGGGAAATTGTAAGCTTTTACATAATCTTTTTGTAAAATATAAATTGTTGGCTAAAAAGAAAAATGTAATTTTGACCCATGCAGTGTAGTCTTTGCCTACATGTGGCTTACAACAGTTTTTTTGGTCCAGGGTCACACACACATGTCTTTTATATATTTATTAGAACAGGAATCTAAGGCTACAATTCACACAGGCTCACCAAAATTGGACAATAGAAGATTGAAAAAAACGTTGCCTGGTCTGATGAGTCTTGATTTTTTTGCTGCGACATTCAGATGGTAGAGTCGGAATTTGGCGTCAACAACATGAAAGCATGGATCCATCCTGCCTTGTATCAACGGTTCAGGTTGGTGGTGGTGGTGTAATGATGTGGGGGATATTTTCTTGGCACACTTTGGGCCCATTAGTACCAATTGAGCATCGTGTATTGTTTCTGACCATGTTCATCCATTTATGACCACAGTGTACCCATCCTCTGATGGCTACTTCCAGCAGGATAACGCGCCATGTCATAAAGCGCAAATTATCTCAGACTGGTTTCTTGAATATGACAATGTTCGTTGTTTACTGTACTCAAATGGCCTCCACAGTCACCAGATCTCAATCCAATAGAGCATCTTTGGGATGTGGTGGAATGGGAGATTTGCATCATGGATGTGCAACCGACAAATCTGCAGCAACTGCGTGATGTTATCATGTCAATATGTTGTTGAATCTGTGCCACGAAGGATTGAGGCAGTTCTGAAGGCAAAAGGGGGTCCAACGCGGTACTAGTAAGGTGTACCTAATAAAGTGGGCCGGTGAGTGTGTGTGTGTATATATATATATATATATATATATATATATATATATATATATATATACATACATACACTCACCGTGTGTGTATATATATTGTCGTGGAAAAATAATACTAATACCAGGATCTGTCCATCAGAGATGATTTATTTACTTGTACAAGGACTCAACGCATACCGACAGTGAAACGATATGCGAAGAAGTGAAGAATCTCAAATCCTTCCTTCATTATATACGGACATTTGTTTGTACCACCCCCCCATGCTATTCGATCAAAACAACTCCTTATTAGGTGTAGTTTAGACACTTCTGGGTGTTTACAAATTATTTTACTTGTCTGCTGTATCTAAGCAGATCAAACATTAGTTTGCTAAGTACATCATCACACCTATAATAAAAACAGATCTAGCTCTAGCTGGCCCACAGACATCCTGTTTCCTGTTTTAGCAAATAAAAATATCATGCCAGACATAACAGAGAAATCATAAGGTCACTACTTTAAGCATAAAGAATACAAATACAAAAACAATAAATGCATAAAGAATACATTTCTATTACAATCCATAACATATATTTCATTGAAGATGTAAAGATATAAATTTCCATTACACTTCCACCCCAATGTCCAAATGACATTTTTATCCAAACTGCCCTGCTGGCTTTTACGCTGCTTCCAGACAGCCCTTCATTAATTACATTCAAAACCTTATATCACACCTTACTTTTAGAAACCAATTTGTTCAGCCAGTTCAAAATCATCAGTTTCCCATTTGATCCTCTTTCTCTAATTCATGGTCATAATTACCATGAAAAGGATCACCTTGGTTGTTATTATATTGTTAATACACTTTAAAACAACATTTTTGATTCACCAATTTATACAGCTTGCCTTAGGTTTTCAACACATTATTAATGCAATAATACAATCATGTTTGCAAGCAACTAACTCCTGTGTCTCCAATAAATAGGACACAGGCCCCTGCATTCTTGCATTACTCTTATCTATTAAAAGTGAAAAACCACACATAAAAAACATAGATTAAAAAAAAACACATCCATAAAGATAAAATAAAAAATTAAAACATCAAGCTTACAGGCTGGCCAGTAAAAACATTTCTGTATCATGAATCAGCATTTGTGTAATCTCACTGTGAATATGTTATGCAAATCACTAGTGAGCTAAACATAGTTAATTATATTCCTATATGTGTATGTGTAAAGTTGTGTAAACATGCAGATCCTCTTCAACCCAGGCAGCCCCCTTTAGCCGTAGAGGGTCTTGTGAGGGGCGAGGTTCCACTAGCACCTCCTCATTTGTAGGGCCCGCTCACACATACCAATCATCCTCATTTGGCTCCTCAATTTTATTCTCAATTTTCTCCTGTTTGACCCGTTGGTACATCCTACCATTTAGTCATACCTTTATCAATTATTTTCTCGATGAGACCCCTTATACATGGTATGCAACAACTTCCACACAAATCCCAAAATAGCGATCATCACACCTATTGACTACAACATAGATGAAATCAACCCACTCCATTTACCAAACCACTTTTTTAACATGGAAGTGAAAGGATCATCTACATATTACAACAGTACCACGCCCTCCAGAAAAAAAACTAATTGAAATCAAAAATTAGAAACAGGTGTGGAGGAGGGGAATTGCACTCGAATGCACATGCTCAATAGAACGTTTTGGATATTTTGTGTCATTTTACTTAAATTGGTTCAGTTGTGTGAAGTTTACATTTTAACCTTTAAACAACAATTAGCAATTTTAAGTAAACTCAACATTTTAATTAAAAATAAGTAAACATACTAGCATTTTTATAGTAAGGTATACTATTTGATTTTACAGAGTGTGTTCTGAGCTTTACTTTTACCAACATATTGTAGCAAAGCCAACCCATCTGGGAGGATTAGGGTGGACAGGCTTTTTGTAAATCAGAGGACTCACGATAGCCCCGGCAAAGGTGAGTGAACATGAATCTGTGGCTGGCGAACATAAACGCAAACCAAAACTGGCTGTCCGGATGTACTAGCACTGAATAAAACGCATTGGAAATGTCCACGGTCGTATAGAAAGCCGTATTCTGTGGTATTTGTGACAGGATGGTGTATGGGTTGGGCACGTTCGGAGCCCATGCTATTCTACAGCCGCATTTACTGCCTGTAGATCCTGTACAAATCTCCACTCATTGGGGTCACCTTTTTCTCTAATTTTCTTTACCGGAAATATTGAGGTATTTACCGGTGACGACGGGCAAGGAATAATAATTCCTTTTGCGAACAACAAATCAAAAACTGGTTTAATACCGTCCTCTACTTTTTTTTTCTTTTTTTTGAGAGGATATTGTGGTTTTCGCAGTCGAAAATCACTCTTTGTTGTGATCCGTACGGGCGCACATGAATTAATGAGACCCACATTATACTTATCTGTGGCCCACAGATGGAGTGGCACCGTGGACAGGTCCACCCCATGTGTGCTGCCAACTGTCGCTGCGCTGCTATTCCCAGCGCTTCCGCTGAGAATAGCTCTGGTGTGCGGTTCTCCACACACCTAAGGATGGAGAATAAGACATGTCATAATTTTACATATGCCAATCTGTGGCATTTGTGCATGCACTTACTATAGGGCCCAAGTATTTCCTTCCATATCAGTAGCTTTGGCCAGTGACATGTAAGGACCAGCCTTTGCAACATCATACAACATAGAAGCACATTCAGAAAGCATCACACTCAATGCAGCCCAGGCCCCATTCCAGTACAACCAATTCGTGGTCAACTGATCACCAGACTGCTGTGACCATGCCGCTTGGTAATCTGCTTCGATTTCCCAGGCGACATGAGCTGTGCAGTGCAAATCTTCTGGTGACATAAAATCTAAGGATGGGCGTGTACATTAGTGTGTTTTCAAACCAGCATCACTCTCAGGCCTCTCCCCCACATACACACTGAGGCACACTTCCTTACACAGAGTCACATTCAACCCAGTCACTTCATCACACCATACCGTCATGTGCAGTTTACACATGATATCTCTACCCAGCAAGTTATATGGGCAAGTTCTGCTAATTAGAAAAGAGGTAAAAAAATGAAGTTTTAGGATGTTCACATATATACCATCAACCGGTTGAGAAAAAGTTTCTTTAACAAAATGCCCTGTGGCACTTAAGGAAAGTTTTTTTTTTATCATCTGTACAGATTTGGGCATATAATCAGCATGTAATATTGAATTGGGGGCCCCTGAATCTACAATAAAAAGAATCTTTTTGCTTGAGATAGACAATAAAACATATTGTAACCTTTCAAATGGTTTTCTTGCAAAAGATTATTCAGTATCTCAGAATAAAGTATGAAAAATACTTCTTACATCGGCCAAGCATTCTTCATTGCGACAGAGCATAAAAGAACCTACTTCAGTCTCCTCTCCACCGGCCCCCTCCCCGCTATTTAATACATTTCAGTCTGTATGAGGTTTTTGAACTCTTGGTTTGAGGCATTGGTCTTTCCAGTGGTCCATTGAATCACAGTTGAAACATCCGCGTTGATTCCACCGGCCGTGCCCTCGTCCCCGTCCTCTGCCTCTACCCCTGCCCCTTCCTCTGTGGCCGCCTCTCCCCTGCGGGTTAAGTGTTGGAAAACCGGAGTTACGATCCTGTTGTTGTCGATAGTTAAGGGTGCATTGCATCATGGTGAGATTCATATCTTGTGCCTCCCTGTTCTTTTTGAGGCGTTCTTGTTTAAGTCTCTTCTCGTGGTGTTCTGCATGTCTCACCACTTCCTCCAATGTGGCCATTCTCCAGCCGTTAAATGTAGCTTTGATAGGTTCAGATAGTTCAGTATCTAGATTTCTCATGAAGTACATTGGTAAGTGCATACTGTACGCTGGGTGGGGTTCATCATTGGACATTTTTGCAGTTATGCCGGAGTGTCTCTCAAAGTCTTTTTCTAATCTTGCCAGGAAATTACTCACTGTCTCTCCGTCTTGTTGTTTGCACGTAGAAGTCCAGTGCAGCCACAGCATCGTCATAGAGATCGGCAGGGGGTATTGGTGTAGTTGGCAGCACGGGGCTCCTCCGACTGCTCCATTTTGTTGTTCATCGTATGGGGGGGTGCCGGCTTCGGAGGTAATTGATCCTTTTCGGGGAGGGTTTGGGTGTACAGGAGACTGGAAGTGCGACCCACATTGCCAGGTCCACTCAGGTCACATACATCACAGGAGGAAGAAGAAGAAGAGTCACTATAAGGCATTACTTTAAAATACTGCTTATTCAATCTTACTTCAGAATCTCTAATGAACATATCCATTACTGTTAACAATCTACCTTTATACTTAGAATGATCTTTCTGTATTATTTTGTCTCTGAGCTCTCTATTTTTAGATACACCAAAACTTATTTCCCCATATTTTTGTATCAGAGGTATGGTTTTTATCCATCCTCTCCCGTAAGTTCTTATTAAACCGGTTTCATCTCTGACAGACAATCCACTTTCCGTGTCCCATTTCGGACGGGGAGCGCTACTTCCCTTGTTTTCCATTATCTACAGGCGGGTACAATTCCTCCCAGTAAGTTTAAGAAAGTGTTTTCCAGTGACTACTATCACCCAGACCCCTTTCTAGAGGTTCGTATCCCCTACAGGCGGGTACAATTCCTCCCAGTAAGTTTAGGAAAACACAACTTTCCAGTGATTACCATATCACCCAGACCCCTTTCTAAATAATTCTTTTTTTTTTCGTTATCTACAGGCGGGTACAATTCCTCCAGTAAGTTCAGGAAAGTCCAGCTTTCCAGTGATTACAATATCACTCAGACCCCTTTCTAGATAACATATTTTTTATTTTATTGTTATTCTTATTATTTATTTACCGTATTATCTCCACTGGTTCGTCTGGATCCCGTCACCTTCGGATCAGAGTCAACGCCCACGTCCCTTAAGCTGGGGGTTTAGGTCACCTCTCCTATCTATGGTGAGTTGATCAAACTGTTGACCTTGTCCTCGGGTTATTGGGATCGCCATCCTCGTCGCCAAATTGTCGTGGAAAAATAATACTAATACCAGGATCTGTCCATCAGAGATGATTTATTTACTTGTACAAGGACTCAACGCATACCGACAGTTAAACGATATGCGAAGAAGTGAAGAATCTCAAATCCTTCTTTCATTATATACTGACATTTGTTTGTACCACCCCCCATGCTATTCGATCAAAACAACTCCTTATTAGGTGTATTTTAGACACTTCTGCACGGGTCTCAAATGATGCAGCAGCAAACAGAAAAAGGTGGAAAGAAAAGGGTCTTCTGAAAGGACAATTCATATACAAAACAATGGCTGATGCTTCTGTCGCAAATGTAAACAGGCTGGTGTAAACATACATTTGTGTAAAGTCCACACCCATGTTAGTTGTAGTTTTAAAAACTTGAAAAGTGTTAAAGTAAATTTAGAACAGATAAAAATGTGTGGTTAATTTGCGATTAATCGCGACTTAAAGGGGTGGTTCAATGGAACTTACAAACATCACATCATAAGACACAGCTTTGTTTCATTTCAAAACTCAACAATGGCACGAAAGAAGAAGTGTGTTGTATGTAAGGAGAAGAAACCCAGCCTTATGGAAACAATGGATATAGTTTATTATCTGAGATAGCAGTTGTGTTTTGCGTGTGTGTTTGATGTGCTGGATGTAATTGAAAAGTCCCAACCGGGTCATGAGTTGCATGCAGTAAGTAAGACTTCTGTCTTATGTTGGAAATGGGCGCGTGGATATTATATAAATGACACGAACATGTGGTGAATCATAATTTAAACAGTTTTGTATAGTGTTGTATGACTCGTTCTCGCTCCTCCCTCGTGGTAACTCCCTTCTTCAATTTTTCGTACGTTATCGGAAAGATTTGGTAAAGCTAATCTTTCTTTTATAAATCTAATTAAACTTAAGACTCTTCTGAGATATATATAATACTACTCTATAGATACTTTAGATTAACATCAGAAATGCAGAAACGGCGTGTGTTATGTGAGCTTTAACTAATGATAATCATGCGATTAATCTAGATTAAATATTTTAATCTATTGACAGCCTATATATGTGTATATATATATATATATATATATATATATATATATATATATATATATATATATATATATATATATACACACATATACATATACATATACATATACACACACACACACACACACACACACACACACACACACACACACACACACACACACACACACACACACACACACACACATTCTGGTTTCCATGTTTTGTGGGGACATTCCATAGACGTAATGTATTTTATACCACACAAACTGTGTATTCTATTCCCCTTACCAACCCCATTCCCTAACCCCAACCATCACACAAAACTTTCTGATACTTCACATTCTCAATAAACATCATTCTGTTTGATTTATAAGCATGTTTCCTCATGGGGACATCAAAATGTCCCCACAAGGTCACAAAAACACTGGTATTCCTATCTTTATGGGGACAATTGCTCCCCACAACGTGATAATTACCAGGTACACACACACACACACACACACACACAATCACCTAAAGGATTATTAGGAACACCATACTAATACTGTGTTTGACCCCCCTTTCGCCTTCAGAACTGCCTTAATTCTACGTGGCATTGATTTACAAGGTGCTGAAAGCATTCTTTAAAAATGTTGGCCCATATTGATAGAATAGCATCTTGCAGTTGATGGAGATTTGTGGGATGCACATCCAGGGCACAAAGCTCCCGTTCCACCACATTTTTAGTTATTTTAGTACAGTGAACTCATTGTCATGTTCAAGAAACCAATTTGAAATTATTTGAGCTTTGTGACATGGTGCATTATCCTTCTGGAAGTAGCCATCAGAGGATGGGTACATGGTGGTCATAAAGGGATGGACATGGTCAGAAACAATGCTCAGGTAGGCCGTGGCATTTAAACAATGCCTAAGGGGCCTAAAGTGTGCCAAGAAAACATCCCCCACACCATTACACCACCACCAGCCTGCACAGAGGTTACAATATGGAAGAAAAATAATGACAAAAGTTTTTGAATTAAAATAGCCTGTTGAATTGTACTATCTGAAAAAAAATGCATTGTATTAACCATACTTGAATTTTAATGCATTGTATTTTTAGTTTTTGAATTAAAACAGCCTGTTGAATTGTACTACCTGAAAAAAATGCATTGTATTAACCGTGCTTGAATTTTAATGCATTGTATTTTTAGGTTTTGCATTTTTAAGGGCTGAAATTCAACATGCGTGTATATTTTCTGTATTAAAAATTAAATAGTCCACATTCACCTTTTAGATTTCACTTTAAAATATTCGGTCTGTTTAAAAATACAACGTAAAATATTCAGCGGGCAATTTTCAGTCCATTTAAATTTGCGTCCAAAAATTCAAGTCCAAAAATTCAGTCGTACAGATTTCAACATTTAACATCCGGGAACTGCAGGAAAAGCAGTAGAGTACCGAGTATAATCTCATCTGCTGTTAATCGATCTGACCAGCAGGTGGTGCACGTGTTCGCCAAGACTTTGTACATGTAAGATGATTTATCCACTGCAGCAGTGATGAATGTTGGCTTTTATGTTCAGTTTTAGTAAAACAACTGTAATACACTCATACAGAGAGTGTATTGTTTGGTTATGTTATTGACAGGATACTAAACGGTTTTTAAATGCCATATAAATAAAATAGGGCCTGCTATTGGCTTCGTTTCTCAAAAGCTAAGTTGATTGTAGATTTTATTGGTGGCAATCTACCTTCTTCTTATGCCTACGAGAAACGAACACAGTTTTGTAATTCCTCACCTCAGTTTATAAACCATACTCAGATTATTAAACTGTTCAATTTACAAATCGTGCGTGCGGATTAATAAACCATACGCACAATTACACAACCAGTGCTCTCAGATTTGCAATCCGTATCCACAAATTCATAAACAAAATAAACCGTGCACACGCTTTCGCAATGGTTTTGCAAACTGAGTCCACTAACGTAGAGGTCCCCAACCACCGGGTCGTGGACAAGTTGCCACCGGTCGCAAGAACATCCTGAAAAAATGTGTATAATAGCTACGTTATAGTTTAATCAGGTGTTTTGTCCTTTACGAGCCAACTTCAAATAACATATCAATCCACTTCTATACAGGGTCGCGCTCCCTCTCTTTCTTTGTCTCTCTCTCTCTCTCTCTACCAGCGCATCGGCGATCACATTGCTGTCATTAGAGTTCAAGCATACAGTACTTCTAAAACACAATCGATCAAAGAATTGCAAAGGTATGACTTTATGAATAAATGAAGACGTTCATTTGATATCGCAAATGAAACTAATTGCAGGCTTCTGAAAAACTTAAAAATTACCCTTAAACTCTACTTAAACTCTTTTACTGCAGTAATAATATTTTAACGGATACACTTTTAATGTAGGTTTGAGAGGAATATATTCGGTCTGGTCATGTGTCAACAGTGGCGGTTCTAGCTAAATTTCACTAGGGGGGCCAAGGAGGGGCCAGTGTTTTACCAGAGGGGCACATCAAAAATGGCAAGAAATTATATTTAAAGATTATAGGGGTGGTTACAGGAAATAGTTTAAGACAGGACTAGGCCTTAGTTTAATTAGGAAATATAACTAGTTTTAACAAACATGCCTTACTAAATACATTACTTGTGTGCATTTTGAAGCAAAACCAAGGGCACTGGTGTATTCCCTGCTGAAAAAAACAGTAAGACCAGCCCTATGTTGTGTTTTGGTGCTGGTTTGCTAATGAACACCAGCTAAACCAGCATCAAACCAGCAAAGACCAGCATAATTCCCATGCTGGTCCATGCTGGTTTGATGCTGTTTTTTTTCAGCAGGGTTTATAGATATGGCATTGCAGGGTTGTTTTCCGTTTGGACAGCTCTTACATTTATTTTAGTCTAGGACTAAACTGCCCCGTAAACTTTATTTTACTTTACAATCATATACATATTTATTTAATAAAAGAGTGAGTGCAGGTGCAAAAGGGGAGCTGGGCTCTTTTCTAAAGCCCCCCATCCGAAAATCATTCGAATATTTATTTTAAATTTAATTATACATTTAATTATATTCCTCCAATTGTATGCACGTATATGTAAGAGCATAATTACAGCGCTTTTTACAATGTGTAAACTTTAAAAAGGTTAGCGAGATGTTGATTTTGCCGGTTGTTGATGAGTAACAGCTGTGAATGATCACCGCGCTTAAGCAGCCACGTCACAGGAGAACAAGTTAACAGTGTCCCAATGTGAAGTGAGCTAGAGTCCTTACCAGTGCCCAAACCTGCATACACATTCTCAACATCGAGCCATTGAGAACGAATCAGGGCCGGCGTCAAGGGGGGGCATTCGCGGGCAGTGCCCCCCCCAAACAGGTTGTTGTGCCCCCCTAAAAAGTTTTTTATTAACCCTTGTGTGGTGTTCGGGTCTGTGGGACCCGTTTTTAATGTTTACCAAAAGAAAAATTATGCAATTAATTGTTGTTTCAACCTCAGATTCATTGGCCTTGGCTCATCTTCTATAAAGAACATAAAAATAATCAACTTTATAATGACTGAACACCGTACAACCCCCTACACATTTATATTACATATGTGGTGTTCGGGTCCACTGGACCCGGGGGTAATAAGACTGTAAAAATTGAATGTGCTATGTAACTTTACTCTGTTTTTCTCTTATCTGGGACTCCTGTGAGTGCATGAGTGTGTTTGTATATATATCTGTACATATGTGATGGATGCATGTCAGAGTTTTGTCCTTCTGCACTTGCTGTAACAGCGCAAGGATACAACATGTTATATATCAAGCATGAACACTTGTCTGCCCCCACTGTCCCAAAAACTTTACCTTTTGTAACAGGAACCATTCTACATTTTACCATTATATCCCTTACAAAAAATAACCATGGTTGTATTATAGTAAAAGTGTAGTAATCATGGTAAATTGGTGTATTGATTACCATTTGTGTGTGTGTGTGTGTGTGTGTGTGTGTGTGTGTGTGTGTGTGTGTGTGTGTGTGTGTGTGTGTGTGTGTGTGTGTGTGTGTGTGTGTGTGTGTGTGTGTGTGTGTGTGTGTGTGTGAGAGAGAGAGAGTGAGAAATAGAGAAAGTAAAATTTCATATCCAAGCATTTTCATAATTTTAGGTTGTAGCCAATAGCAACACATTGTACTGCAGTGTGTGTGTGGACATAACATGGACAGGAAGACACAGTATACGTCTATAAAACACAAGAAATGCACATGCAACACAGCTACACAGTAAAAATCTGCTTCTTATGTGTTGTGCAGGCTGTCATGAACAGATTATGTGTTCAGTGTGGATGATGTGTTATGATACCGCATCTTTTCAGATGGGGCCTGTGCTGTGTAGACGGACACAAATGTGTACAATTTCAAACTAAGTTCAAAGAATTAAACATAAAAGTGATGAAAAACTTATTTGAGATGAAAAAGTGCTGAAAATACTTATTTTAGAAAAACATCTGGAGGAGAATAGAATTTTCTTCTCTTATTTCATATTATCCCAAAAACGAATAGCACTTTAATCTATAAATAGTCCTCTACCAGTGGTAAATGACAAACATTAACCAAAAATTCTGTCTATATTACTTGCAATAAGGCTAAAGTAATCATCTGTAAACAATATTACATAAATTTGTATGACTGCATTGGTTTAAAGATACGAATAATACAGCGGGTCCACTAGACCCACAAACATTTTCTAAGTAACAGAAATATGAACACCACACGAGGGTTAATTTAATATATATCAAGAATAATTAAAATAAATTAAACATTGAATGTTTCGTGACTTGTAATGTAATCAAATGAGGAAAATATAGTTGATATATGTTTTCTTTAATTAAAATAGACCAGTTTCTCTAATTGGATGTATTGCCGCGTCTCACCCGTCTTACGTCTTTAGCATATTTGTGACTTGATACTAGCAACGTGTTTTTTCGCGGCATTTTATGGATCGTGTAAAATATGGATATTAGAACATTTATAACGAATCAGCACCGCCTGCCCTGCTTCATGACTTCATGCAAACACAGACTTGCTCAAACTCAGAGATTAGAGGTCGAGGTGGAATTTACAAATCTACAGGACACTGTTTTAAGGAAGTTTATGTTCGTACACGCCGTTTTCAGCTATTTTAAAAGTAAAGTTAGCGTTGTTTTAAATTACGTAAGCTTAAATGTGAAGTGTGGCTATAGACTGTTAACAGCATTACGACGTGATTATGGTAAAGCGGCTTTTTTCAAGCCAGGACGCGGTGTGCGCTGCGCTATGCGTTGCGCTATAAAACCCATTCATTTCAATGGCTTGCGCCGCGCGAGGGCGGTTTTTTGTTGCGTAGAGCAAAGCGCGAGCGCAGTAGAGCTCAGCTTGCGCTCACCCCGCGGTCGAAGTTCAATAGTTTGTGGTCTTTGCACTTTATACAGGAAATTAGCTGACAGTCTGTACCAGTTGTATGAGTGTGTGCTTGCACTGTATTTGTTGTTTAATGTCTTGTTTTTGCAAGTTATTGTTGCTATTGCGTGCCCCCCCTGTTGGAAGCCAAATGCCCCCCTGTTAGTTATGGTCTGGCGCCGGCTCTGGAACGAATTGAGACTCGCTGAGCAGCACCTGTGTCATGACACCTGCAGCCAGCTTCAGTGGTTGGGTGCGCCGCTCTAATTTGCCCGTGTAGAACGTTGCGTTGCATTAGTTCGCTTTTGGCGCTCTCGTGTAAAATCAAAATAAATGTATACTTTTTTATTTGGTCAGCACGGGGTGGCCACAGGGGTGGCCAGGGACATGTCTACAGAGGCACGGGCCACCCTTGGCCTCCGTGTAAAACCGCCACTGTGTGTCAAACATCAAAATGCATAAACCCGAGTCCCGTGCCTCCGCGCCCAACCGCAATTCTTCTGGCATCTCTCCTCCTTCACTGCACATTGTTTTCCTTCTGTTCTGTTACTTGAACTTGGGGCTCGAGCCAGACCAAGATTCGAGCTGCCTTCGAAAACAGCAAGCCAAGTTCGTTTACCGTTATTTATTAAGACTAAATGGGCAGGCAAACTCGTAAAAAAATGAAAGTAAAGAAACACAATCCGCCAAAATATGGTTTTACACATCTATAGAAAATATACTATAAATAAACCAATTATTAATGTTCCCAAAAGCATGGTTGTTTGTTCTTTACTTTGTTACACATTTCGCAAAGGAGGGTTTTCAGAACTTCTAACAGCAACTTAGCGACCCACCAAACAACACCCCCACCCCCCCGGGTTGCGAATTTTTTTTAAGGTTGGGGACCCCTGCACTAACGGATTTGTAGCCCCACCCTCATTTTAGAAATTGCTTCCATGCTTTTATTCATGCTTTCAGGAATTAATGAAGTTAATACCGTGTTAAGCTTGTACTTTCCTAACTGGAAAGTTATTTACATTGACAGCTGGCCCGTCCAATCAGAAATGTAAAAAATACTACTCTGTATAGTTAGACATGGATACTACTTCATATGGTGTATTTTATCTATTGCATTTATGTTAAAAACAGTAAAATTATAAGCCTGATAACTATTTAAAAACTATTATAAAGAAGATGAATGTTGCGTTACATTATGGTTCTATAATGAGAAAAATATTCCCGAGAACTTTTTTTGCAAGCAAGTGGAAAATGTATTTTGAATAACAACACGTTATAAATATGTGCTGCGCGCTTTCTTCTCAATAACATGAACACACAACAAATATGACAGCGGGGTAAAAAATAGAAAGAAAGCATCTGATCACAGTGATGTTGTTTGATATAGCCTACCAGCTCTCTAAATCAGCACTATATGTCACGCCACGTTTATTGCTACACTTTATACAATATAGCCTATTGCTTTTAAGCAACAAATAGCCTCATAACAACCTATAAGCCTACTGTGTAATTGAGATATTAATTTAAGAAATGTATTAAAAGCAGAAAGACGTAGGCTGCGGAAATATAGTGGGTTCACTTCAATCCACACCAAAGACGTTCTTGGTTTGCTTCTTATTTATTAAATCGAGGCAATTGTTTGATTAAACATTGATTAATATTAAGATACAATTTCTACAAAACGAAATTCACTTTAAAGAAAGTATTTCTACAAAACAAACCTATGCAGGGCTCGCAAAATCGCTACCCCGAAGTCCCGGGGCTATGGCGAATTCCTGTCGGGCTACAAAAATGTATCTGCACCCTGCCCGTCGGGCGGAGGAAAAAATATTGTAATGTGTTTGCATTCTCTCCGATTTAGTTAGGTAATTATATTGTATGTAATTCAGTGTCATCTTGTTAGTCATTACTATCCCCACTAACAAGTGAAACTGTCAGGAAATGAAGTGAAAGCATAATCAACCCATTACTCCTTTCGTGTTCACGTCTGATATGCGCGCTCCTCGGGTCGCTCTTCATGAGTAGGCTACCCGCTTGCTCTTATGCTCATCAAAAAGTATATTAAATGTTTATTTATTTGTCATTTCGTTTAACTTCAGAGTCTAACATTATTCTAGCAATTCCCTTTTTCTTTCTTTATTTAGTAAGTTAACTTAAATATGTGAGAACGAAAATATATTTTTAGTGATTTGCATGAAGAGAATATGATGTTAGAAGCTTCATTTTAAGCATTTAGTAGCTTAATTTATTTAAACAGTTTTAATATGCTATTTTAAAAAGTATTAGTTTTTTTTTGTTCATTTATATTTCTTGTCACTGTGTGCAGGTTCTTTTTTGTAGGCTATGACAGCCCAATATTTTTTTTTTACCAAAAAGGCTTAATTAATGTCATGTTGCATTACAACTTAAAGTATATCAATAATGTCAAAAATGTGACGTGCAGTTCGGGTGTGTGTGTATGCTGTTTAAATTAGTGTTCTCACCAATACGCTTGTGATTCCTGAAGTTTTGACGAATTTAATAGACTTGTTATAGTTTCTTATACAAAAGTGACACCCATAGATTCAGCCCCACCCGGACTTAATCCATGCCCACCCATATGTCACGTTTTGCATCCACCACTGTTCTTTACTTTCATTTTTTCACGAGTTTGCCTGCCCATTTAGTCTTAATAAATAACGGTAAACGAACTTGGCTTGCTGTTCTCGAAGGCAGCTCAAATCTTGATCTGGCTCGAGCCCCAAGTTCAAGTAACAGAACAGAAGGAAAACAATGTGCAGTGAAGGAGGAGATGAGGAGGAGAGATGCCAGAAGAATTGCGGTTGGGAACGGAGGCACGGGACTCGCATTTATGCTTTTTGATGTTTGACACATGACTGTTTAGGTTCCTTTCAAACCTACATTAAAAGTGTATCTGTTAAAATATTATTACTGCAGTAAAAGAGTTTAAGTAGAGTTTAAGGGTAATTTTTAAGTTTTTCAGAAGCCTGCAATTAGTTTCATTTGCGATATCAAATGAACGTCTTCATTTATTCATAAAGTCATACCTTTGCAATTCTTTGATCGATTGTGTTTTAGAAGTACTGTATGCTTGAACTCTATTGACAGCAATGTGATCGCCGATGCGCTGGTAGAGAGAGAGAGACAAAGAAAGAGAGGGAGCGCGACCCTGTATAGAAGTGGATTTATATGTTATTTGAAGTTGGCTCGTAAAGGACAAAACACATGATTAAACTACAAATGGGCGATGTTTTTAATCTATTGGTCCCGAATTTAAAGGCTATACGCCCAAACTATTTCAAACATTGCCCATTTGTAGATGTTTGCATCTTAATTTATATGTGGTTTAACAAACGTAGCCTCTCTTGTTTTGCGTTGTTTCATCGCATCTTTGTTGTTACATACAACAGACTCTTCACTTTATGTTAAAAGGTTTACTAAATAAAAACCTAATCAATCTTTATTATTTTGCAGACTTTGTTATGTACAACGAGCTATTGGTGGTATTACCAGTTACAGATTCAAACATATTGCTATCCTAGTTTGTTTTGATGTAAAAGATTTAGCAAGTAAATCTAAAACACACTTTGCATTGTTGTTTTAAACAGCTAGTACTACCTTTAAGAGTTTGACAAAGTGTTACATAAACTACAGAAATGAAACCAACTGTGTTCATAAAAACAATCACAGATATATGTTGTCACTTACAAAAGAAAACAAGACGAATGATATAAGAATAATATTGTCTGAGCAGATACAACTAAGAACATCTGATGAGTTTACAAAATCTCAGTCATTAGTTGACACTAGCGAAGAAAAATTTTGAACAAGTGTATGAAGAGACAAAAGTGTGAAGACTACCTAAGTTTGAAAAGCAAATGTTTGTTTAAGAAAATACACATGTAAGAAACATCTGATGAATTTACAAAATCTCAGACATTAGTTGACACTAGCGAAGGAAAAACTTTGAACAAGTGTATGAAGAGACAAAAGTGTGAAGACTAACTAAGTTTGAAAAGCAAAATGTTTGTTTAAAAAAATACACAAGTAAGAAACATCTTATGAATTTACAAAATCTCAGACATAAGTTGACACTAACAAATAAAAACTATGAACAACTTATGAAAAGACAAACGTATGAAGACTGCCTAATTTTGAAAAGCAAAATGTTTGTTTAAGAAAATACACACGTAAGACCATCTGATGAATTTACAAAATCTCAGACATTAGTTGACGCTAGCGATGAAAAAACTTTGAACAAGTGTATGAAGAGACAAACGTGTGAAGACTGCCTAAGTTTGAAAAGCAAAATGTTTGTTTAAGAAAATACACAAGTAAGCACATCTGATGAATTTACAAAAAAATCTCAGACATAAGTTGTCACTAGCGAAGAAACTGTGAACAATTATGAAAAGACACCTGAGAACGTCTGACGGATTTACAAAATCTCAGACATAAGTTGACACTAACGAATAAAAACTATGAACAACGTATGAAAAGACAAACGTATGAAGACTGCCTTAGTTTGAATTGCAAAATGTTTGTTTAAGAAAATACATAAGTAAGCATAACGTGATAACGTATATGTTGAGGAGAGACTCATAAAAACTGTCCGTCCAGAAACCGACCGCACAAAACAACAAACTTTTTTTCACATCAATAAATATGACGAACACTCGCAAGACAAGAAACACACAATGGAATACCATGTTCAAGAAACATTTTATTTTGACAATGCGTACCGTGTTACATTTATCGTAAATACACATGTACACACTTGGATATTAGATGACATTAATGAATTAAAAAGGTTCTTAACGCCATAAGAGCGCATCATCGTACGTTCTCTGGCAACGGTGGTTCGTGCATTCACATGTTTTAATCAGAGACTTGATTAAAGAAATCCCTAATCTAAAATTAACCCTTATATTGTCAGAGCGGTCAGAATTACATTTATTGTGTAATAAACACATATTCACAGTTGGTTTTAAGATGTCATTAATTTAAAACAAAACCCCAGAAGATGATATGAAAATGTTTTTAATCGTTTAAAAGTTTCTTAACGGTAGATATGAACATGCATCCGCGTATGTTCTCTATTGTAAACGCAGGAGCGCGATCTAATGACGTGATCAGAATACTATGCCTGAAAAGATTCAAATAATTTAAAATAAATAGACTTTAGTCTAAAGAATGTGTTATTGGCGGCCCCCGGTGGTTTTGCCACAGTTCATTGCTATAGCCATACTGAATATTTCATTAAATAATTTGTTACAAGCAAATGCATTATTTTGACAGAGTGACCATATTACACATTACCACAGCGGTTTTAAAAGACACTAGTTTACAATCATCCCCCTGCTGTGAATTATCTCAAACACCCAGACGCTCACAGAGCAGCTTCTGTTTGAGGCTGATCAGAAAAATATAGCTTATAGTTAAATAGATAATAGCAGATTTAAGTTTAACCAGTTACAACTAAAATATTTTATTCTTGCGTGACTTTAAAGAAGTCTCTTGACAAAACAACCGTATTATCAAGTTGTATTTATAAGATACACGCAGTCAATTCACCTAAAATCTAAAATAATACTTTATTTTTGTCAGAGCAGACAATATAAGACTCTTTGTATAATATACACATATTCACACGTGTTTTAAGAAGCCTTTAATTAAAAATAAACTCCTAAAATGGGATGAAGACGTCTTAAAAACATTTAAAAGTTTATTAACGTCAGATATAAGTTCTCTGTCACCATCGGTGCATGTCTTAATCCGAGACTTGGTTAAAGAATCCCCTAAATCTAAAATAAACCCCTATTTTGCCATAGTGGACAGAATTACATTTATTAAGTTTATTTTAAAACGGCAGATATGTACGCTCACCCGGCGCTTTGTCAGGCACCGCCGGAGAGTGATCTTTAATACGCGTGAAACTATAGAGCAGGTCATGAAAAGATTCACGGAACTCATGAACAATTAAAAATTTTTTTAGTTTAAACTTTCGTCTAAAGATTGTAGTATTGACGGCGCCGAAGGTTATGGCTTAGGTCATTGCTTAAACTATACACGTATACGGAATATTTAATTAAATAACTTGTGATGTTACAACCAAAAGTTTTAATCAGAGCCTTGTTCATGATTTGTCTAAATCTAAAATAAACATTTACTTTTTGTCACCGTAATGGTGAATTATTTTACCAACATTGAGTTTTAGAAATCTTTACTCGTTTACAATGGACACCCCGCAGTGAAAGAATGCAGGGCTTGTGAGAAGGAAGGGGGAGGATGGATCGCTTGTGACAACTGTCAGTCCAGAACCTGAACAGTCTAAAACAAAACTTTTTTTGACAGCAATAAACATGACAGCATACGCTTGACATAAAACACACACAGGAAAAACAACCCGCTAAATTACGTCGTAAAACGATCACAGTCCGGACACTCGCTGTCAAAACTAGACTTTTTGATTGATATCAATTTTTGATTGATAGTCCCGCCCCAGAACATGACCTGTCAAGGGGGTCATAAATCATTAGTTTGACGAATGGTGGCCCGCTATAACTACTATTGTGTTTTTCTTTTGTGTTCAGAATGGATGTGGACAAAGGCAAGATTGAGGACACAGGTGGCAGTGGAGGATCTTACTCTATAAAGACTCAGTTTAACTCGGAGGAACAGTGGACCAAAGCCCTCAAGTTCATGCTTACTAACCTTAAATGGGGTCTGGCCTGGGTCTCTTCTCAGTTCTACAATCGCTGATTCTTATTATGGCTTGATATACAACTCTGACAAACAATATGGTATTGAGTAATGGAAATTATTACTGATTTTGCAGTGTTATACTAGAAATAAAAAAAAGACATTTTGTAACTAAAAGCTATAAATAAAATGAACTATATTAACTGTAAAATGTAATATATTCACTTGATGTGGTTGAATTAAAGTTTACTGCTCAGTATTTGTCTTTTTTTTCATATTTTCTCTACTTTGAAAATCTACCCCAAAATCATTTGCAGGCACTGTTAAATTAGAGAATTTCTTCAATAGCTGCAATTTAAAGTATTATAATAAGTAGTATATAAATAAGTAAAAGTGTTAAAATATTAGGTTACTTTATTTCGATTTCCTACTTTAGACATTCTAAGTGCAAGTACATGTCAACTAACTCTCAACAGAGTATTAGTATTAGGGATGTGTATCGCCAACAATTTCTCCACTGATAAGATGCGTATCGTGATACAAAGCCACGATATGATGCGCATCACAGTCAAGAAAAAATTTGAATTACATTTTTGTTTACAATTCAGTAACATTCTTATCTGTTTATTGTACATTGAATAAGTAGTTTTGTGACATTTGTTTTTGCAATTCATTCATTAGCTTTTGGGGAACTTGTAGAAGGGCATAAAACCATCTCTGTCAGAGCTACAGTACTTGAATACTACACTTGAGTACTGAATATATCTATGAATATATGAAGAGTTTGGTTCCAAAAAGCAATAAATCCATTTTGACTAATTTGGGTAAAAATGTGTTTTCTATACCAAGAAAGTGACAAGACAAAAACCACTATTTTCTGTTACAAACTTTCACATAGCATCTTTAGATTATAATAACATTAAAAATTCAAATCCATAATTCGATTTTCAAATATTTATTATAAAAACTGATTCTTTTTTCCTGCAAAATGCAATAAATCCATGACAAGTAATTTTTTTTCAAAATGCTATTAAATCAATATATAAATGTGCATTTATCTTTGCCATGTTAGTTGACTAGTGGTATACACTGATTAAAAAAACAGTAATGGCATTAATCAAAACACTACTTTGTCATATTAGGAACATTGCTGCTCTCATCCTGTCATTGCTGCTCTCATCCTTGGGACGTCATTGCTGAACTTTTCTGACAGCGATCAGCTTTAAAATATAAAACCACCACATGTTTATCAATACCATCAAAATTATTATTTTGTTTGTTTGTTGATCACGTAGTAAAAAGTAGATTACTAGGAAAACTAGGATTCTGTGTGTATTCAAAGCACCCCCATTTTTGTTACAATGCGTGAAATGGTGAACTGTGATTGGTTAAGCGGATTTATTGCATGACTGGCATTTGGGAAAAAAAGGAGAAAAAGTGACAAAATAACACGGTGGATATTGTTTTTGCGTAAAATTAAGAAATTGAGAATCAGCGTCAGTTCTGGCAGGCCAGGTAGTCAAGACGTTGCTAACGCTATTTTGCTAACAACACTGTCTCTTCAGCTGATCTGCTCCAGCTGATCTGCATTAGCAGGTTAACTTCCTTCGCTGCCTAATGGCCAAAGCTCAAACAGGTGCACATTTAAGCACATTTAGTTGCTACTACATGCTTGCTGCTCGCTTCAGCTGTTCTGTACACTGGTAAAACACTCATGTTGTTGTTAAGCACAAAAGTACTGATTCTACTCTCTTTGTTGCCGGCCATGACTTCCATCGCTGTCGAGGAAGAATGGAAAATAGACCCCTCTGAGGAAACCCGACCATCACCATTACAATCGGTCCAGGGGCAAGATGCCTGTCAGAAGAAAACTTTACCGTCCGTAGGAGCTCTGAGTGGTTAGCAAGTAAATCCTCATTCCAACCCTGCATCGGCAATTGGCCTATTGGACCTATTTGGCTTCCTCTGCGAATTTTTGATTATCCCAGCTGTTGAATCTCCACTGGGGCCTCCTCCCCAGTCCTCTAGAAAAAAGCACACCTCGAAGCGCAAAAACTTAAATACAGCCGGCAAAGTCGAAGCACAAAAACGGACAAGCGGCTATGTTCGTCCGGAACCAAGCACTTTTTCTGCAGTTAATCCAGTGCTTATGGCGCTTTCTGATATCCAGTCTTCTCTTCTTGACATATCCGCTAGGATATCAATACTGGAAGAAGGCTCCTTTTCCTTACCTTTCTCGACCCCGTCTCTGCTCAATCACATCCACCTCGGTTTTGACCACCACTGCTGTCTCCGACTTGCATCACCACCACTCATCATCAGCTGAGGAGTCAGATTTTGTCCAACCAGCGCGCAGAGCCGAACTAGATAACTATATGGCCATTATTTCTGACCTAGCTCTTCCTTACAGCGGGGTTTTGTTCTACGAGTATCAGAAGTCTTTTTCGGCAAAATCAGCTATGCTCATTCAACGCATTCATCAGAGACTAGACTGGTCCGTGGTAGATCTCGCACTCATATGTAGACATTTCACAGGACATCAAATCCTGTCCTGCTCCATTTGCATCTCTCTCTCTCTCTCTCTCTCTCTCTCTCTCTCGCATTCTACTAATTTATTCTCTAAATAAGCCTTTTATTCTCCATGTCTAATCCTGGCCCGAGCCATAAATCTGGCCGCCATGTGAATAACTTTAGTACTCCAATTTTATGGGGGTAATTTGATACCAATATTATTGAAAATGGACAGAGTAAAAGTCACAAATAGATATTAAAACTTGTAAACGCAAAACGCAATCTACAAATAGATTAAAAATCCACAAACACAGTCCTCGTGATCCGCAAATGTAAAACAAGATCTACGAATCGTCTTTTGTAAAGCATGATTTACAAAAAGAAATCAGTGACTTGTACTTGAAAACCAGAATTTGAATGAATGTAAAGTGACTTCTTTGCAGATGAATATCATTTTCTATTTGTAGATTGTGTCACATTTTTTTTCAGAATTCTGACACTATTGTTTCGCTTTGGTGACAAAACAATGCCATAATCGTTGAAAATGAAGAGACTACAATTTGTAAACACAAAACAAATCTGCAAATAGGTTCCAAATCTGCAAACAAACTCCTCATGATCCGCAAATGTAAAACGAGATCTACAAATATATAAAAATCCACGAACAGACTCTTCATGACATACAAATATAAAATGCGATTTACAAATAGATTTAAAATCCGCAAACCAACTCTTTATGATTCACAAATAGAAATCATCGACTTGTACTTGACAAACAGAATTTAAATGAATGCAAAGTGATTTGTCTGCGCATGAGGGTCATTATTTGTTTGTAGATTGTGTTGCATTTGTTTTCAGAATTTTGGCACAACTGTTTCGCTGTTTTCCATTAAAAATCTACAAATGCCCTCCTCACAATTTGCAAACAAACACAGTCTAACTTGTATTTTCCAACCATTGTAAAAAGACATTCTTACACATTCTGTGCAAAGTTCAGCATGCAAGTGTTGAATCTGTGTTTGCAAATCACAGGGCATTCACGAAGCCTTCTGCCCAAGTCTACAGATCTTTTTGGCACTATTTTTCCGCAGAGTTTGTCACTACGATCCACGCGTGTAGTCAGCCAATCAGGGGTATTGCTTCAAAGTAATGCCACGCCCCCTCAATAAGCTCTTTTCAAAATAAAAGCTGGGCTCACTGCCATTTACCGTTGCCGGTGTTACAGCGCTGAAAGGCGGCCAGACCGCGTTATCGATATTATATTAATGATATTAAAGCATTTATGTATAGCATGGCAAATATGTAGCATTAACGTGAACTAGAACAACCCCTCGTTTAAGTTATTATCAGTGCCTGACAATTCAGCCGAGGTCATTAAATCGTTAAAACACTGCATGAAGCGGTTTTATCCTTAAAACATCAGTGTCTCTTCAACGAACATTTGCCGAGCGTCAGCGAGCCAGCTGGATGGAGTGGAGCTGCTAATGTGACGCAGCTAAAATAAAGCAAGCGGGTGCAACGATAATATTGGATGTAACTTGCCGTAATTAACAAAAACATGAGTCTTATTTGACAGCAGCACTAATTGAACTATTTGACCATATGCATTTGATATACACACCGTGACCGGAATGCACTTACAAATCGCGCTGTTATTAGAAACATTTAACTGTTTCCAGACTGAGCATGGAGACAAACAAGTACAAGCCGTTTATAGAAGCAGCTGCCTGTCAGCGTGTACGGAATGAAGTCAAAACGGTCTCGGTTTTTAGACCGGCAGTCTGCCTGTGTCATTCCACCCTAATCCGGACTGCAAATTACATGTTAATATTATATCCACCATTTACAATCCTTCCTTTAAGGTCTGTTCTGCTTTTAACAGCTCAAAGCTATTACTCTCTGTAGCTTTCAAGTCCGTTGTAGGCTACAGGTAAATTTTGCAGTTGTTTTAGTTAACTTTGCAGAGCATTTTATTGTCGGAAATGGTCCTGGGCTGGGTTTTCCTATAACGATTGAACTTAGCACTCAAGAGCGCTTTCTACAAGGTAAAACGATCGCTCGCAGCTGGGTTTTAAGTGCTACTAACGAGTCGCTATCCCTTTGTCAAGTGCTGAAATGTCACTTACTGAATGACTCGTAATTGTAGCAGAAGCTTGTTTAGGCTAATGATCTTCAGCCGATGTGCACTAATATTTTTTAAAATATTATTAATTATTTTTCAATGACTTATTAAATGTTTTAATAATTTGTGCATCTTGAAATATTCTTTTTTCATATTTAGTTAGGACTCGTCCCACTGCGCAATGCCTTCTGCATTTTATAATATAGTTTAGATTTTTCTTTTTATTTGTTGTTTATTATCTATGTTTATTTATTATTAAGGATTATTGCATTGTACCGTAAATATTTATTTGGTTTCTTTAATCAGATGCCATACCCTTCAAAAAAATATTTTTTTACTGTAGCCTAGATGAATTATAGCAGCAATTGGTAGGAACCATTTATCAATTTGCTAGTACCAACTTTTACCAAAATTGTACCAAATACGTTTTCCTTCTTAATTAATTTATGTTTAGTCATTTAAATTTCATTTCTCGTTTGAATTTTAAATATATTATATTAAAGTAATTTAAACAAATAAACAAATAAAAAAAACCCCCAATAAATAAATATAGCCTACATTTAAAACATTACATTATCGTTATTGCAGGAGTGCAATTTGCTGGTTGTCCTGCAGGTGACCTTGTAACACTGCTGTCTTACGATGCACTTATAAATTAACGATTACTCCAGAGCACTCGTAGATCTACGATGATTTTCGAGTGCTACTTAAGCTACAAAGCTTTTGGGAAACGGCCCATAATTCTAAGATGAATTTTAAGATTGTTTTTACGATCTACTTAGCGATGCTTTTGGGAAACCCGGCCCTGCTCGTTTGGAATTTGCCTGGCGCACAGCTCTAGTCAGAAAGATTAAAAGGCGGGCTTTGTTTTTAAAAAATATAATGCATTTCTTTATATTACAATAATGAACAAGTCACCCATTTATCAAGTATCGATTCATTATTTTCACTTAATCCTTTTTGCTTTTTACAAAAAGTAGAATAGGCACGCATATTCTGCATTTAGCCAAAATTATGACTGTGGCATGAAGAAACTTTCCTATTTTAGTGAAAAATAAATAAGTTATTTTGCTACTATTACGTAGCATATATTGATGATTTTTAATAACACATATGACCGTTTTAAACAAACTAAGTACACTGATAAAAATAATATAAAAAAATTATACGCTGGATTTACTAAAAAAAAAAAAATACAGTGCATCATTTTTACATACACTTTTTTAAAGTAAGTTTTACATTGAATTTAAGCCTTTGCAATTTAAGCAATTGCAATGTTTAAGTAAGTTTTACATGGAGAAGCAATTAGGCCTACTAAAAATTCCATGTAAAATTTACTTAAAAATATAGTGCATCATTTTTGCATCCACTTTTTAAAGTTAATACAGCCTATTATTTTTTTTATAATTATTTAATTTCCTTCTCACAAATTTTACATGATAAAATTTAGGAATTAACTAAATAATGTGTTAATCTAGAATTACTCACATTTTTGCATTATTTGTACTCAAAAATAGTTTTTGTTTTAACCTATTTTTTTATATAATTGACTAATTTTATTTAGTTAAATTTACTAAGCCACAAAACATTTTTTACATTGTAAAATAAGAAAAACGAAGTAGGTAAAACCGCATACCCAGCTAGACACTCAAATCGAGCTAGGCACTCAAATCGAGTCAAAACAGTCTTGGCTTTTAGACCCGCAGTCTGCAATCCACCCTAACCCGGACTGCAGGTGACATGTTAAAATTATTCCACCAGTTACATCAAATCAGTAGTGGTTCAAGCATATGTGCCGAACCCCCCCCCCCTCCCCTTCATTGTCCCCCAACCCTACCACCAGTGAATAAATAAATACATTAAATAAAAACAAGCACTTAAAACAAAAAGCACACAGAATTCTTTTTTTGGTTTTTAACTGAATTCTAAACACTAAAGTTAATTCCTTAAAGTTAATTAAGGGTTAATCCCTAGTCCTCCCCTCGCGAGTTGTTTTTTGTTCAGGGCCTAAATATGCATTAAAATATAGTTGAATGTATTTCATAAAATTAATAAAAGATATACAATTATAAATTATTGTTGAATTATCCCTTTTTCCTAGTATGTCATTATGCACAATGTATCAAACTTTAAAAATGAAACAAAAACAATAACTTAAAAGTCCTTTTAAAAGCAGTAGTTATTAATGACATAACTGTATATACTGTACATTGTATATTTTGCACGTTTCTCATCCTCTTTTTAATCCTGCTTGACTGAAGGCTTCCGTTAGAACGTTTCTCGTTTGTCGTAAGGTTTTTGTACATTAAAGCTGTTGAGTTTCTCCCGCGGACTTTTCCCCCTCGCGCTCGGGCACGCTGTCTGCAAGCTGTATATGAACTTGAACGCACCGCCTAAAGTCGAGGGCAGGGCGCACACTTCTAGTTCTAAACAGGTTAACTGAAAGCACAATTACATTAAATGAGCTGACGCCTATTTCGTTTTTTTTTTTTTTTTCGTAGACGCGCACAGCTCCAGTCAGGACATATTAGCCAGTTTTGTATATCAGTAGGTTCCAAACTATTGCAACCCCATACGTATTTACAAGACCTACATTTTTTTATAGAAATATAGGGGATAACACATTTGTTCCCTTTTAGTAGTTTTTTAACAAGTTTACTTAAATAATATTAAAATATAGGGCTGCACAATTATGGCAAAATCATAATTGTTTAGGCTACTGTATTTGCACTGAATTGGAAATGATATATTAGAAAAATACAATGAATTTTCAAGGCTGCAGAGAACAGTATAGCAGATATGGCTACTGAGGATTTAATTATATTATTTTAATAGTCAGCGAGTCCCACTCCGGCCCTCATTTTGAGTGTCTAGCTGGGTGCACATTGTTACGGACTTTCTTTTTCTTATTTTGGTAAAAAATTAACAAGTTCTATTATTATGTAGCATACATTGATTTTTTTATAACAAATATTACTGACTTATTCATTGGCAAATGCAGAACAATGAGGAGAAAGCAAAGGTAGGCTACACGCCTTTCTCCCTTATATGATTAAAGGCTTAAATGTCATTTTTAAAACGAAAGCACATGCTTGTCAAATTTATGCTGGCTGGATAAATGCAGAATCAACAATATCTTAATTTTTTTTTCGATTTATTTGTTCGTATTCATTGACCCTTTTTTTCTTGTGCCAATTAGCACGATTGTCTTTTTCCTGTCACTCAGCACGAATTTCTATAGCCTATATTGTTTTCCATGAACACAAATACATATATCAAATACTGCCTGACGAAATTTTGTGACCGAGCCAGCATAAATTTGACAAGCATAAACAGTCCGCTTTCGGTTTAAATTTGTTTTTAAATTAAATACATTTTAAAATTACATTTAGCTTATGTTCCCCATGATTAATCTTATCATCACAAGGTAGAGGCGTGTCGCCTATGTTCTACATGTTCCTTGTTGTTCTGCATTTGCCAATAAATAAATAAATAAATAGGCTACTTAGTTTGTTTAAAACTGTCATATTTGCTAGATAATAATAGCAAAATAACTTATTATTTATCACTAAAGGAAGGTTCCTTCAACGCCACAGTCATAATTTTGATTAAATTCAGAATATGCCTGCCTATTCTACTTTTTGTAAAATGCAAAAGGGATTAAGTAAAAATTATTAATCAATACTTGATAAATGGATAGCCTAATCAGTCTAGAGCTGTGTGCCAGTCACATTCCAAACGAACAGGGCTGGGTTTCCCGATAACGATTAAACTTAGCACTTATGAGCGCTTTCTACGAGCTACTTAACGAACATTCGTTGTTCATTTACGTGCGTTTCCCAAAGATGCACGTATAACGATCGCTCGCAACTGGGTAATGCAATAATCCTTAATAATAAATAAACATAGATAATAAACAACAAATAAAAAGAAAAATCTAAACTATATTATAAAATGCAGAAGGCATTGCGCAGTGGGACGAGTCCTAACTAAATATGAAAAAAGAATATTTCATGATGCACAAATTGTTAAAACATTTAATAAGTCATAAAAAAATAATTGATAATATTTTTAAAAATATTAGTGCACATCGGCTGAAGATCATTAGCCTAAACAAGCTTCTGCTACAATTACGAGTCATTCAGTAAGTGACATTTCAGCACTTGACAAAGGGATAGCGACTCGTTAGTAGCACTTAAAACCCAGCTGCGAGCGATCGTTTTACCTTGTAGAAAGCGCTCTTGAGTGCTAAGTTCAATCGTTATAGGAAAACCCAGCCCAGGACCATTTCCGACAATAAAATGCTCTGCAAAGTTAACTAAAACAACTGCAAAATTTACCTGTAGCCTACAACGGACTCGAAAGCTACAGAGAGTAATAGCTTTGAGCTGTTAAAAGCAGAACAGACCTTAAAGGAAGGATTGTAAATGGTGGATATAATATTAACATGTAATTTGCAGTCCGGATTAGGGTGGAATGGCACAGGCAGGCTTCCGGTCTAAAAACCGAGACCGTTTTGACTTCATTCCGTACACGCTGACAGGCAGCTGCTTCTATAAACGGCTTGTACTTGTTTGTCTCCATGCTCAGTCTGGAAACAGTTAAATGTTTCTAAGCGCGATTTGTAAGTGCATTCCGGTCACGGTGTGTATATCAAATGCATATGGTCAAATAGTTCAATTAGTGCTGCTGTCAAATAAGGCTCATGTTTTTGTTAATTACGGCAAGTTACATCCAATATTATCGTTGCACCCGCTTGCTTTATTTTAGCTGCGTCACATTAGCAGCTCCACTCCATCCAGCTGGCTCGCTGACGCTCGGCAAATGTTCGTTGAAGAGACACTGATGTTTTAAGGATAAAACCGCTTCATGCAGTGTTTTTAACGATTTAATGACCTCGGCTGAATTGTCAGGCACTGATAATAACTTAAACGAGGGGTTGTTCTAGTTCACGTTAATGTTACATATTTGCCATGCTATACATAAATGCTTTAATATCATTAATATAATATCGATAACGCGGTCTGGCCGCCTTTCAGCGCTGTAACACCGGCAACGGTAAATGGCAGTGAGCCCAGCTTTTATTTTGAAAAGAGCTTATTGAGGGGGCAATAATTGACTACACGCGTGGATCGTAGTGACAAACTCTGCGGAAAGATAGTGCCAAAAAGATCTGTAGACTTGTGCAGAAGGATTCGTGAATGCCCTGTGATTTGCAAACACAGATTCAACACTTGCATGCTGAACTTTGCACAGAATGTGTAAGAATGTCTTTTTACAATGGTTGGAAAATATAAGTTAGACTGTGTTTGTTTGCAAATTGTGAGGAGGGCATTTGTAGATTTTTTTAATGGAAAACAGCGAAACAGTTGTGCCAAAATTCTGAAAACAAATGCAACACAATCTACAAACAAATAATGACCCTCATGCGCAGACAAATCACTTTGCATTCATTTAAATTCTGTTTGTCAAGTACAAGTCGATGATTTCTATTTGTGAATCATAAAGAGTTGGTTTGCGGATTTTAAATCTATTTGTAAATCGCATTTTATATTTGTATGTCATGAAGAGTCTGTTCGTGGATTTTTATATATTTGTAGATCTCGTTTTACATTTGCGGATCATGAGGAGTTTGTTTGCAGATTTAGAACCTATTTGCAGATTTGTTTTGTGTTTACAAATTGTAGTCTCTTCATTTTCAACGATTATGGCATTGTTTTGTCACCAAAGCGAAACAATAGTGTCGGAATTCTGAAAACAAATGTGACACAATCTACAAATAGAAAATGATATTCATCTGCAAAGAAGTCACTTTACATTCATTCAAATTCTGGTTTTCAAGTACAAGTCACTGATTTCTTTTTGTAAATCATGCTTTATATTTGTGGATCACAAAGACGATTCGTAGATCTTGTTTTACATTTGCGGATCACGAGGACTGTGTTTGTGGATTTTTAATCTATTTGTAGATTGCGTTTTGTGTTTACAAGTTGTAATATCTATTTGTGACTTTTACTCTGTCCATTTTCAATAATATTGGCATCAAATTACCCCCATACAATTTGCTTTAATTTCAATAAAAATATTTGTAGGATGCATAATTGTAAATATCTTCATGTTTGTAGCTACTGTGGGAACACCCACCCAAAGTCTGTGTGCCTGAGGAGAAACTGCTTCATGAAAATAGAGTGAAATAAATAAAACCATCAACTGGGAGGGGCATTGAGAAAGCATCCTGATTGCTGTTTTGTGGATTATTTATTGACTGGTCTCATTCATGGTTTCTTTGCTGGCCTGCTGAATTTTCCTGCTGTATCATTTCGTTGCAATAACCTATTGTCCACCACTTGGAAATACTTGGGTAACGTTTAATTAGCGACCTTTCTGCTCCCCACAATAGTTTGGCTGACAGCATTAATAGCCTTATTTCTTTAGTCCCATTTTCTCTGTTTTACAACACTGTCGATAATGCCATTAACTTCATTAAAAAGGCTGGATGTGGAGCTTGGCTTGCAAAGGCACACTGTAAAAAAATTCCGTAGAAATTGCAGCTGGGTTGCCGGTAAATTACCGTAGATTTAAATTTATGTTGTTTACTGGCAACATTTTGTTCAAAGATAAATGAACATTAAACATTTACAAGTCTTTGTCTTTACAGAGTAAAACTAAAAAACAGCATCAAGCAAAACATTCTGGGAAACAAAATCTGAAGCAAAAAACAGAAAAAGGTTGATGATGATTCCAGGTTCCCAGAATGCTTTGCATAAGCCTGTTATTGTATAGTTTTATTCTGTAAAGATAAAGACTTGTTAATATTAAAAATGTATTTAACTTTGAACAAACTCTTGCCAGTAAATAGCATAACTTTAAATCTACGGTAAATTACCGGCAACTCAGCTGCAATAACATTGTAATTTCTACGGAATTTTTTAACAGTGCATATATTTTAAGATGTTTTAAAAGTTATTTAAAAATTAAAAAATTATTTCGTGGTTAGACTCGCTTTTGGCTGTCGTAGCAGTCCAAAAATATTCGATACCTTGTCTGAGGCTTTGAGATGGATTCTTCTTAATAACGAAAAGTTATCATTCGTCCTTCGTCTTTTAGATGATTTTCTCCTGGTAGATTTTCCTTCCACAAAATCAGAGTTTTCTATATTAGCTCTCAAACACACTTTTTCTGAATTGGGCTTCCTCTCTTGGAGGAAAAAATTGTGGGTTCAGTCAAAGTAATTGAATTTTTAGGCATTTCTCTGGATTCAAATCACATGCAAGCTTCACTCCCCCTTGAAAAATTATCCCAAATAAGACAAAGTCAAAAAATTCAAGGTCTTTTTCAAAAAGGGACTTGCTCTCTCTTTTGGGGCACCTTAATTTCGCGATAAGAGATATTCCTTAAGGCAGGTCATTTATTTCCAGGCTTCTTGACCTTTCTAAATCTGCAAAAGCTCTCAGTGATATAGTTACCTTAGACTCAGGATGTAGATCTGAGCTTAAATTTTGATCTCTGCTTCTAGATAAGTGGAATGGCATTTTCTTTTTTCTCAACAATTTAATGGAATCTTCTTTAGCTCTTAATCTATATACTGATGCAGCACCTTCAATAGGGTTTGGGAGAATTTTTGAAAACAAATGGTTTGCGTCTGCCTGGCCAGAAGAATTGCGTTTCTTAGCTGCCGGTGATTCCTCAACAGCCCTATTAGAATTGTATTCGATCGTCGTAGCATGCATTCTGTGGGGTAAACACTGGGCTAGGAAACAAAGTTTGTTTTTCTGCAACAACAAAGATGTGGTTGATAAAATTAATAAGAGTCCATTTATCAACAGGTTCATGAGACATCTTACATGACTGTCAGTTTTGGGGAACTATTCCGTTTAGGAACTATTTCATGCAGAACATATTCCCGGTTTAAATAATCAAGTGGCCGATTCTCTGTCTCGTTTTAATTTTCTTAAATTTCATCTCCTGTGTCCAGCTGCAGCCTTATCAAGCTTAGAATGCCTGCCTTTCAGTCAGCCAAACCATTCTAGATTGAATAACACTCTTCAATCTTATGTACATTCCACTGCGCAGAACACGCAGGGGTTTGGCTAGCTCTGTAATAAATCGTATGACTCTGCATGATCTTATTTCATAAGTTTTTGTGCTTCCTTATCTGTAGCTCCTCTGCCTGTCAATTTATCATATATTAGTGCTTTTATAGTCCACTGCTTCGAGGATTGAAAACTGCAGCCTTCTTCCATCAAAAGTATGGTCACAGGCATTCAATTCCTTATGAAGGCAGTGCCTGAACCCATCTGCCTCCAGTATTTTGGAAAATCCTTCCTTTTCCCTTTTGTCATTCTCACAACTTTTTTTGGTATTCTAAGGGGTGGTGAAATTTCTTCACACACTTGTTCATTTGGCCCAAAACTCAATCTAACATTCAATCTAACTTATGATCAATATTTTACATTATTTTTAAAACACTCCAAAACTAATAAAATTGTCAAGGCGTAACTGGTACATCTCTGAATCTAACACTGTTTTCTGTCCTCTGATTTCTATGCTGTCCTATCTGAGGTGCCACGCCAGTGCTGATCCGCAGGAGTCGTTGTTCGTCATGCAGGCGGGAAAAACAATGTCCAGAGCCTGTTTTTTTTTCTCACCAAGCCTTCTTTTGCCAATTCTGTGGACTGCCCTCGGACCATTATACAGCTCATTCTCTGTGCATCGGCACAGCAACAACAGTGGCAGCATCCGCTCCGGTTTTAACCCTTAAAGCTATGAGAAGATGGTCTTCTGCTGCTTACGAACAATTCCTCCACCCCGCTGTTCGGGCTATTCTTGACGCTCAGAAAGCTATGAGCTCAAGTTTCTGATTTGTTTTGCTAATAAACACATCAGCTAATTCAATTGCTAGTGCTTCTGTTCTAGTATAAAGCTTCTGAATGTGATACTAGATGTTTAATTCCTTAATCTAGCTCGTTTCTCAGAAGGTGGCAGGCATCTTTTCATAGCACTACATTGCAGATTGTTTAAGCAGTTCAGAGACGGATAATTCTAAGGAACAGTGTGTTTTAGCTATTGTGGTTGAATAAGTAATTACAGCCAAGTTAGTGATATTCACCATACAATATAATCCCTAAATTACAGCGGCTTAGACAACACCGTTTCAGGACACTCAGGGGGCAGTTTCCCGGACAGGGATTAGACTAGTCCTAGACTAAAATAAATGTAAGAGCTGTCCAAACTGAAAACAGTTTGACCTGACATATCTTAAAATACATCAGTGCCCTTTGTTTTGCCACAAAATGCACACAAGTAATGTTTTTAGTAAGGCATGTTTGTTAAAACTAGTTATATTTCCTAATTAAACTAAGGTCTAGTCCTGGCTTAAGCTAATCCCTGTCCGGGAAACCACCCCTCAATGTTCTGTTTGGGGGGGAATAGCTAACCTACTTGAAATCACGTGAGCGCCCCTATGCTGCTGCTGGATCCCCTCTTACTGCAAATTCTTAGTGCTCATGAATGGTCAGGGGAGTCATCTGATTATAACATATTGCAATAAATCGCTTCATTGTAGATTTTCAAGCATATAAGTTGTCAAATTCATCCTCTATTATCACAGAAGATTGCCAGGTGGTATTGTTTGGGGGGGGGTATTAATCTCTCACAGTCCTAAACTGCGTGAGCGTTCCCTGATGCTGCTGCTGCTGTCTTCTGACTCTCTGCTATTTCATGGTGCTCATGAAAAGTCAGAGGATCCCTGAACAGAGCCATAACGCCAAATTTCATCTGCTTGCATCTATTGAATAAAGATTTTTTTGTCTGTAAGTTCTTGACTTAATGGACCTGACAGAAATTGAGCGTCAGCGTCAGTTCTGGCAGGCCAGGTAGTCAAGACGCTGCCAACACTATTTTGCTAACAACACTGTCTCATCAGCTGATCTGCTCCAGCTGAGCTGCATTAGCAGGTTAATTTTCCTCACTGCCTAATGGCCAAAGCTAAAACAGGCATCCTATTTAAGCACATTCAGTTTGCACCTACATGCTTGCTGCTCGCTTCAGCTGCCCGCCACCTACCCTGCTCCTCCTGTCGTATAATGTGGCATTTGCTTTATGTCATGTTGCCTGCTCTCACGGGGGAATATTTATCTCTCTGACAGAATTTTTTAAATAGCGTTTATGGCGTATTGGAACCAAACTATTCATATGTATGAGGTCAGATTAAATATTTATATATAGAAATCGGATTAATTTTGTGACTATAGTTTATAGAGCTATAGTTTAGTGTAGTTCCAAAGATATCTAAAGTCAGTAAAATGTTTGACAACAAGGCAAAGTAAGATGGATGGATAAATAAAATTCTGCGTAGAAACCTGCCTAAATTTGATCTCACAATCATTTCTCAAAAGTACTGTAAAGGATGAGACGGGGAATCTTATGCAAGTAAAGTTTATTAGAATAAACAGAGTAGAGGAGAGGAAAAAATATAATCCACAAGGGTCTTAGCAAATCAGCAGCCAACAACACAATCCATGATAGTTCTCCGTGTAGTAGTAAATCCACAGTCTCAGAAGAAATCAGCGGGGAAATGCACAATCCTCAAACGCGGCAGGGAAAATAATCCACAGTTCTCAGAGACCGGTAAATAGGCAGTACAGACGGTGAAAAACACCACCACGCTCAATCGGATCTAGCCTAAAAACGAGACACACCAATGAGCAGAGAAACGGGACACAAAAAGTTCACAGATATGTACAGTACCGGGCAAATGAAGAAACTCTCCCAGCCTAAATGAGGCTTAGTTGAATACGGCCACCGAAAGTCCACAAGATTCAAAACAGTAATCCATACCGGAGGTGAGAGCGAGTACAGAGCGACACCAATCTCTGCCGAGTCCTGGAGGCAAAAAACCACAAAGAGAACAAAAACACGATCAAAAGACCAACGAGAGTCTAGCAAAACATGACAGCGATCACCCGGAAGTAACTCAACGAACGCGCACAGGACACAGCAACCCCGGACCTAAAATAGAGGAGAACAAACACACATCAGCTGGAAAACAATCAGGGATAACGAGAAGGGAGGAGACCGAGAGTGCACATATGAGACACAAAAGGTAAACAAACAAAGAGAGCAACTGGGGCCCGTTTCAATAAGGAGGTTCAACCAACTCTGAGTTTAAACTTAACTCTGAGTTGATTAACCCTGAGATTGGAAACACTGAGTTTTCGGTTTCAAAGCAGCTGATCTGAGTTAGTTCAATCAACTCTGAGTAGAATGACTCTGAGTTAAGTGCGTGCACAGCCACAATGAAAAGCCATCATCAATGGAGCTCAGATATTACGATTTACCATGGCAACAGCACGTGACAAAGAGGTCTTAATCCTTCTTAATACTAAAACTGAAAGTGTTACTGCAAGTGTACAGCAACTACGAGCATATATTTTAAAGAAAAGAGTTGTTTTTGGAAATTGCTACTCTAGTAAATGCGTACATTTAATTTTTCATCACAGTTAAAATATCCGAACTAAATAAACTGAGGACTGTAATTTATTATATTAATTTACATGCAGATGCAATCCCATGTACAAAAATATGACAGCAGCTCCGCTAAAAATGAAATTAAGCATAATACTTTGTCATTAAAGGCTACGAACTTTACAAATGTTTGTCATGAATAAAACAGAAATTCGCCGAGACGGGATTCGAACTCCGATCGCCGACAGTACAACTGCCCTGCCCACTGCGCACAGCACAACCCACTAGACCAGCGATAATGACAGGTGGATACATAAGAAATGCCAGGACAACTTTTTAGATGTAAGAGCACCACAAAGACTGATATTAGTCATATAAGGATATTTAGATATCTAAAATGACTGCAAAAAAATAATAATTTTGCTCACATAAATGTCAGTGGATATGATAAGAAACCACTCGGGGTCTCAAAATCCACTCGCGACATAAATTTAACTTCCTACAAATGAATGCAACATCATCATCTACAGGATTCTCTATAAAAGTACATGACATTTTAGTCACTAAGACGATCTATGCACCTAAGTATATCATATTAGCTTTACAAGTCATTTCAATTTACTGTTTTAATTTTTTTAGTTGAAAGTTTAGTGTAATATATAAAAATATAAAGTCGTAAGTTAAAATGGTTTGCACTGGCAATTTAATTATAACTTAAAGACAGCTAAAAAATATTTTACAGTGTACATGATAAAAATGTGCACAATGAATGAATGTACTAAAGCAACTAACAAGATTAAACACCGCTACTCCTTTAAAAATGGGGAGGAGACCACAAGAAACTCAGAGTTTACAGGATAAAACCTGCTCCCGACCAGGTTAGGTTCAGAGAGTATGTTAATCCGGAAACAGACTCTGAGTATAAGTTACCTCTCCTTCTGAAACAGGCTTGACTTACCCCACCATCTCAGGTTTAACCTACCTCCCTTTTTGAAACGGAAAACTCAGAGTTTCCCTTATTTCAGGGTTAACAAACTCAGAGTTTTCACTTAACCACCTTTCTGAAACGGGCCCCTGATCACACTGGGGTCCTGACAAGTACACTCTTTAAAAAAATGGTTCTATATCGAACCAGAAATGGTTATATATATATATATATATATATATATATATATATATATATATATATATATATATATATATATATATTAAAATACATCTCTGTATTAAACAGCTAAACTCTTAATTACACTATACATTCAAAAATTTTGTTCAAATTATTTCCCTTTTTCCGCATTTTCTGTTTTTATAAACAAAGATACTGCACAGTATATGCAGTACTAATTTTTAGTAACTTTTGTTATGTGTCTGAAATGATGAAAAGAAATCACAATGCATTTAAAGACAATTCATGAACAATCTATTAAATAGAACGACAATTTACACAAGTTGATTGTACATTTGTTTTGTACAAGTATTTAAATTTAAGCATATATTTTATAAATTAAAGTCACTGTGTGCCTAATAGCAAAAGGGTATTGAACATTGAGGAGAAAAAAAAACGCAAACAGTCATTCCACAGATGTCAATGTCGTCCACATATTATGTTCACATTGTCCATTATAAAGTTGATACTTTCAGCTTTGAGAGGATCAGGAGAGCCGTTGAACACTATGGTTGGTGTGGGACCTTTGGGTTCCTGTAAAACAAACATTTCACCTTTTAAGTGCTTTTTACCAATTAACAGAAGCCATCAAATAGACTTAAAATTACCCCATAATAACACAAATAAAGTATGACAACTAGGCAAGCGACACTCAAGAACCAACAAGACTCATAATAATTGATGTTGGGTTTGTATGCTATTTAAGGGTAAACAGAGTAATATTTTTATATTTGCATTGAATGTTACTTTAAATGAAGTGCCTCAAATGCTAATGAAATTACAGAAGACTATACTTACACTATTTACACAGTAAAGGAAGCTGGGATTTTCTTGAAATAATGCTTGCAATAACATAAGTGCAGCATTCCTCACCAGACCTACAAAGATACAAATTATTGTACATTAGGTACAGAAATCAATTACAGGGACATTTTACTCAAAAAAAGAAAACTCATTCAATCACTCGTTATTTCAAAAGTTCACTGCTTTCTTTCTTCAGCAAAACACAAAATTTTTTTTTTGAAGAATGTCAAACCGAACAACGCTGGTTGCAATTTAATGGATTTAATGCAGGTCAATGGGCACCATTGTTGTTCGATTACCATACTTTTTCAAAATATCTTTTTTTGTGTTATGCTGAAGAAAGTGACAACAATTTTCATTTGTGGGTAAACTTTAACTCTTTCTCAGCCAGCGTCTCTTAATTAACAAGTTAACTCTTCAATGGCAAGGAAAAAGTTAATACTAACATTATTTTAATATTTTCACTTATACAATTTATAGGTGCTAGAACCTTTACATTGACAATGCAAATAAGGCTACTTTACACGGGGCAAAGAACAAGCATATGATGTAGTTATCTTCTGTGCTTTCCTCTGCTGTTCCAATGAGATTGGCGTAGAGATGTTTTTTACTTCCTTCTTTTGCACTCCTGATGATGTTTGGGGCCATTTTATTTAGAGATGTTTCCATGTTCTTCACCAAGTCTGTTCCAAACCTCATTGTCATTCCATGCAGCATCTTAAAACACAAAATCTTTATATGTCCTCTTTCAGACAAACAAGTTCCTTAAAGTCTACATTAACTTGAGGTTGCAATTGACTAGTGATGTATTTTTCAAAACACAATGTTCAATAAAAAAATGGTGTGAAATATACAGAATTTAAATTAAGTCCTCAAACACTTTACAGTCTTTAATGCTAAATTCTAAATGAAATACATAAGAATTATCATTAAAACTACAAAACACAGATTTCTTTTATTTTGCTCTTTGATGAACATTAGTGACAGAAGTCAGGTTTACGGGGTCCCTTTAAGCACCTTACCTTTTTGCATCAATGGGGTTTATATTTTAAAGCCAGTGACGTGTCATCTACTGACCATTTATTAACCATGGTTATCTGTGAATTACACTTCACAAACCAAATACGCATAAAAACCTGAACACGTTTGGGTTTTAAAACATTTGAATGTTAAATGTAAGTGTCTTAACAGCTACCATCACATTAACTCTTTCACCGCCAGGGTTTTAAAAAAAAAGTTGCCAGCCAGCGCCAGCGTTTTTCATGATTTTCACCAAATTTTAATGCCTTCCAGAAAATGTTATTCTTTAAATATATAAATATACAATATACCAATTGAAAGAGCAGACCCTCTGCTTTCAAACAAAAAAAAACCGTTTCATCCTACCTTCAGTGGTTCTTTTGTAATCAGCTTTTGAAAATGGGTAGGTTGCTGCAAAAACACCACATTTTGAGCAAAAAGCAGAGATAATTCCATTTTTGTGACGGACTTTTCATAGAGATCCCATTCAGAGCGATCTTTAAAAACAGAAACGGACATGCAGCCACTTGCCATAGGGCAATACTTCCGGGTTTAAAAAGTTGCGGATGGGCGCCACCTGGTGGATAATAGCGATATTGCGGAAAGACGGAAAATCTCGTCATTGGCGGGGAAGCGTTTTCTCTTAATTGACGAGATATCTCGTCAATGGCGGTGAAAGAGTTAATTCATTGTGTGCATCACAGAAAACATGCATATCTAGACTTGTTGCGGATACGAACGCTGCACTGCAATCGTGCATTTATAATACAGACTGGCGGAAAGTTCTTAAATGTGGCCAGAAGTTTACTTTCCTTCAGAATTTAGCTCCAACCCTGATAAAACACTCGTGAACAAGCGAAAAATACTCACGGAATATGTGTAAAACTGCGACAAACATTTACATATCATTTCCCTTCCGTCTTCCACCCGGTTCCCTTGACCATGTGCTTCATTGAAATGACACACCTGTCTCGAATTTCGTCTCCTTACAACACAGCTGTTTTATTGTGATTGGCAATTTAATTTAAAATGATAAAGAAATAAAGCAGGACTGTAACGTAATTCATTAAAACCCGGAACAAAATTTATTTAACAGAGCTTTTATAACTGACGGTTGACGAAGCTCGCCAGTGCTTAAACGTTACCAGCAGTTTTTTTAACTGAGGTAAATATTATAAATGTAGCTTTTAGTATCACAATTTAGCACAAGACCTACTCTAACAAAATAAATATTAACTAATTATACTAAATATTTCAGTAATATCGTTTCAAAAATGTAGAAAGTTTACTTACCTCAGGGTACCAACAAGCAGAAATGCCGGTCCGGAGTCCGAACTGTCACGTCTCGAGGTTCATCTTCGCTTATGTGCAACACATATATACGCCACCAGAGGGCACTATTGCGATTATTTGTTTGTAATGCCCCTTCAGGTTAAATTAAACATTGACAGTATAGAATGTAAAAAATAAAGAAAACACCTGGTTATTCACCAAAAACGCAAACTGTAAGTTTCATGCTAATGTACAAACTTGGATAAAAAAAGCCCACAGGAAACAAATCATACAATAAATTTGAATAGTCTATTTGTTGACTCTCTCTTTATTTGACCACAGCCTATTGACAAAAAAAGATTTGTGAATGAGTTGTGTAGGTTTGTAAATGAGTTGTGTATGTCTGTAATTATTGTGTAATCTTTAGTTTACACTTCAGTCACAAAACGTGAATTATAGAACCATTTTAATAAAAATGGTTCTTTGCCCTCCAAGGGTTCTATATGGAACCCTTTTTTTGGTAAAAGGTTCTATTGGCCAAGTATAGAACCCCATGGTTCTATTAGAGTGTATGTACATGTGATTCATAGAACAAACGTACACACGATTCACTTTCAGGTGTAAAATGTATAAAATCTCAAATGATCTTGAAATTTTGCACAGCTGAACAATTTCATATCTCTAAATTGTATACCATGCCTAATTAATGCCATTGACATATAAAAGAGCAATGTTTAAATCCTTTTTGAGCAGCAAGAATGGGTTATGTTTCCAAAAATTCTTAATAAATAAATTCAAAAATAAATGTACAAAGAATGTATATATATAAAATAATACAAAAAAATTGTAGAGAAATATAAAAACAAACATAAATGAGAATTGGTATTTCTTTATTTTTGTATTATTAGGGGTCAAGCACCGAAGGTGCTGAGACACCTATTGGAATTGTTATTATTATTATTATTATTAGTGATGGACAAATGAGGCTTCCTGAACCACTGAGGCTTTCCAGCCCATTGGTTCGCCAAAAGGTTCATTTACCCGAAGCCTCATGAAACAGTGTGCTCTCTAGTGACACCTGCTGTGCAAAGCAATGTATCCCACACAAATCTATTCATCCTGAGCAACCAAATTGTCATGGTGTGGGCTTTTTCTATTGCCTGTGTATTACAGTAAATAAAGTATTTTACTCTGCTTGTGTTAACCTATGTACACACAACTCACACATACACAACTTTAAACTCCAAACAATATTTGGATTGAGGCGGTTTCTCTTTTTAGAAAGCACCTCTCCAGCCTTAGAAAACACCCTTTCATAGGGCACCGATGATGCTGGACAACACAGGAAGGTTAGTGCCAGCTTATTTAAATTGGGATATTGGAGCTTCTGTTTGTTCCAATATCCCAATGGATCCTCAGTCCTTGCCAGATTTGTCTCTGACAAATAACGATCAACTTCAATTGTTGCATCTGCGGTCACACTGGAGCTCTGTCTGCTGTTATCCACTGTGGTGTCCAGCAGGTGCCAAAGGTCACCTATAATTATAAAAAGAAAAAAAGCTCACTTCTCAATGGTTCAGATTACATGTCAATACAAGTGTGAACATTCACATAAGACATAGACTACTTACCACAGGTTGTAGATTGCCCAGCTTGTGAGGCAGGCAGCTGAGCTGTGGGTGGGGTATCAGAATTTCTTATCACATTCACTAGGGGTGTAACGATACACCAATTGCACGGTTCGGATCGGTTTACGGTTTTGGAGCCACGGTTCGGTCCGATTCGGTTCGGTTTCCTGTGGGTGTAGGGTTCCTGTCATTTTACCAGCAATGCTAAGGAACAATAGATTAACTTAACTTAATAACAACAACAAAAATAACTTGACGTTTTCTTTATTAACTTTGGCAAACAAACTTAAAATCAAACTTTAACTGTAGTAATGCAGGACTGTAATTAGCTGTTTATCAGGTGATGAATATCATTCCTTAGCTAAAATGCTGAAAATGTTACTGTTGAAGTCAACTAATGCATGAAATAAATGTACTATGAATCTGTAAATCTGAGTATAATGTGGGTTTATTATCAGTAATGAACTAATCAAGGTAATCATCACACACACACACACACACACACACACACACACACACACACACACACACACACAGAGCAGCTTGTGCAAGCTTGTGACTGCTCAGAAAAAATAGCCTAGTTCAATAGAAAATATCAGATTTAAGTTTGACCAGTTACAACTAAAATATTTGATTCTTCCGTGACTTTAAAGAAGTCTCTTGACAAAAACAAACGTTTATATCAAGATGTATTTGTCATACACGCTGCTACTTCACCTACGATCTAAAATAATACTTTATTTTTGTCAGAGCAGATAATATAAGACTTGTTGTATAATATACACATATTCACACCTGGTTTTAAGAAGCATTTAATTAAAAATAAACCCCTAAGATGGGATGAAGACGTCTTAAAAACATTTAAAAGTTTATCCCTTGTCAAAAAATCCTATAGGATTTTTAATAAGAATCCTGTACAGGAATCCAATTAGAATTTCTATCATATTTTGGAACCGTTCCATTAGAAAAATCCTATAGGATTCCATTAGAAAAATCTTATAGGATTCCACTAGAAAAATCTTATAGGATTCCATTAGAAAAATCTTATGGGATTCCATTAGAAAATTCTACAGGATTCCATTAGAAAAATCTTATAGGATTCCATTAGAAAAATCTTATAGGATTCCATTAGAAAAATCCTAAAGGATTACATTACAAAACATCTATGGGATTCCATTAGAAAAAATCCTATAGGATTCTATTAGAGGATATTTCTAAAGGATTTTAAGACACGACAAAAATATCCTTTAGGATAATTTGTAGAGGATTTTAATGGGATCCAATTAAATTTTTTGTTTCTTAAAATATGCTTTCCTCTTTTTGATTTTGTACATTGTTGTTACACTGTAAAACCCGAAAAGTTAACTCAACTTAAACCGTTTGAGGAAACCGATGGCCTTAAACCAAACATTAGTATAAAAAATGATGACAGAAAAGGGTAAAATTATTACAGTTTATTAAACAATTGTTTATTTTACAAACATTTTTTTGCTTTTCTGTCCAAATTCACATTAAAACTAATATTAGATTTACACATTCCTTTATGAAATATATCAAGTATTCCTTTATGACTTTAATAGACTCAGTGTATTGCACACTTTTAATAAATCAGTGTACTGTTCCTTAACTCAAACGACATTTAAACATTTTTAAGACGTACACATTTCCCATGAAATTTCCAAATTACACAGGGTCACATTTGTCTATGCCAAGCATTGAGAAAAAACAAACATTATTGTTTCACTGATAAAATTGTGGTGTACTCACAGCATAATAAGTAACTGAATAGGTCCACTTGTAGTAACATTTCTTTAGTTTTTGTTGTGTTAATGACAGTTGGTAGATGAAAGTCAGTCAACCTCCTCAATGGTAAAGATCCAAAACTGCTCTAGACACGTTCATACTTACCTGTGAGAAAACACAAAAGTATGAATAAATGTTTCACTAACAGAACTGTGGTATACTAACAACTTAAATAAATGTGGTACCTTTAAAGTTTTTGCGTGTGAATGATGGTTGGTTGAGAACAGTCAGCCAGTCTCCTCAATGGTAAAGATCCAAAATTATGCTGGATGCATTCGTGCTAACCTGGGAGAAAACACACAAATATGAATTACTTTTCCACTTACAGAACTAGGGATGTGCATTTATGTCATTTTTTCATTTCGATTAATCCATAGGTCTGAAGAACGAGTACTCGATTAACTGGGGCGGGGCAATCAAAGGGGCGTACACGTCATGGTGAAAATGAAAATATTTTTATTAAAAACACTGAAATAAAACGTAATTTTGAAGAAACTACGACAGAACAATGAACACATACTAGATTATTAATGAATTAAATGGTTTTAACAGAAACCTCTAATAGGAATAGCTGCGTGATGAAGTGAATCTAAAGGGTTAATAAGCACAAACCGCTTTCTATATGACGCACTATAAATATAGTAAGCCTTTATACAACATAAATGTACATTGTGCATCTATTTGCATAAAATGCTAGACTTCAACTAAGTTTTCAGCTAAGTTATGTACAGAAAGTTTAACTCCCATTGTGGATGTGCACCATAAACAGCGCCCTTTTAAACACGTCCAGTCAAAGCACAAGCTTCATAACATTAAGCAGCTTTAAGTCTTTTGCTATTATTTAGCGATTAGCTGTGGCGTGTCATCCCCTTACCTGTTCTCAGTCAAGATTTAATGTTAATGCTCGTATGGCTCTCTGGTATCTTTTTACATTGATGTTTAAATATGAGATGATAACCGTCCCCTTACCTGTTCTCAGTCAAGATGTAATGTTAATGCTCGTATGGCTCTCTGGTATCTTTTAACATTGATTTTTAAATATGAGATGATAACCCATTGAACTTTGACGGCGCTGTACTTTTTCACCTGACTGACTGTATTTCTGAAAAACAGGGCATCTTTTTAAACAATAATGCCTCAGTGATGTGAGGTGTGACCGGCTTCACGGGATCGGCGAGTTGCCGCGCATTGCGCGGATCGAGGGGTTGCCGCGTGCACGGCGGGTGGGCGGAATTATCTGTTTGTTTTTGAATCATGCATGGTAATGTTACAGATGTCATACGCCGGTCTGCATAGCTCAACACGACGTCAAACACGCATCTCCAGACCCAGCCTTTACTACCACATGCGCTTGTAATGCTAACCAGACATCCAATGCCGTCATATCCACAATAAATAAATAAATAAAGCCGCATGATCATCGTTTTTGTGATTGATCATCGATGCCACGTTCGAGTACTCGTGCCCATCCCTATACAGAACTGTAGTATACTCACAACATAATAAATGTGGTAACGTTACCTTTAAAAGGTTTTATGAGTGAATGGCCATCCGTCAGTCCTTACTGAGAGAAATTCTAATTTGCGCAGGAAACACTTGTGCTAAACAGTAGGAAAACACACACAAGTATGAATTAATTTCCCAATGAAAAAACTGTTGTGTACTAAACATAACAAATGTGGTAATGTTACCTTTAAAAGGTTTTATGAGTGAATGACCGTCCGTCAGTCCTTACTGAGAGAAATTCAAACTTGCGCGGGACACACTTGTGCTAAACAGTAAGAAAACACACACAAATATGAATTAATTTTCAATTGAAAGAACTGTGGTGTACTACCCAATATTAAAAGAACAAATAAATGGGGTAACATTACCTTTAAAAGTTTTTTATGAGTAAGAATGACCGTTTGGTCGAGAACAGACAGCCAGTCAATAAGTCCTTACTGAGAGAGATTCAAACTTGCACGGGAAATGTTTTTGCTAAACAGTAAGAAACACATAAATATGAATACATTTTTCACAACTGTGGTGTACTCAAAACATAATAAAAAAAATGAATAAATGTGGTAACGTTACCTTTAAAAGGTCTTGAATGACCGTTTGGTTGAGAACAGACAGACAGACAGAAAGTCAGTTAAAGTTAGTCCTTACTGAGAAAGAAACACACATAAATATGAATACATTTTTCACTTACAGAACTGTGGTGTACTCAAAGCACACTAATCTGCTGATAAAAATGAGTCTGAGGTCAAATTGCTGTATCAATGTCGTGTTGTTTCATCGTATGTCCAACATTACACAAATTACTGTAACCGGGTGAGTATTACAATGTAGAGTCACGACAAACAACATGTTTTTAAAGTTTAAAGATGCTTTAAAGGACAAGTTTGGTATTTTAGACTTAAAGCCCTGTTTTCAGCTTGTTTATGGTGAAATAGAATGGTTTTGACTGAAATTTCAACATTTGCGGCTGCCCTGGGAATTTTCGCGTGTTTGTGTTTCAGCTCAGACCTCTACAATGGGTTTAATGGTGCACTGGAACAATCCTTCCTAAAATGCATTAAACTTTCGTTTACAAAGACGTGAAACTCACCGAGTGGTCAGGGGTGTTCACTGGTATGCTCACACAAAAATCGCTCCAAAAGACGCATTCCAACAGGTTTTATCGTAGTTTTTGCCAACTCCATTGACTTGTATTAGATGTGCTGTGAGGTACATATTACTCCGCGCCGGGAACTTTGTTTCTATTCTTGCAATTGGCAAAGGCGGATTAGCGCCACCACCTGGGCTGGAGTGTCTATTATTCAAGCTCTAAGCGGAAGAATGTACGGGTGTGAGGCGTTTGGAAAAATAGGTCCACAAGTTAACAACGAATGCTAAAACAGCTGTTGGAAAGCATCTTTTGCAGCGATTTTTGTGTGAGCATGTCAGTGAACACCCCGGACCACTCGGTGAGTTTCACGTCTTTGTAAACGAAAGTTTAATGCATTTTAGGAACGATTGTTCCAGTGCACCATTACGCCGGATTTCCACCGACTGCGGAGCGGCTGCAGATCTGCTCCGCTGCGTAACGGCTCCGCACTCCGCCGTCCGCCAATACCCACCAGTTCCGTATTGGTTGCAGAGCGGCTGCGTGCTGAAGTGACGAGGACATATGAGGTCTCGCAAATTCACGTGATGATCACGCGATACCTAGTTCTGTCTCCGCCAATTATGACTTGAATTATGACGTTTTTACAAACCAGCCCAGATCACAACACGAGATCTCGCGTAGAAAGAGCAGTACATCAAATCCATCCAAAATTCAAAAAATAAGAAAGCTGCTAAAACCATTTATTTATGCTCTATCTTTAATGTATTTATTATTCCATATACTTTACCATTTAACTCCCCCTGTCTCTGTTCTTGTCTATTATTTGTTATTTCTATATTAATGACTTTTTAATGTTTGTATTGCAAAGATTTAATAAAGAAAAAAAACACGAGATCTCGCGAATTCAGGTATGATCACGCGATAAAGTCATGGCTCCGCCCTGCGGAGCTGTCCGGCATCCGTCAAAAATAGAAGCTCTGCGTATTTGTGCCGGAGGGCTGCGGATGGCCGGAGCTGTGACGGATTCGGAGCGCAGTCAGTGGAAATACACACATTGACTTGAATGGAAACCGATTGACTCCGCCGCCGTTCCGCAACGGATCCGCAGCCGTTCCGCAGTCGGTGGAAATTGGGGGTTAAACCCATTGTAGAGGTCTGAGCTGAAACACAAACCCGCGAAAATTCTCAGGGCAGCCGCAAATGTCGAAATTTCAGTCAAAACCATTCTATTTCACCATAAACAATCTGAAAACAGGGCTTTAAGTCTAAAATACCGAACTTGTCCTTTAAAAAGGTTGAAAGAGTTTGCAGTGCTTACCTGTTAGCTCTTCATATCTGTATCCTGGCTGTTGCTTACTTATTTGGTTTAAGTTATGGTTAATCATTTGCAGTTTTTGAGTTCATATCACAGTTTTTATTAAGTGAAATTAACTTTAAAAAATAATAAGTTTAAAAAACTCATTTCGTTTAGTGACTTACACTGTTAGGTTTTACAGTGTATATACATCAAAAATAAAACAAACAAGGCTGAGATAAGAGGTTATGGGCTAAATAACCAAGGAGCACACATACTAATAAAAAGTATATGCTTTGGATAAAGCCGTCCACCTAAAGCATACATGTTTCCACCTGGGTGGTCCACCTGGGGTTACATCATGTGTATATATAATATTTATGCATTTGGAGACGCTTTTACCCAAAGCAACTTAAAGTGCATTACAAGCTGCTTATTATTTGTATCAGTATTTGTGTTCCCTGGGTTCAAACCCACGATGACCTTTTGCATTGCAAACGCAATGCTCTACCACGGAGTTATACATGAACAGCTCTAAGGCTCTAGAAGCAGAAAGGGTAGTCATGTTGTTTTTTGTGTTAATAAGAAAACAATTAAAACCCAGCAAAACCATACTTTGTAATTATGCTGTGTTTGAACAAAACTATTTCTTACCTTTTTTGAATAGAGTATTAGAGACCATTTGTTTACGCACTGATAACAGGTAAAACATAACAGACACAGTGACAAATGCTTATAACTGTAATTATTTTATTACATACTGTAATCATATTATATTTGTTACTTTCAAAAGGTAAAAAAAATCTATATTACATTAACGTGAAATATCTTTTAATGCAAAGCAGTAATTTTCACAAACAATGACTGTGGTGCCTTTTTGACATCTTACATTCATCTGCACATTTCTGGGAGATGGTCTTCCACTAAGTTCCATATGGAATTCATTTTTGAGGTAGCCTATAAAATAAAAAAATAGAAAACATATTTTAACAAACCAAAATTAATAAATAATGTCATTAGTTGTAAATTCTGTTCATAGTCTAAATTTAGAGATTTGAGAAAGTAGAATTGTTTTAGAAAAAACAGATCTGTGGACATACATAGTAATATACTTTAAGTAGGTTGGTTTCTACACAATTTGAGACCTTTAATGGCTGATTGTTTGAATTGCATGAAATAACCAAGAAAACTCTCTTACAATGTAGTGAGCAGATCGCATGAAGTGTCAGTGTTGTTAAAATGAAGTGTTAACTGTTATTCTTATCAACTGAAGATTTAAAGTTACCACATTTACACCATAAGTACTTTATACACTAGATTTACATTACAACAAGCTGACGTGCTGAGCCACGCGCTGACTGGTGTTTGTTCATTCATGTGTTCACATAAAGTATGACTTTTCTTTCCCATGCACGGAGAAAAGACAGTAACATTAGACATAACTGCGGTGTCCATAATAGTTTACCATGGTTCTCTCTTATAATAATAATATAACAATTGTAAAACTTTGTTTGTAGTTACCTCTATTCTGGTTAAAAAGGCGAGTTCAGTTTGAGAAAAGTGACGCAAGCTCTTTGACGTGCAGCAAAACTGTTATGAACTAACATCAACAAAAAAGGTCGATAACTTATCATTAGTTACAACAAACATTTAATGCCTATCCAGTTTTGTCGTTTTATTACATGGATTTGCGTATTTTGCACGGATACTCACTCTCTCACTTCATTCATAACGGTTAAGAATGTTGCTGGGTAACGGGAACAACAACAGTAGCTTATAATGAGAAATTATATTTTACACACGCTTACATTTCTAGACTGTGCAAAATATTGAAAAAATAGTCAAACTTAGCCACTTACCAGTTGTTTGTGCTCCTCAGAGTTTCCATTCAGACGAACTGAGTTGTGGCTAGAAGGGATACTAGCCGGCTTTCAGCTGTGTCCAAAATCTCGTGAGCTCTCGCCGAACGAGCGCTGTTTTCAGCTAAACCCAACATCTCGCGAGATTTGGTCGTAGCTGTACTTCATCTAGCCAGAACCCTCAAACTGCTGAAGTTTTTGAACAGGCCAAAGGATGCCTATGCCCAATGTTAATGACTACAAAGTGTGATAGGGAAGTGTAGTCATTTTATGTATAAATATACAAATTATTTTATTTGTATTTTATTATGATTACTTGAGAAAGACACAATTTATTGTTGCTGTTGTTGTTGTTGTTATTATTATTATTTATTACTGGTGCTCTTTGCAGTTAACTACATGTGTGATTTCTTATATAATAGAAATCTAATAAGTCAAATATGATCCTCTAGGTGAAAATGAAATTTTTAAAGGGTGTATAACAATGTCAAACAGGATTTGTAAAATCAAATACAATTCTAAAGGATACACTGAAAATCCACTAAAATAAATCTGAATTTCCAATAGGATTGTATAATCCTTTAGAATCATACAGGACAAATTAAAATCCATTAAAATAAAGCTGAATGCCCAATAGGATTTTAAGAATCCTTTAGAATCCTACAAGACAAAGTTAAAATCCACTAAAATATATCTGAATGTCCAATAGGATTTTAAGAATCCTTTAGAATCCTACAAGACAAAGTTAAAATCCACTAAAATATATCTGAATGTCCAATAGGATTTTGAGAATCCTTTAGAATCCTACAAGACAAAGTTAAAATCCACTAAAATATATCTGAACGTCCAATAGGATTTTAAGAATCCTTTAGAATCCTACAAGATTCTATGAAATTCTAATAGGATTTTTTGACAAGGGATTAACGTCAGATATAAGTTCTCTGTCACCATCGGTGCGTGTATACACATGTCTTAATCAGAGACTTGGTTAAAGGATCCCCTAAATCTAAATGAAACTCTTATTTTGCCATAGCGGACAGAATTACATTTATTACGTTTATTTTAACAGATATGACCGCACACCCGGTGCGTTCTCAGGCTCCGCCAGAGAGTGATCTTTAATACGCATGAACCTAGAGAGCAGGTTATGAAAAGATTAACGGAGCTCGTGAACCGTTTAAAATTTTATTTAGTTTAAAATACACAGGCTTTCGTCTAAAGAAACAGACAGGACCGTTGAACATCGGCCCCCGCTGTGAGACACTCTGGTGGCTACGGGTTTGAGAAGCGCTGGGACTAGAAGTGAGGGGTGAACGAGCACACAGGACGGAGACCGCTCGTGACACCTGACAGAAAACTGGACAGTCTAAAACAATAAAACTTTTTTGACAGCAATAAACATGAAAGCACACTCTTGACAAAAAACACACACGCAGGAAAAAACATCATGTTGATTGACACGTCGTAAAACGATCACAGTCCGGACAGCCGATGTCTAAAACCCCCATTAAATAGGATTGTCAAAACTAGACAGCATGTACACCGTTTGATTGATAGTCCCGCCCACCTGTCAAAAGGGGTAATAAATCATATTTTGACATATACCGTGTCGTTACAATTACTTGTATGTCCCGTAATTGCGCTGTTCCTCTGAGCAATGATGGAATGGTCCATTTTACTCAGAAATTCCACTGCAGATATATTTTTTAACAATAGGTGAAACATTTGCTTCCACTCTTCCCTAATAAAGGACAAAAAGGAGATGTTTTTTTCACAGAATGAACTCATTTTCCAATTAAACTTCACACTGCTATTATTTTGATCATGCCGCTTTCAATAAATGTTTCTCTAACTCAGAATAAGTAGTGTGGATATTACAAATGGGTCTATTGTTTTTCAAGATTCAAGATTTTTATTTGTCACATACACAATTATATAGAGCATATGTAATATAATCAGCAGTGAAATGTGAGTCAGGTCCGCTCCATGGACAGTGCAATTATTAAAGTAAACAACACAGTTGAACAATATACATAAATATGGCTATAAAAGGAATGGAATGCAAGTAAACAATAAAAATATGAGAGAAAAAAAATATAAAGAGATAAAGATGTATACTGTAGAATTAAATAATTAATGGAAAATAATGTGCATGAAGGTACACTGTAGTCTTAAATATTAAAATACATGGGTATGTACAAAAGACAATGTGCATATGTAGCGTGAGGGGCTCAAAAGACCCCAATATGTACTTGTTACTCGACTACGCCACCCTGGGATCTACCCATGGGAAATACTAATTTACATTAAACAGGTTCAGTGTGTACCAAATAAAAAGAAACAGAGACAGATTTCTTATTTTAGTGTTGAATTTTATTAACCTCCTCAACACATCCAAAATAGATTAAAATATAAACCTTTATTATTGATACCTTATTTTATTTAAAACTGTAACATGAATCATATTAAAAGGATACCAACTGTTACAATTACCAATTAACACCAAACATTCCAGTGGATACAAAATAAGGCTGATAGACCACGGGTGCAGGCAGAGGCGTCATGCCCATTCAAACCGAGGGGGCACCTGCCCCCTTGGTTTTTTTGAGCCAATGGATTTTGCATCCAACCTCACAATCAAATAAGCGTCCATTAATCTGTTATTTGACTTTTAATCTGTTTAATATGCACAATATTATACATTCTGTGCTGCATCCTTGTCACTTTTCGGAGATTTTCGCCGTTTTGATAGTGTTCTGATCATGTTACATTACTTTTATTCTGGCGGCTGCAGTCAGAGCAGTCGCAGACGTCATCAGCGTCTGGGCGCGCTCACGAGCTCTATCCTGTTGCTGGCTTGCTGCTGCATTTGGCTATCTGAGGAATTAAAACGTGTTAGAAATGCTCACAACATTTCCAAACCCCAGTACGGTAATGTGCGGTTAACCTCCTCTGTGTAGGAAATGTATGGTTTTAAATGTGACAGTTTCAACGTTATATTAGTAGAGATTCATCTTCTTGGCACAACGCCAAAGTTCGCCAGAGTTCACGCGGGCGCGGAATCTCACATGCTTACATGAGGTAAAAATTAATGCAAAAATGTATTCCGTTCCTCTAATAATTTTATCTAAACATATTTTTTAAAATCATTATTGAACATTAAAATCAATCATAAGCTATATAAGCTATATAAGCTATAAGCTATATAAGCTATAGCTTATGTCATTTTCGTTGTTTATATACTTTATGGGTTTAAAATTACATTAATTTTATATGATAATGTAGTTGTTGTGCAAAATGCATTAATGACACAATTAAACAAGCCATTAAGACTTAAATAAAACATGCCGTTTCAGATGTAAATATGACGCAAATGTGTCATTATTCCGATTGAATAGTATTTGATATTAAAGTTAGTCATCACTCTTATTTTGGAGGTTTTTGCATGAAAGCAGGGGTTTTCAGATTGTTAGAAATGTATGTGCCATGGAAAAGACTGAAAGCTCTAATATTTCGTTTGATGTCTGTGTATGCACAAATTTCTGTGAGCTGTTGACACTGTGCCCCCTTAAAAAAAATGGTGCATGACGCCCCTGGGTGCAGGCCCACTTTAACCCCAAAAGGTTCACCCAAAATGGTGCCTGTAAAGGAAAACACATCAACACACACACACGCGTGCACACACAGACACACACACACACACACACACACACACACACACACACACACACACACGCAAAGTGCCACACACCGTAAATTCACAAAATGCACACAGCATGCAGTGTAGACCGTAGCACAGATTCCACCATCAAAGGACCAACACCCACAATCCAACCAGTGCTCCCAGATGATCCACTGGAAAGGAACAGATACACAAAATCAGTTGGTTATCATACAGTAAAATATCTGCAAACAATCCCCATAGTCTTTTTAACAATCAACTAAACACAGCATCCATACAACGTGATGGGTGCCTTAAATAAAGAAAAACAAACAAACATTAAATCACAAAACCCAAAAATAAAGGGTAAAGAAGGACAGCAGTGACAAAATGCAGTTCCTAAAAAAACAAAATAAAACATTAGAACTGCATAATCACATCATATAACTAAAAAAAACACATGTTTAGCATTATTTATTTAAAAAAACCCTACGAACCCCTACGTTTAACCAGGCCTGCACAATACCATACTCAAATGGCAAACAAACAGCACATCCACAGTACGCTGCCAAAGAGCAAATCTGATCACCCTAAAACCAAACTATTACAGATTAAAAAGCAGGATAACAATCAAACACCACACGGGAAAATTATCCTCCCTTACCTCTTATTAAATGCACAACACTTGCACATGAAGGATAAACACAGCCTATGGAAGAGAAAAACCCCATAAAACAATACTTCTTTCTAACTGAACACAAAAGAAAACAACATCGATTGCTCACCTTATTAGAGAAGAAATCTAACGATGAAGCAAACAGACAATCAAGCAGCAACCATTCCTTACAGCTGCTCAGACACTTTATAAGAGTACGGAATCCGAAGCGTTTGTTCATTTGCTCACGCTAATCGGGACACTTCCTCTTAAAGGGGCAATGCACTCACTGGGGCCTACCCCTTAAAGGGGCTACGTTTATGCTTTTAGAAAAAGGTACATTTTAAGATAAAAGGCCCCATAAAAGGACCTCACTACAATCTACCCCCCTTTTGTTATCGGCGCCCCGACGATAAGAGAAAAACTAAACCCATGGCCTAAAAACAGCCAATGTCATATTACTAGACCCAGGGACTTGAGAGGCTGCAGCCCTATCAACTCTACTTATAGCTACTGGCAAATGATGAGGATTGGAATGTCTTCCTGCAGTCTCTCTGGTACTCCGTCTGGGCTGAAATCCACTAGTACTAGGAACAGAATCCCAACTTTCGTCCGTGTGATTTACATCATCAACGACTGGGACACCCACTTCTTAACTCAAGGTACGTTCAACAAGATCCAAAATTGGGGCCTCTTCTACAGACTGAGGAGCAATCCACCAATCTCCCTCCAGCTCTTCATAATCATCTGATGAACCATTATCTGTTGATGGAACCGGGGATGCAGGTGGCAAGTTAACAGGTGCAGCTCGAAGATGGACACAATGCACATGTTTGACATTACCACTTCCATGAAGGGGCAAGATGGAATAGACAGCCCCACCGTCCTTGGGGGCTTTAATTATTCTATAAGCTGTAGGCCCCCAAACATCTTGGATTTTTGCTCTTCCTCGAATATCATTAGCTCGAAGATAGACCAGCTCACCTTCCCTGAAACCCACAGAAGTCACCTGCTGGTCATGACGCTCCTTCCGAAGGACTGCTGCAGCTTTCAGCCGTTCCTTAGCTGTATCAAAAGCTATTTGCAGACGTTGGCGCTGCTCTTGCACCCACTCACTCACAGATCCTGTTACGGGCTCCTTAACTCTACCCAAAAGAAAGTCAACAGGCAAATGAGGTTCTTGACCAAACATTAAAAAATAAGGGGACTCCCCTGTAAATTGATGAATAGTGGTGTTATATGAAAAAATTATCTGGGGGAGATAAAGGGGCCAATCATGCTTCTGATCTGGCTGAAGAGTTCTCAGAAGGCCATGCAACGTCCTATTAAATCGTTCGCACTGTCCATTTCCTTGGGGATGATAAGGAGAAGTGCGGGTCTTCTGGATTCCATAGAGTTCACACAACTGCTGAATTAGAGCACTTTCAAAATTTCGACCTTGGTCGGAGTGGATACGAGCAGGCACCCCAAACTTATAGAACCACTCTTGAACAAGTACTCTTGCCACTGTAGGGGCCCGTTGATCTCTCGTAGAAACTGCCTGGGTAAACTTAGAGAAGACATCAGTCATAATTAAGACATGCTCTCTTCCCTTGAGCAATCGAGAAGGGTGAAATCTATGGCCAAGATCTGATTTGGTCTAGAGGCCAACAGATGCCCCATTGGAGTACGAGTTATGGATGGAAGGGGTTTTGCCATAGCACATCGTTGACAGCGCTGGCACCACTGTTTTATATGTTCATACATCCCTGGACAATAGCATCTCTGCCGCACCAACTCCATTGTCCTCTCGATGCCCTGGTGCCCGTGACCCTGATGCAACTGCTGCAATACTTCTTCCCTCAAGGCTTCAGGTAGGATCAACTGGTATTGTTTTTCACCACCATCGGGCCGGTGGAATCTATGATACAGGAGCCCCTCTTGATCAAACAAACGAACCCACTGCCGTACCAGTTCTTGAACAGACCTAGAAAGTCTTTTCCGTTCCAACAGATCAGGGCTTCTTTTCTGATGCCAAAAATTAAGAAAAGGGCCTATAACTGGATCCTGTTGCTGAAGAGTGATCAAGTGATTAATGTCATGACTTGGGAGCACAGAAATTGCCAGTTGTGTTACCAAAGTAGGTATTAAGTCAGGATGTAACTGCAAACTTTCTGGAAGGGAAGTCCCTGGAAGAAGAGGTTCTAACCCTGATGATATGTCAACAGAATGGGGTTGCCTTGAAAGAGAGTCTGCATTAAAATTTGTTCTTCCTGAGCGGTAACGGATTGTAAAATCAAAGTCAGATAACTGGGCTGCCCACCTCTGTTCAGTCGCTCCCAATTTTGATGTATTCAAATAACTGAGTGGATTGTTGTCAGTCCACACAACACACTTATGTCCCAAAAGATACTCACGAAACTTTTCTGTCATTGCCCACTTCAAGGCCAAAAACTCAAGCTTCATAGAGCTGTAATTGGACATATTTCTTTCAGAGGGGGATAAAGCTCTGCTGGCATAGGCAACTGGCCTTATTCGCCCATCCTGATCTTGAGACAGCACAGCTCCCAAGCCACTATGACTGGCATCAATCTCTAAAATAAAAGGAAGAGAAAAGTCTGCATAAGCCAACACCGGGGCAGTGGTCAGGGAGACTTTTAAGTTATTAAAACTCTCTTCACACTTCTTAGTCCATGCAGTTCCTATTGGGTGCCTTGCACCCGTCCTATGGTGTTTGCCAGTAAGCGTAGCAACCAGATGATGCAATGGTGATGCTAATTTGGAGAAACCCTACACAAAACGTCTATAATAACTGGCGAATCCAAGGAATGATCTCAGCTCAGACACTGTGGTGGGATGACCCCAAGTTGACACAGTCGCTACCTTTTCAGGGTCGGTGGAAACACCCTCTTCAGTGATCACATGGCCAAGATACTTCACTTCTGTCTGAAAGAAGCAGCATTTTTCCAGCTTAACTTTTAGTCCCTCCTTCTGTAGTCTAGACAGCACAGACTCCAACCAGGCAAGGTACTGATCTACGGTAGACGAAAACACAATAACGTCATCCAGGTACAACAGTAAAGACTGAAAATGTTGTGCCTTTCCATGCGTCTCAGGAATGTGCTAGGTGCATTGCAGAGGCCAAAGGGCATACGATTGAATTCAAAAAGTCTAAATGGCGTGCAGAATGCAGTCTTCCTCTTATCCTTCTCAGCCACGGGCACCTGGTTGTATCCACTGGCCAAATCTAAGGTAGAGAACCATTTAGCTCCAGAAAGTGCATCCAGGGATTCTTCAATGCGTGGTAATGGAAAGGCATCTCGACGAGTCTTACTGTTTAGCTGTCTATAGTCCACACACATCCGCAGGCTTCTGTCTTTCTTTTTAACAAGAACTATAGGGGATGCATAAGGACTGCAGCTCTCCCGAATCACCTGGGCCTCTAAAAGCTGGTTTATATGGGCCTTAACAGTATCATAATCAGATGGAGGTATACGTCTGTACCTCTGCCGAACAGGCACATCATCGACTAAGGGAATTTCATGCATTATAGGATCTGTACATCCCAGGTCACTCTCATGTGCTGAAAAGACAGAAGCATATTTACTCAACAAGTCTCTCACCTTCAGCTGATCTAATGCAGACAACGCCTGCAGATCTACTGTTGTATTTGATATCCCGCCTGTATTCCCTAAAATACCCCACCTCAATAGAATTCAGCAATTCATCATCCGCATCACTCTACAAATGTACATTCAGATAAACCAAACCAACACTGCAAAATGATTGACTTTATCTCACCTCTCAATTGAGTGCGTTGTTAGGTATTTAGTAACCTTGGGCGGTGTCCGGGCCGGGCTCAGCTGGATCCGGCTCTAGGGCGCTGGTCTATGATTTGTCCAAAAGCAAACTATCTCGTTTCAACAAATAAACTCACTCAGAGACTTATTTAAAAGAAAGTTTACGAATCGCCATAGACAGATGGCTTCGGTTTAATGAACAAAGTTTTTCATAACAAACAATATCAGCTACAGAAATAAAATACGAGTAGTCTTCACCACGAGGAACGGCGCAGATCTAACTGTGCCTCCCACATTTATAGTGCTCAAACCCCCCATGATGACACCAGGGGACTTTCAGCCTCTTTCCTTATCTGGACACAAATCCGTTCACTTCTTCTTTTAATCATGCACAGACTTCCTTTCTTAAGCAAGTAAAACGTTCGTGACATGAAGCAACCCAAAAACATACTATCACATAAAAAGAAAAATCAACTTCATTCCTTTTAGAACAGATTTGTTACCTTTTCTCTTTAACAAGGAAAACATATACTTATATCTATGGCCACCCTATAGAATTGGTGGCCTTCATTTCTCTATATATTAACAAAGAAAGAAAAATCACAAGTTGCTCAGGCACGGTGTTGCAAAACCACCTGGTACCTCTTTCTGCATGCACGCGAGTCCTGCGTGACACAGGTTACTAAACACATAAAAAATCACACATATAGTTGGACGGCGCTGAATCCTTAAATTATTAAAGATTCAACCTCGTCCATCATATTTCTTAAATTTGTCCTTTTATCGGATTCGGTTGCGGCCCTTTCCATTTCCCGTATTAATTTTATTAACATCTTATTCGTCCGTTCTTGATCCTTAATCATTTCAATCATTACTGTGGTAGTTCTGATGAACTCTTCTTTGCTTATGCGAGCGTTACTTCCGTCTTCTCTTTTGCTCCTCCTTCTTCTCTTTGCCTTTTTCTTTCTGTAAACCTTGATTAATTAAATCATTGGGATTAACTTTAATTCACTGAGGCGTGTATATTGCATTTCATCTCTCTGGTCATATGGCCCCTCTGACACAACCTTTTTGACCCAAGCTTGTACTTCCACTTCCTCTTTTCCCAACATGTGGTCTCACGCTATCTCTTGCAAATGCTATCTTTTGCAAAACCTGTGAAATTTCGGTTGACTAGTAGATTGCACCTAATCCCTTTGGGTCATATGGCACATCTGACACAACACCCTCTCTTGCAATCATACTATCAACCCCTTCAGTTCTATTTCAATTTATTCTTTCATACTCTTTTATATTTTCATCAATGCACACATCAAATACGTTTCACTTGTTCTTTACCAGTATGGTTCCTGGTACTTCCTTGCTTTAATTGGCCCCATTGAGCTTTCATTTCTATGATATTCATGGGTTATGGCAAACTCTGGTTCGATCCATGGCTACAAAGATCTTTATCAGTCTCAGAAAAGCTAACACTTTTTCGATCTCTTCTAGGTGGAGTTTAGGCCAACCGAGAAACCGTCTGAGTGTTTTTCCGACTGGGTTGTCAGCGCCTTCCGATTCCCGTGACCATTTGTCACACATACCCGAACTCTCAATGGTTGCCATTCTCATAATATCTTGTACCTTTAGCCGTTTTTTCTTTTCTTATACTCATTGTTCCAAATTATATTCTTGTTCCTACACAATTTCATCATTCTTTGGAAAACAAACGTATTTTCAGTAGTACATTTTGTTATTCGCTTTGGCTTAACACTAGCAGCTTAATTGGGTATTATTCACTTTTCCCCAACCTCTTATATTGGTCTGTTTTAGTCATATTTAATTTTTCCAAAATCATACATACATATGCCTTCATCGATTTAAACATTCATGTTCTTATGACTGATTGTCCCAAAATACATACAAATAAACAAAATGAAAAAAACAAAAATTTGTTCACTTCTTGATTAATTATAACAGCCTGGTTTACATTCTTTAGTTTTCTTCTTAAATCGATCCCATCTGCTCATTAATATCAAAATTGCTAATAGAACAATGTTTCCGTTGTTCATAAAAAATCCTAACACGAAAATTCCCATAGTCATAATTCCTATAACGATCCAGAGGCTTGCATATTCTTTGTATCTTGATATCATCACCCCTGTGAGACTTAGTGTCTCAATTATCATTAATGCCACTTCACACCAGTACATTATATCCTCAACCTTGAATATTTTCCATGTTACATCTATAGCAAATTTACACAAACCAAAAACCATTTTGCCTCCAGTTCCCAGTATATTGCTCCATCCATCAGACACGATCATTATACTACATACTAATATCGTTTTGCTTATTTTTCCAATAATCAATACTCTTACAATTTGAACAAATCCAAAAAACAGGTGCCAACAGAGGTTTTTTGTAAAAAACTGAATCATCATCCAAATAATAAAAACCCCAATTTCACTGACCTGTTCGGAATTGATTATTTCAATCCCAGAACCTCCGGCATCAGCCGTGGTCGTATTAGCATCTGTATCATTGGTTTCCACGATGGATGACATTCTATTCCTTATCACTATTTCTTTTGGACCTCTGTTGGTCTTATCCGGAACAATTGGTTACTGTTGTTGTCTTTTTTTTCCAATCAATTTTCTTGCTTGTTAATTCTCCCCATTAATTCTTTGTGTGCTTTTCAGTCTGAAACGGCCTTCTTTATCTCATATCTTTTTGGTTTAGGCACTCCTGCCTTCCATAGCTCCACCTACTCGGACACCTTTTTATCGTAAATTTTTTAACAATGGTCTCTCATTGGCGTTCTGTCCCTTCCTGTTTCTATAGCGTTTATGCCCCTTTTCTTGCACATCTATTATCTTTTCTATCAGGCTCAATTCGTCTGCTGGTTCTTCTCTCTTTGAACAAATCCGCCTTCCTGCCTCTCTGCACAGACATTTGATTGTGATAAACAATAGTACTAGTCCTAGTACCGTTAGGGCCCCATATAGAACGTACCATCCTACATTAATGAAAAAATTTACTAATCCATGCCATATGTCTTTAGTAATGAAATTTCAAACCGCTATGGCAGCTTTTTTGACATGCTTTACCCCATGCTCGAGGAACTTCACAGGTTCATTATACCATCTGGGCCCCCCTTCATTATCTCCTTTTAGTTCAATACTTGTATTAAAGGTTATATTTCTCATCCATCCTAGGCCCAAATAGTAAGTTTCATCTTTTCCCATACACCAATTTACCTTCCAGTTTTTCCTTTCTATGGTGTCACTTAAATCGTCGATAGCGAACGCATCTAAGTTAGGCACTATTCCTGCTTCTCCCCCATAAGTGAAATTATACCTCAATCTACTGTTATCCCCGATACGCACTGGTCCGTGGAATAACTTCCATTGTTGGTTCTTATCTATTATTCTCACTACTCCCCCGGGACCGTAAGTCATCTCATACCTATGTGGTAACTTACTCGCCCTGAATGTCCAGGGTAACGGGACTATTCCCTTACTTAGAAATACCACTCCAAAGTTGACCGTGCCTGTGACGTTGTCTATTTGTCATAGTAATTTAATGTGACTGTATATTACATTGTATAGCATTACTATACAGAATGATCTTCTTGTCTTCAATCTCACTTGAGCTTTTTGATTCTCATATACATTGTATTTCTGTGGCCGCATTCAGTGGTGCATGCGGTTAGTGCCGTGCTTCGGGGACCTGAGTTCATGGGTTCGAATCCCATGTGCAGTGATTTTTTGTCTTAACTTTTTTTCTCACTTAAGTTTTGTGATTTTCATACTATACATTGTATTTCAGTTATTTGTGCTCTCTGTTGTCATTTCTGCACTTTGGTAATTGCTGGATATCAATGTTTACAGCTCTAAATCTCAATTCTATAGCTTTGACACACCAACTCAGTGGTTTAATCATTTACTCAGTGGTGCATGCGATTAGTGCCGTGCTTTGGGAACCTGAGTTCATAGTTCGAATCCAATGTTCAGTGATTTTTTGTCTTAACTTTTTTTCTCACTTAAGTTTTGTGATGTTCATACTATACATTGTATTTCAGTTATTTGTGCTCTCTCTTGTCATTTCTGCACTTTTGGTAATTGCTGGATATCAATGTTTATAGCTCTAAAGCTCGTTTCTATAGCTTGGACAAATCCAACTCAGTGGTTTAATTGTTTACTCAGTGGCGCATACGGTAAGCTCCATGCTTAGGGAACCTGAGGTCATGGGTTTGAATCCCAGATCTTACTTTCACTTATTGAGATTTCCTTTTGTGTTCCCTTTAACACGTTCTTCTAGACCTGTCTGGTTTTCCACACGTGTTATATTTTTGCCATCTTTACTGTTGTCGCTCCGCACTGCAGTGGTTCTGCTCTGCATTTGCTTTGCTTCGGGCTCTGTATTGTGCGCTTTCTGGGCTTTGCGCATTTGCTGCATCGTGTAGTTTTTGCTGTGCTTTGGGTGCTCATTGCGCTGAAGGTGCTTGACCCCGCAATTGCTGCTTGCAGCTATATTTAGGGGTCAAGCACCGAAGGTGCTGAGACACCTATTGGAATTACGGGCCAAGCACCTATGGTGCTGTGGCACCTATTGCTTCTGTTAGTATTATTATTAGGGGTCAAGCACCGAAGGTGCTGAGACACCTATTGTAATTAGGGGTCAAGCACTGAAGGTGCTGAGACACCTATTGTAATTAGGGGTCAAGCACCGAAGGTGCTGAGACACCTATTGTAATTGTTAGTATTATTATTATTAGGGGTCAAGCACCGAAGGTGCTGAGACACCTATTGTAATTGTTAGTATTATTATTATTAGGGGTCAAGCACCGAAGGTGCTGAGACACCTATTGTAATTAGGGGTCAAGCACCGAAGGTGCTGAGACACCTATTGTTATTGTTAGTATTATTAGGGGTCAAGCACCGAAGGTGCTGAGACACCTATTGTAATTGTTAGTATTATTATTATTATTATTATTATTATTATTTTTCCCCAATGGGAGTCTATGGCAGCCCTATGAACCGTACATAGGAAAATGATGAAATTTGGCACAGATGTAGAGGTGGTCATAAATAGTCATGTGACCAAAAATGGGGTCTTTAGCAGTAACTCTATAGCGCCACCAGTAGTCCAAAAATTCAATGTTCAAACTGTTATAATTGGTGAACCATTTGATCTATGAAAATTCTGCTTAGTACACGTGATTGCTCTCATCCCGCTTATTGAATTTGATACTTTACAGTAAGACTCCACCCAATAATAAATGCGCAAACTTAACGAGGTTGACGCAAAAATGGTTCTGAAGCTGTAGCTCAGTCATTCTTTGATCAATTGAAATGAAATTTGGTACACTTCATGTGGACCATGATCTTGGGGTCCATGCCAAATTTGGTGACAGCGCCACCTATGGGTCATGAGATAATAAAATAGGCTATTTTTGCCCATAACTTCTGAACTGCTTGTCAGAAAATTATGATCTTGATGTCTATGGATTGCTTACCTCATGCCGCATCTGTCAATGTGTATTATGCCGGGTTTGACCGAACCACCTGTCTGCCATTTTGAAATTTAACATAAATTGTTATATTTTTTGAACTATTTGACATATCCGCACAAAAATTGGTAAGGAGCTTTGACATGATGTCCTGAAGTTACCTGGGAAGTCAGAGTACAGCGCCACCTAGGGGTTATAAACTATTACAATTCTTATTGATATTATACTGTTATCTCTTTCTGCTGCCCAATGAACCGTGTCAACTGAGTGGCGCACCTAGTTAATCGTATGCATTGAGATTCTGAGATCCTGGGTTCGAATCCCACCTGAGTCAGGTATTTTGTTCTTCCTCATCAATTCTTCTAAACCTGTCTGTAGTTCACATGTGTTCTATTTTTCCATGTTTGCTGTTGTTGCTCTGCATTGTGGTGGTTCTGCTCTATGATTCCTGAGCCTTGCGTTTTTGATGCAATTTATGGTGCTTGCTGTGCTTTGTGTGCTTGCTGTGCTTTGTGTGCTTGCTGTGCTTTGTGAGCTTGCTGTGCTTTGTGAGCTTACTGTGCTTTGTGTGCTTGCTGTGCTTTGTGAGCTTGCTGTGCTTTGTGTGCTTGCTGTGCTTTGTGAGCTTGCTGTGCTTTGTGAGCTTGCTGTGCTTTGTGTGCTTGCTGTGCTTTGTGAGCTTGCTATGCTTTGTGTACTTGCTGTGCTTTGTGTGCTTGCTGTGCTTTGTGTGCTTGCTGTGCTTTGTGTGCTTGCTGTGCTTTGTGAGCTTGCTGTGCTTTGAGTGCCTGCTGTGATTTGTGTAATTAATGTGCTTTGTGTGCTTGCTGTGCTTTGTGAGCTTGCTATGCTTTGTGTGCTTGCTGTGCTTTGTGTGCTTGCTGTGCTTTGTGTGCTTGCTGTGCTTTGTGAGCTTGCTGTGCTTTGTGTGCTTGCTGTGCTTTGTGAGCTTACTGTGCTTTGTGTGCCTGCTGTGATTTGTGTAATTGCTGTGCTTTGTGTGCTTGGTGTGCATTGTGAGCTTGCTGTGCTTTGTGTGCTGGTTGTGCTTTGTGAGCTTGCTGTGCTTTGTGAGCTTGCTGTGCATTGTGTGCCTGCTGTGATTTGTGTAATTGCTGTGCTTTGTGTGCTTGCTGTGCTTTGTGAGCTTGCTGTGCTTTGTGTGCTTGCTGTGCTTTGTGAGCTTGCTGTGCTTTGTATGCCTGTTGTGATTTGTGTAATTGATGTGCTTTGTGTGCTTGCTGTGCTTTGTCAGCTTGCTGTGCTTTGTGTGTCTGCTGTGATTTGTTTGCTTGCTGTGCTTTGTGTGCTTGATGTGCTTTGTGAGCTTGCTGTGCATTGTGAGCTTGCTGTGCTTTGTGTGCTTGCTGTGCTTTGTGTGCTTGCTGTGCTTTGTGTGCTTGCTGTGCTTTGTGTGCTTGCTGTACTTTGTGTGCATTGTGCCGAAGGTGCTTGACCCCGTGTTGCTGCTTGCAGCTATATTTAGGGGTCAAGCACCGAAGGTGCTGAGACACCTATTGTAATTGTTAGTATTATTATTATTAGGGGCCAAGCACCGAAGGTGCTGAGGCACCTATTGGAACTGTCAGTATTATTATTCTTCATCTTCCCCAATGGGAGTCTATGGCAGCCCTATGAACCGTACGTAGGAAAATGATGAAATTTGGCACAGTTGTAGTGGTGGTCTTAAAAAGTCATGTGACCAAAAATGGGGTCTCTAGTCCTAACTCTATAGCGCCACCACCAGTGCAAAAATTCAATGTTCAAATGGTTATAACTGCTGATCCGCTTGATCTATGAAAATTCTACTTAGTACACGTGATTACTCTCCTCATGCTTGTTGTTTTTAATACCTTACAGTAAGACTCCACCCATTACAGTAGCGGCCATTTTGAAATGTACAGTATTTCGTTTTTTCGCTACTCCTCCTTCAAATTTGGTTCAATTCTTATGAGATTTGGCACATGTGATCTTTGGAGTGAGCCGCATAGAAATGACTGAACAGAATTTTGATATTTTTCTTTATTTAAAAGTAATTAATGCGTGAACTTAACGAGATTGACGCAAAATTGGTTCTGAAGCTGTATCTCGGTCATTCTTTGATCAATCGAGATGAAATTTGGTACGCTTCATGTCGACCATGAACTGGGGGTCCATGCCAAATTTGGTGACAGCGCCACCTATGGGTCATGAGATAGTAAAAAAGGCTATTTTTGCGCATAACTTCTGAATCGTTTGTCAGAAAATTATGATATTGGTGTCTACGGATTCCTTACCTCATGCCGCATCTGTCGATGTGTATTATGCCGGGTTTGACCGAACCGCCTGTCCGCCATTTTGAAATTTGTCATAAATTGTTATAACTTTTGAAGTATTGGATATATTGGCGCAAAAATCGGTAGGAAGCTTTGGCATGATGTCCTGAATGTATCTGGGAAGTCAGAATACAGCGCCACCTAGGGGTTATAAACTATAACAGTTCTTATAGAACTGCTCATAACTTCTGAATACTTTGTCGGATATTAATTTTCTTTGTGAAATTGTATTCACTGGTTTATGCCGATTGCAACGATACCTCGTTTGTCATTTTCCATCATTCTGTTCATGGGTTATTGTAAGGCATATGGTAAATGATTTTTTCGCTACTCCTTTTACAAATTTTGTTTATTTTATGCCAGGTTCTGCTCGTATAATGTTTGGAGCAATCCGCACAGAAATGACTGAACAGATTTTTCTTGCACCTAGGAATTTTTTTGAGAAAAACCTCTGTAAAGTTGATCGTCCCTGTGATGTTGTCTATTTGTCATAGTTAATTACTTTATATAACATTTTATAGCGTTACTCTACGGAATGTTCTTCTTGTCTTCAATCTCACTTGAGCTTTTTGATTCTCATATACATTGTATTTCTGTGATTTCTGCTCTGCGGTGTCATTTCTACATCTTTGGTGATTGGCATATGTCAATGCTTGCATTTCTGTAATCTCTTTCCTGCTGCCCCTTGAGCTGTGTCTGCTGAGTGGCGCATCCACTAAGTCGTATGCATAGAGATCCTGAGTTCATGGGTTCGAATCCCACCTGAGGCAGGTGTTAATTTCTTCTATTAAAGTTTTGTTCTTTCCCACCTATTCTTCTTGACCTGTCTGTAGTTCACATATGTTCTATTTTTGCCATGTTTTCTGTTGCTGCTCTGCACTGCGGTGGTTCTGCTCTGTCATTGCAACGCTTTGGGTACTTGCTGCGCTTTGTGTTCTTGATGCACCTTGGGTGGTCAGTGAGCATTGGGTGATTGATACCTTCTATGTTGCTTGCTGTGCTTTGCGCTGAAGGTGCTTGGCCCCGCAATTGCTGCTTGCAGCTATATTTATTATTATTATTATTATTCTGCCGTTTCTTAGCCATAGGCATCTATGGCAGCCCTATGAACGGTACATAGGAAAATGATGAAATTTGGCACAGTTGTAGAGGTGGTCATAAATAGTCATGTGACCAAAAATGGGGTCTTTAGCAGTAACTCTATAGCGCCACCAGCAGTGCAAAAAATCAATGTTCAAACTGTTATAAATAGTGAACCATTTGATCTATGAAAATTCTACTTAGTACACGTGATTGCTCTCATCCCGCTTATTGAATTTGATACTTTACAGTAAGACTCCACCCATTACAGTAGCGGCCATTTTGAAATGTACAGTATTTTGTTTTTTCGCTACTCCTCCTTCAAATGTGGTTCAATTCTTATGAGATTTGGCACAGATGATCTTTGGAGTGAGCCGCATAGAAATGACTGAACAGAATTTTGATATTTATCTTTGTTCAAAAGTAATAAATGCGCAAACTTAACGAGGTTGACGCAAAAATGGTTCTGAAGCTGTAGCTCAGTCATTCTTTGATCAATTGAAATGAAATTTGGTACACTTCATGTGGACCATGATCTTGGGGTCCTTGCCAAATTTGGTGACAGCGCCACCTATGGGTCATGAGATAATAAAATAGGCTATTTTTGCCCATAACTTCTGAACTGCTTGTCAGAAAATTATTATCTTGATGTCTATGGATTGCTTACCTCATGCCGCATCTGTCGATGTGTATTATGCCGGGTTTGACCGAACCACCTGTCTGCCATTTTGAAATTTAACATAAATTGTTATATTTTTTGAACTATTTGACATATCCGCACAAAAATTGGTAAGGAGCTTTGACATGATGTCCTGAAGTTACCTGGGAAGTCAGAGTACAGCGCCACCTAGGGGTTATAAACTATTACAATTCTTATTGATATTATACTGTTATCTCTTTCTGCTGCCCAATGAACCGTGTCAACTGAGTGGCGGATCTAGTTAATCGTATGCATTTAGATTCTGAGATCCTGGGTTCGAATCCCACCTGAGTCAGGTATTTTGTTCTTCCTCATCAATTCTTCTAAACCTGTCTGTAGTTCACATGTGTTCTATTTTTCCATGTTTGCTGTTGTTGCTCTGCATTGTGGTGGTTCTGCTCTATGATTCCTGAGCCTTGCGTTTTTAATGCAATTAATGGTGCTTGCTGTGCTTTGTGAGCTTGCTGTGCTTTGTGTGCTTGCTGTGCCTTGTGAGCTTGCTGTGCATTGTGAGCTTACTGTGCTTTGTGTGCTTGCTGTGCTTTTTGAGCTTGCTGTGCTTTGTGTGCTTGCTGTGCTTTGTGAGCTTGCTTTGCTTTGTGAGCTTGCTGTGCTTTGTGTGCTTGCTGTGCTTTGTGAGCTTGCTATGCTTTGTGTACTTGCTGTGCTTTGTGTGCTTGCTGTGCTTTGTGTGCTTGCTGTGCTTTGTGTGCTTGCTGTGCTTTGTGAGCTTGCTGTGCTTTGAGTGCCTGCTGTGATTTGTGTAATTAATGTGCTTTGTGTGCTTGCTGTGCTTTGTGAGCTTGCTATGCTTTGTGTGCTTGCTGTGCTTTGTGTGCTTGCTGTGCTTTGTGTGCTTGCTGTGCTTTGTGAGCTTGCTGTGCTTTGTGTGCTTGCTGTGCTTTGTGAGCTTGCTGTGCTTTGTGTGCCTGCTGTGATTTGTGTAATTGCTGTGCTTTGTGTGCTTGGTGTGCATTGTGAGCTTGCTGTGCTTTGTGTGCTTGCTGTGCTTTGTGAGCTTGCTGTGCTTTGTGTGCCTGCTGTGCTTTGTGTAATTGCTCTGCTTTGTGTGCTTGCTGTGCATTGTGAGCTTGCTGTGCTTTGTGTGCTTGCTGTGCTTTGTGTGCTTGCTTTGCTTTGTGAGCTTGAGTGCTTTGTGTGCTTGCTGTGCTTTGTGAGCTTGCTGTGCTTTGTGTGCTTGCTATGCTTTGTGAGCTTGCTGTGCTTTGTGTGCTTGCTGTGCTTTGTGAGCTTGCTGTGCTTTGTGAGCTTGCTGTGCTTTGTGTGCTTGCTATGCTTTGTGTGTTTGCTGTGCTTTGTGAGCTTACTGTGCTTTGTGTGCTTGCTGTGCTATGTGAGCTTGCTGTGCTTTGTGAGATTACTGTGCTTTGTGTGCTTGCTGTGCTTTGTGTGCATTGCGCCGAAGGTGCTTGACCCCGTGTTGCTGCTTGCAGCTATATTTAGGGGTCAAGCACCGAAGGTGCTGAGACACCTATTGTAATTGTTAGTATTATTATTATTATTATTAGGGGCCAAGCACCGAAGGTGCTGAGGCACCTATTGGAACTGTCAGTATTATTATTCTTCATCTTCCCCAATGGGAGTCTATGGCAGCCCTATGAACCGTACGTAGGAAAATGATGAAATTTGGCACAGTTGTAGTGGTGGTCTTAAAAAGTCATGTGACCAAAAATGGGGTCTCTAGTCCTAACTCTATAGCGCCACCAGCAGTGCAAAAATTCAATGTTCAAATGGTTATAACTGCTGATCCGCTTGATCTATGAAAATTCTACTTAGTACACGTGATTGCTCTCCTCATGCTTGTTGTTTTTAATACCTTAAAGTAAAACTCCACCCATTACAGTAGCGGCCATTTTGAAATGTACAGTATTCCGTTTATTCGCTACTCCTCCTTCAAATTTGGTTCAATTGTTATGAAATTTGGCACAGGTGAACTTTGGAGTGAGCCGCACAGAAATGACCGAACAGAATTTTGATATTTATCTTTTTTCAAAAGTAATAAATGCGCAAACTTAACGAGGTTGACGCAAAAATGGTTCTGAAGCTGTAGCTCGGCCATTCTTTGATCAATTGAAATGAAATTTGGTACACTTCATGTGGACCATGAACTTGGAGTTCATGCCAAATTTGGTGACAGCGCCACCTATGGGTCATGAGATATGAAAATAGGCTATTTTTGCCCATAACTTCTGAACTGTTTGTCAGAAAATTATGATCTTGATGTCTATGGATTGCTTACCTCATGCCGCATCTGTCGATGTGTATTATGCCGGGTTTGACCGAACCGCCTGTCCGCCATTTTGAAATTTCACATAATTTGTTATATTTTTTGAACTATTGGACATATCCGCGCAAAAATTAGTAAGGAGCTTCGACATGATGTCCTGAAGGTACCTGGGAAGTCAGAGTACAGCGCCACCTAGGGGTTATAAACTATAACAGTTCTTATGGAACTGCTTATAACTTCTGAATACTTTGTCTGATATTAATTTCTTTGTGAAATTGTATTCACTGGTTTATGCCGATTGCAACGATACCTCGTTTGTCATTTTCCAACATTCTGTTCATGTGTTATTGTAAAGCATATGGTAGATGATTTTTTCGCTACTCCTTTTACAAATTTTGTTTATTTTATGCCAGGTACTGCTCGTATAATGTTTGGAGCAATCCACACAGAAATGACCGAACAGATTTTTGATATTCTGCTCTCTTTCTTAGAAATACCACTCCAAAGTTGACCGTGCCTGTGACATTGTCTATTTGTCATAGTAAATTAATGTGACTGTATATTACATTGTATAGCATTACTATACAGAATGATCTTCTTGTCTTCAATCTCACTTGAGCTTTTTGATTCTCATATACATTGTATTTCTGTTAGTTCTGCTCTGCACTGTCAGTTCTGCATCTGTGTTGATTGGCACATATCAATCCTTGCAGCACCTAAGCTGTTTTTTTGCTGCCCTTTGAGCTGTGTTAACTAAGTTGTGCATCTGGTTAACCACATGCCATGAGATTCTGAGGTCATGGGTTCGAATCCCATGTGCAGTGATATTTTGTCTTAACTTTTTTCTCACTTAAGTTTTGTGAATCTCATACTATACATTGTATTTCAGTTATTTGTGCTCTCTGTTGTAATTTCTGCACTTTTGGTAATTGCTGGATATCAATGTTTACAGCTCTAAATCTCTATTCTATAGCTTGGACACACCAACTCAGCGGTTTAATCGTTCACTCAGTGGCGCATGCGGTAACTGCTGTGCTTTGGGAACCTGAGGTCATGGGTTTGAATCCCAGCTCTTACTTTCACTTATTGAGATTTCCTTTTGTGTTCACTTTAACACGTTCTTCTCGACCTGTCTGGTTTTCCACACGTGTTATATTTTTGCCATCTTTACTGTTGTTGCTCCGCACTGCAGTGGTTCTGCTCTGCATTTGCTTTGCTTCGGGTTCGGCCTCTGTATTGCGCGCTTTCTGCGCTTTGCGCATTTGCTGCGTCGTGTGGTTTTTGCTGTGCTTTGGGTGCTCATTGCGCTGAAGGTGCTTGGCCCCGCAATTGCTGCTTGCAGCTATATTTATTATTATTATTATTATTTTTCCCCAATGGGAGTCTATGGCAGCCCTATGAACCGTACATAGGAAAATGATGAAATTTGGCACAGATGTAGAGGTGGTCATAAATAGTCATGTGACCAAAAATGGGGTCTTTAGCAGTAACTCTATAGCGCCACCAGTAGTCCAAAAATTCAATGTTCAAACTGTTATAATTGGTGAACCATTTGATCTATGAAAATTCTGCTTAGTACACGTGATTGCTCTCATCCCGCTTATTGAATTTGATACTTTACAGTAAGACTCCACCCATTACAGTAGCGGCCATTTTGAAATGTACAGTATTTCGTTTTTTCGCTACTCCTCCTTCAAATGTGGTTCAATTCTTATGAAATTTGGCACAGATGATCTTTGGAGTGAGCCGCATAGAAATGACCGAACAGAATTTTGATATTTATCTTTGTTCAAAAGTAATAAATGCGCAAACTTAACGAGGTTGACGCAAAAATGGTTCTGAAGCTGTAGCTCGGTCATTCTTTGATCAATTTAAATGAAATTTGGTACACTTCATGTGGACCATGATCTTGGGGTCCATGCCAAATTTGGTGACAGCGCCACCTATGGGTCATGAGATAATAAAATAGGCTATTTTTGCCCATAACTTCTGAACTGCTTGTCAGAAAATTATGATCTTGATGTCTATGGATTGCTTACCTCATGCCGCATCTGTCAATGTGTATTATGCCGGGTTTGACCGAACCACCTGTCTGCCATTTTGAAATTTAACATAAATTGTTATATTTTTTGAACTATTTGACATATCCGCACAAAAATTGGTAAGGAGCTTTGACATGATGTCCTGAAGTTACCTGGGAAGTCAGAGTACAGCGCCACCTAGGGGTTATAAACTATTACAATTCTTATTGATATTATACTGTTATCTCTTTCTGCTGCCCAATGAACCGTGTCAACTGAGTGGCGCACCTAGTTAATCGTATGCATTGAGATTCTGAGATCCTGGGTTCGAATCCCACCTGAGTCAGGTATTTTGTTCTTCCTCATCAATTCTTCTAAACCTGTCTGTAGTTCACATGTGTTCTATTTTTCCATGTTTGCTGTTGTTGCTCTGCATTGTGGTGGTTCTGCTCTATGATTCCTGAGCCTTGCGTTTTTGATGCAATTTATGGTGCTTGCTGTGCTTTGTGTGCTTGCTGTGCTTTGTGTGCTTGCTATGCTTTGTGTACTTGCTGTGCTTTGTGTGCTTGCTGTGCTTTGTGTGCTTGCTGTGCTTTGTGTGCTTGCTGTGCTTTGTGAGCTTGCTGTGCTTTGAGTGCCTGTTGTGATTTGTGTAATTAATGTGCTTTGTGTGCTTGCTGTGCTTTGTGAGCTTGCTATGCATTGTGTGCTTGCTGTGCTTTGTGTGCTTGCTGTGCTTTGTGTGCTTGCTGTGCTTTGTGAGCTTGCTGTGCTTTGTGTGCTTGCTGTGCTTTGTGAGCTTACTGTGCTTTGTGTGCCTGCTGTGATTTGTGTAATTGCTGTGCTTTGTGTGCTTGGTGTGCATTGTGAGCTTGCTGTGCTTTGTGTGCTTGCTGTGCTTTGTGTGCTTGCTGTGCTTTGTGAGCTTGCTGTGCATTGTGTGCCTGCTGTGATTTGTGTAATTGCTGTGCTTTGTGTGCTTGCTGTGCTTTGTGTGCCTGCTGTGCTTTGTGTGCTTGCTGTGCTTTGTGAGCTTGCTGTGCTTTGTATGCCTGTTGTGATTTGTGTAATTGATGTGCTTTGTGTGCTTGCTGTGCTTTGTGAGCTTGCTATGCTTTGTTTGCTTGCTGTGCTTTGTGTGCTTGCTGTGCTTTGTGTGCTTGATGTGCTTTGTGAGCTTGCTGTGCTTTGTGAGCTTGCTGTGCTTTGTGTGCTTGCTGTGCTTTGTGAGCTTGCTGTGCTTTGTGGGCTTGCTGTGCTTTGTGTGCTTGCTGTGCTTTGTGTGCTTGCTGTGCTTTGTGAGCTTGCTGTGCTTTGTGTGCCTGCTGTGATTTGTGTAATTGCTGTGCTTGTGTGCTTGCTGTGCATTGTGAGCTTGCTGTGCTTTGTGTGCTTGCTGTGCTTTGTGTGCTTGCTGTGCTTTGTGAGCTTGCTGTGCTTTGTGAGCTTGCTGTGCTTTGTGTGCCTGCTGTGATTTGTGTAATTGCTCTGCTTTGTGAGCTTGCCGTGCTTTGTGTGCTTGCTGTGCTGTGTGTGCATTGCGCCGAAGGTGCTTGACCCCGTGTTGCTGCTTGCAGCTATATTTGTTAGTATTATTATTATTATTATTATTCTGCCGTTTCTTAGCCATAGGCATCTATGGCAGCCCTATGAACCGTACATAGGAAAATGATGAAATTTGGCACAGTTGTAGTGGTGATCATAAATAGTCATGTGACCAAAAATGGGGTCTTTAGCAGTAACTCTATAGCGCCACCAGCAGTGCAAAAAATCAATGTTCAAACTGTTATAAATAGTGAACCATTTGATCTATGAAAATTCTACTTAGTACACGTGATTGCTCTCATCCCGCTTATTGAATTTGATACTTTACAGTAAGACTCCACCCATTACAGTAGTGGTCATTTTGAAATGTACAGTATTTCGTTTTTTCGCTACTCCTCCTTCAAATGTGGTTCAATTCTTATGAGATTTGGCACAGGTGATCTTTGGAGTGAGCCGCATAGAAATGACTGAACAGAATTTTGATATTTATCTTTGTTCAAAAGTAATAAATGCGTGAACTTAACGAGGTTGACGCAAAATTGGTTCTGAAGCTGTAGCTCAGTCATACTTTGATCAATTGAAATGAAATTTGGTACACTTCATGTGGACCATGAACTTGGGGTCCATGCCAAATTTGGTGACAGCGCCACCTATGGGTCATGAGATATGAAAATAGGCTATTTTTGCCCATAACTTCTGAACTGTTTGTCAGAAAATTATGATCTTGATGTCTATGGATTGCTTACCTCATGCCGCATCTGCCGATGTGAATTATGCCGGGTTTGACTGAACCGCCTGTCCGCCATTTTGAAATTTCACATAAATTGTTATATTTTTTGAACTATTGGACATATCTGCGCAAAAATTGATAAGGAGCTTTGACATGATATCCTGAAGGTACCTGAGAAGTCAGAGTACAGCGCCACCTAGGGTTTATAAACTAATTTGACATATGTTAATCCTTGTAGCTTTCTAATCTCTTTTCTGCTGCCTCATGAGCTGTGTCATCTGAGTGGCGCATCAAGTTAATCATATGTATTGAGATTCTGAGTTCCTGGGTTCGAAACCCACCTGAGTCAGGTATTTTGTTCTTCCTCATCAGTTCTTCTCAACCTGTCTGTAGTTCAAATGTGTTCTATTTTTCCATGTTTGCTGTTGTTGCTCTGCATTGTGGGGGTTCTTGCTGTGCTTTCTGTGCTTTGTGTGCTTTGTGTGCTTGCTGTGCTTTGGGAGTTTGCTGTGCTTTGTGTGCTGGTTGTGCTTTGTGAGCTTGCTGTGCTTTGTGAGTTTGCTGTGCTTGCTGTGCTTTGTGTGCTTGCAGTGCTTTTTTTGTTGTTATGCTTTGTGTGCTTGCTGTGCTTTGTGTGCTTACTGTGCTTTGTGTGCTTGCTGTGCTTTGTGAGCTTGCTGTGCTTTGTGAGTTTGCTGTGCTTTGTGAGCTTGCTGTGCTTTGTGAGCTTGCTGTGCTTTGTGTGCTTGCTGCGCTTTGTGAGTTTGCTGTGCTTTGTGAGCTTGCTGTGCTTTGTGTGCTTGCTGTGCTTTGTGTGCTTGCTGTGCTTTGTGAGTTTGCTGTGCTTTGTGAGATTACTGTGCTTTGTGTGCTTGCTGTGCTTTGCGTGCTTGCTGTGCTTTGTGTGCTTGCTGTGCTTTGTGAGCTTGCTGTGCTTTGTGTAATTGCTGTGCTTTGTGTGCTTGCTGTGCATTGTGAGCTTGCTGTGCTTTGTGTGCTTGCTGTGCATTGTGAGCTTGCTGTGCTTTGTGTGCTTGCTGTGCTTTGTGTGCTTGCTGTGCTTTTTGTGCTTGCTGTGCTTTGTGAGCTTGCTGTGCTTTGTGTGCCTGCTGTGATTTGTGTAATTGCTGTGCTTTGTGTGCTTGCTGTGCATTGTGAACTTGCTGTGCTTTGTGTGCTTGCTGTGCTGTGTGTGCATTGCGCCGAAGGTGCTTGACCCCGTGTTGCTGCTTGCAGCTATATTTGTTAGTATTATTAGGGGTCAAGCACCGAAGGTGCTGAGACACCTATTGGAATTGTACTTTTTTCTTCTTCTTAGCCATTGGTGTCTATGGCAGCCCTATGAACCGTATGTAGGAAAATGATGAAATTTGGCACAGTTGTAGTGGTGGTCATAAATAGTCATGTGGCCAAAAATGGGGTCTCTAGCAGTAACTCTATAGCGCCACCATCATCTCAAAAATTCAATGTTCAAATGGTTATAACTCATGATCCATTTGCTCTATGAAAATTCTACTTAGCACACGTGATTGCTCTCCTCATGCTTATTGTTTTTAATACCTTACAGTAAGACTCCACCCATTACAGTAGCGGCCATTTTGAAATGTACAGTATTTCGTTTTTTCGCTACTCCTCCTTCAAATTTGGTTCAATTCTTATGAGATTTGGCACATGTGATCTTTAGAGTGAGCCGCATAGAAATGACTGAACAGAATTTTGATATTTTTCTTTATTTAAAAGTAATTAATGCGTGAACTTAACGAGATTGACGCAAAATTGGTTCTGAAGCTGTATCTCGGTCATTCTTTGATCAATCGAGATGAAATTTGGTACGCTTCATGTCGACCATGAACTGGGGGTCCATGCCAAATTTGGTGACAGCGCCACCTATGGGTCATGAGATAGTAAAAAAGGCTATTTTTGCGCATAACTTCTGAATCGTTTGTCAGAAAATTATGATATTGGTGTCTACGGATTCCTTACCTCATGCCGCATCTGTCGATGTGTATTATGCCGGGTTTGACCGAACCGCCTGTCCGCCATTTTGAAATTTGTCATAAATTGTTATAACTTTTGAAGTATTGGATATATTGGCGCAAAAATCGGTAGGAAGCTTTGGCATGATGTCCTGATTGTATCTGGGAAGTCAGAATACAGCGCCACCTAGGGGTTATAAACTATAACAGTTCTTATAGAACTGCTCATAACTTCTGAATACTTTGTCGGATATTAATTTTCTTTGTGAAATTGTATTCACTGGTTTATGCCGATTGCAACGATACCTCGTTTGTCATTTTCCATCATTCTGTTCATGTGTTATTGTAATGCATATGGTAAATGATTTTTTCGCTACTCCTTTTACAAATTTTGTTTATTTTATGCCAGGTTCTGCTCGTATAATGTTTGGAGCAATCCGCACAGAAATGACTGAACAGATTTTTCTTGCACCTAGGAATTTTTTTGAGAAAAACCTCTGTAAAGTTGATCGTCCCTGTGATGTTGTCTATTTGTCATAGTTAATTACTTTATATTACATTTTATAGCGTTACTCTACGGAATGTTCTTCTTGTCTTCAATCTCACTTGAGCTTTTTGATTCTCATATACATTGTATTTCTGTGATTTCTGCTCTGCGGTGTCATTTCTACATCTTTGGTGATTGGAATATGTCAATGCTTGCATTTCTGTAATCTCTTTCCTGCTGCCCTTTGAGCTGTGTCTGCTGAGTGGCGCATCCACTAAGTCGTATGCATAGAGATCCTGAGTTCATGGGTTCGAATCCCACCTGAGGCAGGTGTTAATTTTTCTATTAAAGTTTTGTTCTTTCCCACCTATTCTTCTTGACCTGTCTGTAGTTCACATATGTTCTATTTTTGCCATGTTTTCTGTTGCTGCTCTGCACTGCGGTGGTTCTGCTCTGTCATTGCAACGCTTTGGGTACTTGCTGCGCTTTGTGTTCTTGATGCACCTTGGGTGGTCAGTGAGCATTGGGTGATTGATACCTTCTATGTTGCTTGCTGTGCTTTGGGTGCTCGTTGCGCTAAAGGTGCTTGGCCCCGAATCGCTGCTTGCAGCTATATTTATTATTATTTTTCCCCAATGGGAGTCTATGGCAGCCCTATGAACCGTACATAGGAAAATGATGAAATTTGGCACAGTTGTAGAGGTGGTCATAAATAGTCATGTGACCAAAAATGGGGTCTTTAGCAGTAACTCTATAGCGCCACCAGTAGTCCAAAAATTCAATGTTCAAACTGTTATAACGGGTGAACCATTTGATCTATGAAAATTCTACTTAGTACACATGATTGCTCTCATCCCGCTTATTGAATTTGATACTTTACAGTAAGACTCCACCCATTACAGTAGCGGCCATTTTGAAATGTACAGTATTTCGTTTTTTCGCTACTCCTTCTTCAAACGTGGTTCAATTCTTATGAGATTTGGCACAGATAATCTTTGGAGTGAGCCGCATAGAAATGACCGAACAGAATTTTGATATTTATCTTTGTTGAAAAGTAATAAATGCGCAAACTTAAGGAGGTTTAGGCAAAAATGGTTCTGAAGCGGTAGCTCAGTCATTCTTTGATCAATTGAAATGAAATTTGGTACACTTCATGTGGACCATGAACTTGGGGTCCATGCCAAATTTGGTGACAGCGCCACCTATGGGTCATGAGATAATAAAATAGGCTATTTTTGCCCATAACATCTGAACTGTTTGTCAGAAAATTATGATCTTGATGTCTATGGATTGCTTACCTCATGCCGCATCTGTTGATGTGAATTATGCCGGGTTTGACCGAACCGCCTGTCCGCCATTTTGAAATTTCACATAAATTGTTATATTTTTTGAACTATTGGACATATCTGCGCAAAAAATGGTAAGGAGCTTTGACATGATGTCCTGAAGGTACCTGGGAAGTCAGAGTACAGCGCCACCTAGGGGTTATAAACTATAACAGTTCTTATTGAACTGCTTATTACTTCTGAATACTTTGTCTGATATACATTTTCTTTGTGAAATTGGATTCACTGTTTCATGCCGATCGCAACGATACCTCGTTTGTCATTTTCCAACATTATGTTCATGTGTTATTGTAAGGCATATGGTAAATGATTTTTTCGCTACTCCTTTTACAAATTTTGTGTATTTTATGTCAGGTTCTGCTCGTATAATGTTTGGAGCAATCCGCACAGATGTGACCGAACAGATTTTTGATATTCTGTTCTCTTTCTTAGAAATACCACTCTAAAGTTTACCTTGCCTGTGACGTTGTCTATTTGTCATAGTAATAAATTAATGTGACTGTATTTTACATTGTATAGCATCACTATACAGAATAATCTGCTTGTCTTCAATCTCACTTGAGCTCATGTACATTTTATTTCTGTTATTTCTGCTTCAGCTGTGTCTTTCCTGCATCTTTGGTGATTGACATATGTTAATCCTTTCAGCTCTCTAATCTCTTGTCTGCTGCCTCATGAACTGTGTCAACTGAGTGGCGCATCTAGTTAATCGTATGCATTGAGATTCTGAGTTCCTGGGTTTGAATCCCACCTGAGTCATGACGTTTTGTTCTTCCTCATCAATTCTTCTCAACCTGTCTGTAGTTCACATTTGTTCTATTTTCCCATTTTTGCTGTTGTTGCTCTGCATTGTGGTGGTTCTTGCTGTGCTTTGTGAGCTTGCTATGCTTTGTGAGCTTGCTGTGCTTTGTGTGCCTGCTGTGATTTGTGTAATTGCTGTGCTTTGTGTGCTTGCTGTGCATTGTGAGCTTGCTGTGCTTTGTGTGCTTGCTGTGCTGTGTGTGCATTGCGCCGAAGGTGCTTGACCCCGTGTTGCTGCTTGCAGCTATATTTAGGGGTCAAGCACCGAAGGTGCTGAGACACCTATTGCAATTGTTAGTATTATTAGGGGTCAAGCACCGAAGGTGCTGAGACACCTATTGGAATTGTTAGTATTATTATTATTATTCTGCCGTTTCTTAGTCATAGGCGTCTATGGCAGCCCTATGAACCGTACATAGGAAAATGATGAAATTTGGCACAGTTGTAGAGGTGATCATAAATAGTCATGTGACCAAAAATGGGGTGTCTAGCAGTAACTCTATAGCGCCACCAGCAGTGCAAAAAATCAATGTTCAAACTGTCATAAATAGTGAACCATTTGATCTATGAAAATTCTACTTAGTACACGTGATTGCTCTCATCCCGCTTATTGAATTTGATACTTTACAGTAAGACTCCACCCATTACAGTAACGGCCATTTTGAAATGTACAGTATTTAGTTTTTTCGCTACTCCTCCTTCAAATGTGGTTCAATTCTGATGAGATTTGGCACAGGTGATCTTTGGAGTGAGCCGCATAAAAATGACTGAACAGAATTTTGATATTTATCTTTGTTCAAAAGTAATAAATGCGCAAACTTAACGAGGTTGACGCAAAAATGGTTCTGAAGCTGTAGCTCGGTCATTCTTTGATCAATTGAAATGAAATTTGGTACACTTCATGTCGACCATGAACTTGGGGTCCATGCCAAATTTGGTGACAGCGCCACCTATGGGTAATGAGATAGGAAAATAGGCTATTTTTGCCCATAACTTCTGAACTGTTTGTCAGAAAATTATGATCTTGATGTCTATGGATTGCTTACCTCATGCCGCATCTGTCGATGTGTATTATGCCGGGTTTGACCAAACCGCCTGTCCGCCATTTTGAAATTTGACATAAATTGTTATATTTTTTGAACTATTGGACATATCTGCGCAAAAATTGATAAGGAGCTTTGACATGATATCCTGAAGGTACCTGAGAAGTCAGAATACAGCGCCACCTAGGGTTTATAAACTAATTTGACATATGTTAATCCTTGTAGCTTTCTAATCTCTTTTCTGCTGCCTCATGAGCTGTGTCATCTGAGTGGCGCATCAAGTTAATCATATGTATTGAGATTCTGAGTTCCTGGGTTTGAATCCCACCTGAGTCAGGTATTTTGTTCTTCCTCATCAGTTCTTCTCAACCTGTCTGTAGTTCAAATGTGTTCTATTTTTCCATGTTTGCTGTTGTTGCTCTGCATTGTGGTGGTTCTTGCTGTGCTTTGTGAGCTTGCTGTGCTTTGTGTGCCTGCTGTGATTTGGGAGTTTGCTGTGCTTTGTGTGCTTGCTGTGCATTGTGAACTTGCTGTGCTTTGTGTGCTTGCTGTGCTGTGTGTGCATTGCGCCGAAGGTGCTTGACCCCGTGTTGCTGCTTGCAGCTATATTTATTATTATTATTATTCTTACTCTTGTCCAATGGGAGTCTATGGCAGCCCTATGAACCATAAGTAGTAGAATGATGAAATTTGGCACAATTGTAGTGGTGGTCCTAAATAGTCATGTGACCAATAATGGGGTCTCTAGCAGTAACTCTATAGCGCCACCAGCAGATCAAAAATTCAATGTTCGAACTGTTATAACTAATGATACATTTGAACTATGAAAATTCTACTTAGTACACGTGATTGCCCTTCTCACATTAATTGATTTTAATACCTTACAGTAAGACTCCTCCCATTACAGTAGTGGTCATTTTGAAATGTACAGTTGTTTGTTTTTTCGCTACTCCTCATTCAAATTTGGTTCAATTGTTATGAAGTTTGTCACAGATGATCTTTGTAGTGAGCTGCATAGAAATGACCGAACAGAATTTTGATATTTATCTTTATGCAAAAGTAATAAATGCGTGAACTTAACGAGGTTGATGCAATAATGGTTCTGAAGCTGTACCTCGATCATTCTTTGATCAATTGAAATGAAATTTGGTACACTTCATGTTGACCATGAATTGGGGGTCCATATCAATTTTGGTGACAGCGCCACCTATGGGTCATGAGATATGAAAATAGGCTATTTTTGCCCATAACTTCTGAACTGTTTGTCAGAAAAATATGATCTTGATGTCTATGGATTGCTTACATCATGCCGCATCTGTCGATGTGTATTATGCCGGGTTTGACCAAACCGCCTGTCCGCCATTTTGAAATTTCAGATAAATTGTTATATTTTTTGAACTATTGGACATATCCGCGCAAAAAGTGGTAAGGAGCTTTGACATGATGTCCTGAAGGTACCTGGGAAGTCAGAGTACAGCGCCACCTAGGGGTAATAAACTATAACAGTTCTTATGGAACCCTTTATAACTTTGGAATACTTTGTCTGATATCAATTTCTTTCTGAAATTGTATTCACTGGTTTATGCCGGTTGCAACGATACCTCATTTGTCATTTTCCAACATTCTGTTCATGTATTATTGTAAAGCATGTGGTAGATTATTTTTCCGCTACTCCTTTTACAAATTTTGTTTATTTTTTGCCAGGTTCTGCTCGTATAATGTTTGGAGCAATCCGCACAGAAATGACTGAACAGATTTTTGATATTCTGTTCTCTTTCTTAGAAATACCACTCCAAAGTTGACCGTGCCTGTGACGTTGTCTATTTGCCATAGTAAATTAATATGACTGTATATTACATTGTATAGCATTACTATACATAATGATCTGCTTGTCTTCAATTTCACTTGAACTCATGTACATTGTTTTTATGTTATTTCTACTTCTGCTGTGTCAATTCTGCATCTTTGGTGATTGACATATATCAATCCTTGCAGATATCTAATCTTTTTCTGCTGCCCCATGAACTGTGTCAACTGAGTGGTGCATCCAGGAAAGCACATGCATTGAGATTCTGAGTTCTTGGGTTCGAATCCCACCTGAGCCGTATATTAGGTTTTTCTATTAATGTTTTGTTCTTTCTCATCAATTCTTCTCAACCTGTCTGTAGTTCACATATGTTATATTTTTCCATGTTTGCTGTTGTTGCTCTGCATTGTGGTGGTTCTGCTCTATGATTCCTGAGCCTTGCGTGTTTGATGCGCTTTATGGTGCTTGCTGTGTTTTGTGAGCTTGCTGTGCTTTGTGTGCTTGTTGTGCTTTGTGAGTTTGCTGTATTTGTGTGCTTGCTGTACTTTGTGAGTTTGCTGTCTTTGTGTGCTTGCTGTGCTTTGTGAGCTTGCTGTGCTTTGTGAGCTTGCTGTGCTTTGTGAGCATGCAGTGCTTTGTGAGCTTAATGTGCTTTGTGTGCTTGCTGTGCTTTGTGAGCTTGCTGTGCTTTCTGAGCTTGCTGTGCTTTGTGTGCTTGCTGTGCTTTCTGAGCTTGCTGTGCATTTTGAGCTTGCTGTGCTTTGTCAGCTTGCTGTGCTTGGTGTGCTTGCTATGCTTGGTGTGCTTGCTGTGCTTGTTGAGCTTTCTGTGCTTTGTGTGTTTGATGTGCTTTGTGTGCTTGCTGTGTTTTGTGAGCTTACTGTGCTTTGTGTGCTTGCTATGCTTTGTGAGCTTGCTGTGCTTTGTGAGCTTGCTGTGCTTTGTGTGCTTGCTGTGCTTTGTATGCTTACTGTGCTTTGTGAGCTTGCTGTGCTTTGTGAGCTTGCTGTGCTTTGTGTGCCTGCTGTGCTTTGTGTGCCGGCTGTGCTTTGTGTGCTTGCTGTGCTTTGTGAGCTTGCTGTGATTTGTGAGCTTGCTGTGTTTTGTGTGCTTGCTGTGCTTGCTTTGGGTGCTCATTATTGCGCTGAAGGTGCTTGGCCCCGAGTTGCTGCTTGCAGCTATATTTAGGGGTCAAGCACCGAAGGTGCTGAGACACCTATTGTAATTGTTAGTATTATTATTATTATTATTAGGGGTCAAGCACCGAAGGTGCTGAGACACCTATTGTAATTAGGGGCCAAGCCCGCAGGGCGGTAGGCCACTATTGCAATTGATGGTTTTCTTCTTATTATTATTATTATTATTATTATTAGGGGTCAAGCACCGAAGGTGCTGAGACACCTATTGTAATTAGGGGTCAAGCACCGAAGGTGCTGAGACACCTATTGGAATTGTCAGTATTATTATTATTCTGCTGTTTCTTCTTCTTCTTAGCCATAGGCGTCTATGGCAGCCCTATGAACCGTACATAGGAAAATGATGAAATTTGGCACAGTTGTAGTGGTGGTCTTAAAAAGTCACGTGACCAAAAATGGGGTCTCTAGTACTTACTCTATAGCGCCACCAGCAGTGCAAAAATTCAATGTTCAAATGGTTATAACTGCTGATCCGCTTGATCCATGAAAATTCTACTTAGTACACGTGATTGCTCTCCTCATGCTTATTGTTTTTAATACCTTACATGAAAACTCCACCCATTACAGTAGCGGCCATTTTGAAATGTACAGTATTCCGTTTATTCGCTACTCCTCCTTCAAATTTGGTTAAATTGTTATGAAATTTGGCACAGGTGAACTTTGGAGTGAGCCGCACAGAAATGACCGAACAGAATTTTGATATTTATCTTTGTTCAAAAGTAATAAATAAGCAAACTTAACGAGGTTGACGCAAAAATGGTTCTGAAGCTGTATCTCGGTCATTCTTTTATCAATTGAAATGAAATTTGGTACACTTCATGTGGACCATGAACTTGGGGTTCATGCAAAATTTGGTGACAGCGCCACCTATGGGTCATGAGATATGAAAAATGGCTTTTTTTGCCCATAACTACTGAATTGTTTGTCAGAAAATTATGATGTTGGTGTTTACGGATTCCTTGGCTCATGCCGAATCTGTCGATATGTATTATGTCGGGTTTGACCACACCACCTGTCTGCCATTTTGAAATTGATCATAAATTGTTATATCTTTTGAACTATTGGACATATTCGTGCAAAAATAGTCAGGGAGTTTCGGCATGATGTCCTGAAGGTACCTGGGAAGTCAGAGTACAGCGCCACCTAGGGGTTATAAACTATAACAGTTCTTATAGAACTGCTTATATCTTCAGAATACTTTGTCTGATATACATTTTCTTTGTGAAATTTTATTTACTGTTTTTTTCCGATCGCAACAATACCTTGTTTGTCTTTCTCCATCATTCTGTTCATGTGTTATTGTAAGGCATATGGTAAATGATTTTTTCGCTACTCCTTTTACAAATTTTGTTTATTTTATGCCAGGTTCTGCTTGTATAATGTTTGGAGCAATCCGCACAGACGTGACTGAACAGATTTTTCTGCTGAGTGTCAAATTTTTGAGAAATACCTCTGTAAAGCGGACCGTGCCTGTCATGCTGTCCCTTTGTCATATTAAAAAGAATCTGACAAAATTTGCCCATGTTGTTCATTATTGTACAAAATGTTCTTCACGAATTCAGTGCCATTTAAGTTATCTGATTGCCCTACACTTTGTATTTCTGTTTATTTTTGCTTTGTTGTGTTATTTCTGCCCTTTCAGTGATTGGCATGTCAATGTTTGCAGTTTTGAAGCCTCTTTTCCACAGCCTTACAACCCATGATTCCTCAGTGGCGCATGCAGTTAGTGCTGTGCTTTGAGAACCTGAGTTCATGGGTTCAAATCCCATGTGCAGTGGTTTTTTGTCTTAACTTTTTTTCTCACTTAAGTTTTGTGATTTTCATACTATACATTGTATTTCAGTTATTTGTGCTCTCTGTTATCATTTCTACACTTTTGGTAATTGCTGGATATCAATGTTTATAGCTGTAAAGCTGTATTCTATAGCTTGGACACACCAACTCAGTGGTTTAATCGTTTACTCAGTGGCGCATGCGGTTAGTGCTGTGCTTTGGGAACATGAGGTCATGGGTTCGAATCCCAGCTCTTGCTTTCACTTACTGAGATTTCCTTTTGTGTTCCCTTTAACACGTTCTTCTCGACCTGTCTGGTTTTCCACACGTGTTATATTTTTGAAATCTTTTCTGTTGTTGCTCCGCACTGCAGTGGTTCTGCTCTGCATTTGCTTTGCTTCGGGTTCGAGCTCTGTATTGCACGCTTTCTGTGCTTTGCGCATTTGCTGCGTCGTCTGGTTTTTGCTGTGCTTTGGGTGCTCATTGCGCTGAAGGTGCTTGACCCCGCAATTGCTGCTTGCAGCTATATTTAGGGGCCAAGCACCTATGGTGCTGTGGCACCTATTGTTTCTGTTAGTATTATTATTCTTCTTAATCTTCCCCAATGGGAGTCTATGGCAGCCCTATGAACCGTACATAGGAAAATGATGAAATTTGGCACAGTTGTAGTGGTGGTCATAAATAGTCATTTGGCCAAAAATGGGGTCTCTAGCAGTAACTCTATAGCGCCACCATCATCTCAAAAATTCAATGTTCAAATGGTTATAACTCATGATCCATTTGCTCTATGAAAATTCTACTTAGTACACGTGATTGCTCTCCTCATGCTTATTGTTTTTAATACCTTACAGTAAGACTCCACCCATTACAGTATCGGCCATTTTGAAATGTACAGTATTTCGTTTTTTCGCTACTCCTCCTTCAAATTTGGTTCAATTCTTATGAGATTTGGCACATGTGATCTTTGGAGTGAGCCGCATAGAAATGACTGAACAGAATTTTGATATTTTTCTTTATTCAAAAGTAATTAATGCGTGAACTTAACGAGATTGACGCAAAATTGGTTCTGAGGCTGTATCTCGGTCATTCTTTGATCAATCGAGATGAAATTTGGTACGCTTCATGTCGACCATGAACTGGGGGTCCATGCCAAATTTGGTGACAGCGCCACCTATGGGTCATGAGATAGTAAAAAAGGCTATTTTTGCGCATAACTTCTGAATCGTTTGTCAGAAAATTATGATCTTGGTGTCTACGGATTCCTCGCCTCATGCCGCATCTGTCGATGTGTATTATGCCGTGATTGACCTAACCGTCTGTCTGCCAATTTGAAATTTGTGATAAATTGCTATAACTTTTGAAGTATCGGATATATCGGCGCAAAAATCGGTAGGGAGCTTCGGGGTGATGTACTGAGGGTACCTGGGAAACTAGAGTACAGCGCCACCACGGGTTATAAACTATAACAGTTCTTATCGAATTGCTTATAACTTCTGAATTCTTTGGCATGTAAGCTCTTTTCTGCTGCCCCTTGAGCTGTGTCTACTGAGTGGCGCTTCTGTTGAGTCGTATGCATAGAGATCTTGAGTTCTTGGGTTCAAATCCCACCTGAGGCAGGTGTTAATTTCTTCTATTAAAGTTTTGTTCTTTCCCACCTATTCTTCTTGACCTGTCTGTAGTTCACATATGTTCTATTCTTGCCATGTTTTCTGTTGCTGCTCTGCACTGCGGTGGTTCTGCTCTGTAATTGCAACGCTTTGGGTACTTGCTGCGCTTTGTGTTCTTGATGCACCTTGGGTGGTCAATTCGCCCTGGTTGATTGATAGGTTGTATGTTTCTTGCTGTGCTTCGGGTGCTCATTGCGCTGATGGTGCTTGGCCCCGAATCGCTGCTTGCAGCTATATTGGTCATTGTTTCTGTTATTAAATTTTTCTTCTTCCCCAATGGGAGTCTATGGCAGCCCTATGAACCGTATGTAGGAAAATGATAAAATTTGGCACAGTTGTAGTGGTGATCATAAATAGTCATTTGGCCAAAAATGGGGTCTCTAGCAGTAACTCTATAGCGCCACCATCATCTCAAAAATTCAATATTCAAATGGTTATAACTCGTGATCCATTAGATCTATGAAAATTCTATTTAGTACATGTGATTGCTCTCATCTCGCTTATTAAATTTGATATTTTACAGTAAGACTCCACCCATTACAGTAGCGTCCATTTTGAAATGTACAGTATTTCGATTTTTCGCTACTCCTCCTTCAAATTTGGTTCAAATCTTATGAGATTTGGCACAGGTGATCTTTGGAGTGAGCCGCATAGAAATGACTGAACAGAATTTTTATATTTTTCTTTGTTCAAAAGTAATAAATGTGTGAACTTAACGAGATTGACGCAAAATTGGTTCTGAAGCTGTAGCTCGGTCATTCTTTGATCAATTGAAATGAAATTTGGTACACTTCATGTGGACCATGAACTTGGGGTCCATGCCAAATTTGGTGATAGCGCCACCTATGGGTCATGAGATATGAAAATAGGCTATTTTTGCCCATAACTTCTGAACTGTTTGTCAGAAAATTATGATCTTGATGTCTATGGATTGCTTACCTCATGCTGCATCTGTCGATGTGTATTATGCCGGGTTTGACCACACACATCTGTCCGACATTTTGAAATTTGTCATAAATTGTTATATCTTTTTTTAACTATTGGACATATCCGTGCAAAAATCAGTAGGGAGATTCAGCATGATGTCTTGATGGTACCTTGGAAGTCAGAGTATAGCGCCACCTAGGGGTTATAAACTATAACAGTTCTTATGGAACTGCTTATAACTTCTGAATACTTTATCTGATATTAATTTCTTTGTGAAATTGTATTCACTGGTTTATGCCGATTGCAACGATATCTCGTTTGTCATTTTCCAACATTCTGTTCATGTGTTATTGTAAAGCATATGGTAGATGATTTTTTCGCTACTCTTTTTACAAATTTTGTTTATTTTATGCCAGGTACTGCTCGTATAATGTTTGAAGCAATCCGCACAGAAATGACTGAACAGATTTTTGATATTCTGTTCTCTTTCTTAGAAATACCACTCCAAAGTTGATCGTGCCTGTGATGTTGTCTATTTGTCATAGTAAATTAATGTGACTGTATATTACATTGTATAGCATTACTATACAGAATGATCTTCTTGTCTTCAATCTCACTTGAGCTTTTTGATTCTCATATACATTGTATTTCTGTTAGTTCTGCTCTGCACTGTCAGTTCTGCATCTGTGTTGATTGGCATATGTCAATCCTTGCAGCACCTAAGCTGTTTTTTGCTGCCCTTTGAGCTGTGTTAACTGAGTTGCGCATCTGGTTGACCACATGCCATGAGATTCTGAGGTCATGGGTTTGAATCCCATGGGCTGTGATATTTTGTCTTAACTTTTTTCTCACTTAAGTTTTGTGATTTTCATACTATACATTGTATTTCAGTTATTTGTGCTCTCTGTTGTCATTTCTGCACGTTTGGTAATTGCTGGATATCAATGTTTAAAGCTCTAAATCTCTATTCTATAGCTTGGACACACCAACTCAGTGGTTTAATCGTTTACTCAGTGGCGCATGCGGTAACTGCTGTGCTTTGGGAACCTGAGTTCATGGGTTTGAATCCCATGTGCAGTGGTTTTTGTCTTAACTTTTTTCTCACTTAAGTTTTGTGATTTTCATACTATACATTGTATTTCAGTTATTTGTGCTCTCTGTTGTCATTTCTGCACTTTTAGTAATTGCTGGATATCAATGTTTACAGTTCTAAATCTCTATTCTATAGCTTGGACACACCAACTCAGTGGTTTAACCGTTTACTCAGTGGTGCATGCGGTTAGTGCCTTGCTTTGGGAACCTGAGGTCATGGGTTCGAATTCCAGCTCTTACTTTCACTTATTGAGATTTCCTTTTGTGTTCCTTTTAACACGCTCTTCTCGACCTGTCTGGTTTTCCACACGTGTTATATTTTTGCCATCTTTACTGTTGTTGCTCCGCACTTAAGTGGTTCTGCCCTGCATTTGCTTTGCTTCAGGTTCGGGCTCTATATTGCGCGCTTTCTGCGCTTTGCGCATTTGCTGCGACGTGTGGTTTTTGCTGTGCTTTGGGTGCTCATTGCGCTGAAGGTGCTTGACCCCGCAATTGCTGCTTGCAGCTATATTTGTTAGTATTATTATTATTATTATTATTATTATTCTGCTTCTTCTTCTTCTTCTTAGCCATAGGTGTCTATGGCAGCCCTATGAACCGTACAAAGGAAAATGATGAAATTTGGCACCGTTGTAGTGGTGGTCTTATAAAGTCATGTGACCAAAAATGGGGTCTCTAGTACTAACTCTATAGCGCCACCAGCAGTGCAAAAATTCAATGTTCAAAGGGTTATAACTTCTGATCCGCTTGATCTATGAAAATTCTACTTAGTACACGTGATTGCACTCCTCATGCTTGTTGCTTTTAATACCTTACAGTAAAACTCCACCCATTACAGTAGCGGCCATTTTGAAATGTACAGTATTCCGTTTTTTCGCTACTCCTCCTTCAAATGTTGTTCAATTCTTATGAGATTTGGCACAGGTGATCTTTGGAGTAAGCCGCATAGAAATGACTGAACAGAATTTTGATATTTATCTTTGTTCAAAAGTAATAAATGCGCAAACTTAACGAGGTTGACGCAAAAATGGTTCTGAAGCTGTAGCTCGGTCATTCTTTGATCAATTGAAATGAAATTTGGTACACTTCATGTGGACCATGAACTTGGGGTCCATGCCAAATTTGGTGACAGCGCCACCTATGGGTCATGAGATAATAAAATAGGCTATTTTTGCCCATAACTTCTGAACTGTTTGTCAGAAAATTATGATCTTGATGTCTATTGATTGCTTACCTTATGCCGCATCTGTCGATGTGTATTATGCCGGGTTTGACCACACACATCTGTCCGACATTTTGAAATTTGTCATAAATTGTTTTATCTTTTGAACTATCGGACATATCCGTGCAACAATCAGTAGGGAGATTCAGCATGATGTCTTGAAGGTACCTTGGAAGTCAGAGTATAGCGCCACCTAGGGGTTATAAACTATAACAGTTCTTATGGAACTGCTTATAACTTCTGAATACTTTGTCTGATATTAATTTCTTTGTGAAATTGTATTCACTGGTTTATGCCGATTGCAACGATACCTCGTTTGTCATTTTCCAACATTCTGTTCATGTGTTATTGTAAAGCATATGGTAGATGATTTTTTCGCTACTCTTTTTACAAATTTTGTTTATTTTATGCCAGGTACTGCTCGTATAATGTTTGGAGCAATCCGCACAGAAATGACTGAACAGAGTTTTGATATTCTGTTTTCTTTTTCTTAGAAATACCACTCCAAAGTTGACCGTGCCTGTGACGTTGTCTATTTGTCATAGTAAATTAATGTGACTGTATATTACATTGTATAGCATTACTATACAGAATGATCTTCTTGTCTTCAATCTCACTTGAGCTTTTTGATTCTCATATACATTGTATTTCTGTTAGTTCTGCTCTGCACTGTCAGTTCTGCATCTGTGTTGATTGGCATATGTCAATCCTTGCAGCACCTAAGCTGTTTTTTGCTGCCCTTTGAGCTGTGTTAACTGAGTTGCGCATCTGGTTAACCACACGCAATGAGATTCTAAGGTCATGGGTTTGATTCCCATGGGCTGTGATATTTTGTCTTAACTTTTTTCTCACTTAAGTTTTGTGATTTTCATACTATACATTGTATTTCAGTTATTTGTGCTCTCTGTTGTCATTTCTGCACGTTTGGTAATTGCTGGATATCAATGTTTACAGCTCTAAATCTCTATTCTATAGCTTGGACACACCAACTCAGTGGTTTAATCGTTTACTCAGTGGCGCATGCGGTAACTGCTGTGCTTTGGGAACCCGAGTTCATGGGTTTGAATCCCATGTGCAGTGGTTTTTGTCTTAACTTTTTTTCTCACTTAAGTTTTGTGATTTTCATACAATACATTGTATTTCAGTTATTTGTGCTCTCTGTTGTCATTTCTGCACGTTTGGTAATTGCTGGATATCAATGTTTACAGCTCTAAATCTCTATTCTATAGCTTGGACACACCAACTCAGTGGTTTAATCGTTTACTCAGTGGCGCATGCGGTTAGTGCGTTGCTTTGGGAACCTGAGGTCATGGGTTCGAATCCCAGCTCTTACTTTCACTTATTGAGATTTCCTTTTGTGTTCCCTTTAACACGTTCTTCTCAACCTGTCTGGTTTTCCACACGTGTTATATTTTTGCCATCTTTACTGTTGTTGCTCCGCACTGCAGTGGTTCTGCTCTGCATTTGCTTTGCTTCGGGTTCGGGCTCTGTATTGCGCGCTTTCTGCGCTTTGCGCATTTGCTGCGTCGTGTGGTTTTTGCTGTGCTTTGGGTGCTCATTGCGCTGAAGGTGCTTGACCCCGCAATTGCTGCTTGCAGCTATATTTAGGGGTCAAGCACCGAAGGTGCTGAGACACCTATTGGAATTGTACTTTTTTCTTCTTCTTAGCCATTGGTGTCTATGGCAGCCCTATGAACCGTATGTAGGAAAATGATGAAATTTGGCACAGTTGTAGTGGTGGTCATAAATAGTCATGTGGCCAAAAATGGGGTCTCTAGCAGTAACTCTATAGCGCCACCATCATCTCAAAAATTCAATGTTCAAATGGTTATAACTCATGATCCATTTGCTCTATGAAAATTCTACTTAGTACACGTGATTGCTCTCCTCATGCTTATTGTTTTTAATACCTTACAGTAAGACTCCACCCATTACAGTAGCGGCCATTTTGAAATGTACAGTATTTCGTTTTTTCGCTACTCCTCCTTCAAATTTGGTTCAATTCTTATGAGATTTGGCACATGTGATCTTTGGAGTGAGCCGCATAGAAATGACTGAACAGAATTTTGATATTTTTCTTTATTTAAAAGTAATTAATGCGTGAACTTAACGAGATTGACGCAAAATTGGTTCTGAAGCTGTATCTCGGTCATTCTTTGATCAATCGAGATGAAATTTGGTACGCTTCATGTCGACCATGAACTGGGGGTCCATGCCAAATTTGGTGACAGCGCCACCTATGGGTCATGAGATAGTAAAAAAGGCTATTTTTGCGCATAACTTCTGAATCGTTTGTCAGAAAATTATGATATTGGTGTCTACGGATTCCTTACCTCATGCCGCATCTGTCGATGTGTATTATGCCGGGTTTGACCGAACCGCCTGTCCGCCATTTTGAAATTTGTCATAAATTGTTATAACTTTTGAAGTATTGGATATATTGGCGCAAAAATCGGTAGGAAGCTTTGGCATGATGTCCTGATTGTATCTGGGAAGTCAGAATACAGCGCCACCTAGGGGTTATAAACTATAACAGTTCTTATAGAACTGCTCATAACTTCTGAATACTTTGTCGGATATTAATTTTCTTTGTGAAATTGTATTCACTGGTTTATGCCGATTGCAACGATACCTCGTTTGTCATTTTCCATCATTCTGTTCATGTGTTATTGTAAGGCATATGGTAAATGATTTTTTCGCTACTCCTTTTACAAATTTTGTTTATTTTATGCCAGGTTCTGCTCGTATAATGTTTGGAGCAATCCGCACAGAAATGACTGAACAGATTTTTCTTGCACCTAGGAATTTTTTTGAGAAAAACCTCTGTAAAGTTGATCGTCCCTGTGATGTTGTCTATTTGTCATAGTTAATTACTTTATATTACATTTTATAGCGTTACTCTACGGAATGTTCTTCTTGTCTTCAATCTCACTTGAGCTTTTTGATTCTCATATACATTGTATTTCTGTGATTTCTGCTCTGCGGTGTCATTTCTACATCTTTGGTGATTGGCATATGTCAATGCTTGCATTTTTGTAATCTCTTTCCTGCTGCCCCTTGAGCTGTGTCTGCTGAGTGGCGCATCCACTAAGTTGTATGCATAGAGATCCTGAGTTCATGGGTTCGAATCCCACCTGAGGCAGGTGTTAATTTCTTCTATTAAAGTTTTGTTCTTTCCCACCTATTCTTCTTGACCTGTCTGTAGTTCACATATGTTCTATTTTTGCCATGTTTTCTGTTGCTGCTCTGCACTGCGGTGGTTCTGCTCTGTCATTGCAACGCTTTGGGTACTTGCTGCGCTTTGTGTTCTTGATGCACCTTGGGTGGTCAGTGAGCATTGGGTGATTGATACCTTCTATGTTGCTTGCTGTGCTTTGGGTGCTCATTGCGCTAAAGGTGCTTGGCCCCGAATCGCTGCTTGCAGCTATATTTAGGGGTCAAGCACCGAAGGTGCTGAGACACCTATTGTAATTGTTAGTATTATTATTATTATTATTATTATTAGGGGTCAAGCACCGAAGGTGCTGAGACACCTATTGTAATTGTTAGTATTATTATTATTATTATTATTATTCTGCTTCTTCTTCTTCTTCTTAGCCATAAACGTCTATGGCAGCCCTATGAACCGTACATAGGAAAATGATGAAATTTGGCACAGTTGTAGTGGTGGTCTTAAAAAGTCATGTGACCAAAAATGGGGTCTCTAGTACTAACTCTATAGCGCCACCAGCAGTTCAACAATTCAATGTTCAAAGGGTTATAACTTCTGATCCGCTTGATCTATGAAAATTCTACTTAGTACACGTGATTGCTCTCCTCATGCTTGTTGATTTTAATACCTTACAGTAAAACTCCACCCATTACAGTAGCGGCCATTTTGAAATGTACAGTATTCCATTTTTTCGCTACTCCTCCTTCAAATGTTGTTCAATTCTTATGAGATTTGGCACAGATGATCTTTGGAGTAAGCCGCATAGAAATGACTGAACAGAATTTTGAGATTTATCTTTGTTCAAAAGTAATAAATGCGCAAACTTAACGAGGTTGACGCAAAAATGGTTCTGAAGCTGTAGCTCAGTCATTCTTTGATCAATTGAAATGAAATTTGGTACACTTCATGTGGACCATGATCTTGGGGTCCATGCCAAATTTGGTGACAGCGCCACCTATGGGTCATGAGATAATAAAATAGGCTATTTTTGCCCATAACTTCTGAACTGTTTGTCAGAAAATTATGATCTTGATGTCTATGGATTGCTTACCTCATGCCGCATCTGTCGATGTGTATTATGCCGGGTTTGACCGAACCGCCTGTCCGCCATTTTGAAATTTCACATAATTTGTTATATTTTTTGAACTATTGGACATATCCGCGCAAAAATTAGTAAGGAGCTTCGACATGATGTCCTGAAGGTACCTGGGAAGTCAGAGTACAGCGCCACCTAGGGGTTATAAACTATAACAGTTCTCATGGAACTGCTTATAACTTCTGAATACTTTGTCTGATATTAATTTCTTTGTGAAATTGTATTCAATGGTTTATGCCGATTGCAACGATGCCTCGTTTGTCATTTTCCAACATTCTGTTCATGTGTTATTGTAAAGCATATGGTAGATTATTTTTTCGCTACTCCTTTTACAAATGTTGTTTATTTTATGCCAGGTACTGCTCGTATAATGTTTGGAGCAATCCGCACAGAAATGACCGAACAGATTTTTGATATTCTGTTCTCTTTCTTAGAAATACCACTCCAAAGTTGACCGTGCCTGTGACGTTGTCTATTTGTCATAGTAAATTAATGTGACTGTATATTACATTGTATAGCATTACTATACAGAATGATGTTCTTGTCTTCAATCTCATTTGAGCTTTTTGATTCCCATATACATTGTATTTCTGATAGTTCTGCTCTGCACTGTCAGTTCTGCATCTGTGTTGATTGGCACACGTCAATCCTTGAAGCACCTAAGCTGTTTTTTGCTGCCCTTTGAGCTGTGTTAGCTGAGTTGCGCATCTGGTTAACCACATGCCATGAGATTCTGAGGTCATGGGTTCAAACCCCATGTGCAGTGATATTTTGTCTTAACTTTTTTCTCACTTAAGTTTTGTGATTTTCATACAATACATTGTATTTCAGTTATTTGTGCTCTCTGTTGTTATTTCTGCACGTTTGGTAATTGCTGGATATCAATGTTTACAGCTCTAAATCTCTATTCTATAGCTTGGACACACCAACTCAGTGGTTTAATCGTTTACTCAGTGGCGCATGCGGTTAGTGCGTTGCTTTGGGAACCTGAGGTCATGGGTTCAAACCCAGCTCTTACTTTCACTTATTGAGATTTCCTTTTGTGTTCCCTTTAACACGTTCTTCTCGACCTGTCTGGTTTTCCACACGTGTTATATTTTTGCCATCTTTACTGTTGTTGCTCCGCACTGCAGTGGTTCTGCTCTGCATTTGCTTTGCTTCGGGTTCGGGCTCTGTATTGCGCGCTTTCTGCGCTTTGCGCATTTGCTGCGTCGTGTGGTTTTTGCTGTGCTTTGGGTGCTCATTGCGCTGAAGGTGCTTGACCCCGCAATTGCTGCTTGCAGCTATATTTAGGGGCCAAGCACCTATGGTGCTGTGGCACCTATTGTTTCTGTTAGTATTATTATTCTTCTTAATCTTCCCCAATGGGAGTCTATGGCAGCCCTATGAACCGTATATAGGAAAATGATGAAATTTGGCACAGTTGTAGTGGTGGTCATAAATAGTCATTTGGCCAAAAATGGGGTCTCTAGCAGTAACTCTATAGCGCCACCATCATCTCAAAAATTCAATGTTCAAATGGTTATAACTCATGATCCATTTGCTCTATGAAAATTCTACTTAGTACACGTGATTGCTCTCCTCATGCTTATTGTTTTTAATACCTTACAGTAAGACTCCACCCATTACAGTAGCGGCCATTTTGAAATGTACAGTATTTCGTTTTTTCGCTACTCCTCCTTCAAATTTGGTTCAATTCTTATGAGATTTGGCAAATGTGATCTTTGGAGTGAGCCGCATAGAAATGACTGAACAGAATTTTGATATTTTTTTTTATTCAAAAGTTATTAATGCGCGAACTTAACGAGATTGACGCAAAATTGGTTCTGAAGCTGTATCTCGGTCATTCTTTGATCAATCGAGATGAAATTTGGTACGCTTCATGTCGACCATGACCTGGGGGTCCATGCCAAATTTGGTGACAGCGCCACCTATGGGTCATGAGATAGTAAAAAAGGCTATTTTTGCGCATAACTTCTGAATCGTTTGTCAGAAAATTATGATCTTGGTGTCTACGGATTCCTTACCTCATGCCGCATCTGTCGATGTGTATTATGCCGGGTTTGACCGAACCGCCTGTCCGCCATTTTGAAATTAGTCATAAATTGTTATAACTTTTGAAGTATTGGATATATTGGCGCAAAAATCGGTAGGGAGCTTCGGCATGATGTCCTGATTGTATCTGGGAAGTCAGAATACAGCGCCACCTAGGGGTTATAAACTATAACAGTTCTTATCGAATTGCTTATAACTTCTGAATTCTTTGGCATGTAAGCTCTTTTCTGCTGACCCTTGAGCTGTGTCTACTGAATTGCGCATCTGTTAAGTTGTATGCATAGAGATCCTGAGTTCATGGGTTCGAATCCAGCCTGAGGCAGGTGTTAATTTCTTCTATTAAAGTTTTGTTCTTTCCCACCTATTCTTCCTGACCTGTCTGTAGTTCACATATTTTCTATTTTCGTCAAGTTTTCTGTTGCTGCTCTGCACTGCAGTGGTTCTGATCTGTGATTGCTACGTTTTGGGTACTTGCTGCGCCTTGTGTTTTTGATTGGGTGCTCAATGCGCATTGGGTGATTGATACCTTCTATGTTGTTTGCTGTGCTTTGGGTGCTCATTTCGCTAAAGCTGCTTGGCCCCGAATCGCTGCTTGCAGCTATATTTCTGCTTCTTCTTCTTCTTCTTAGCCATAGGCGTCTATGGCAGCCCTATGAACCGTACATAGGAAAATGATGAAATTTGGCACAGTTGTAGTGGTGGTCTTAAAAAGTCATGTGACCAAAAATGGGGTCTCAAGTACTAACTCTATAGCGCCACCAGCAGTTCAAAAATTCAATGTTCAAAGGGTTATAACTTCTGATCCGCTTGATCTATGAAAATTCTACTTAGTACACGTGATTGCTCTCCTCATGCTTGTTGATTTTAATACCTTACAGTAAAACTCCACCCATTACAGTAGCGGCCATTTTGAAATGTACAGTATTCCATTTTTTCGCTACTCCTCCTTCAAATGTTGTTCAATTCTTATGAGATTTGGCACAGATGATCTTTGGAGTAAGCCGCATAGAAATGACTGAACAGAATTTTGATATTTATCTTTGTTCAAAAGTAATAAATGCGCAAACTTAACGAGGTTGACGCAAAAATGGTTCTGAAGCTGTAGCTCAGTCATTCTTTGATCAATTGAAATGAAATTTGGTACACTTCATGTGGACCATGAACTTGGGGTCCATGCCAAATTTGGTGACAGCGCCACCTATGGGTCATGAGATAATAAAATAGGCTATTTTTGCCCATAACTTCTGAACTGTTTGTCAGAAAATTATGATCTTGATGTCTATGGATTGCTTACCTCATGCCGCATCTGTCGATGTGTATTATGCCGGGTTTGACCGAACCGCCTGTCCGCCATTTTGAAATTTCACATAATTTGTTATATTTTTTGAACTATTGGACATATCCGCGCAAAAATTAGTAAGGAGCTTCGACATGATGTCCTGAAGGTACCTGGGAAGTCAGAGTACAGCGCCACCTAGGGGTTATAAACTATAACAGTTCTCATGAAACTGCTTATAACTTCTGAATACTTTGTCTGATATTAATTTCTTTGTGAAATTGTATTCACTGGTTTATGCCGATTGCAACGATGCCTCGTTTGTCATTTTCCAACATTCTGTTCATGTGTTATTGTAAAGCATATGGTAGATTATTTTTTCGCTACTCCTTTTACAAATGTTGTTTATTTTATGCCAGGTACTGCTCGTATAATGTTTGGAGCAATCCGCACAGAAATGACCGAACAGATTTTTGATATTCTGTTCTCTTTCTTAGAAATACCACTCCAAAGTTGACCGTGCCTGTGACGTTGTCTATTTGTCATAGTAAATTAATGTGACTGTATATTACATTGTATAGCATTACTATACAGAATGATGTTCTTGTCTTCAATCTCATTTGAGCTTTTTGATTCCCATATACATTGTATTTCTGATAGTTCTGCTCTGCACTGTCAGTTCTGCATCTGTGTTGATTGGCACACGTCAATCCTTGAAGCACCTAAGCTGTTTTTTGCTGCCCTTTGAGCTGTGTTAGCTGAGTTGCGCATCTGGTTAACCACATGCCATGAGATTCTGAGGTCATGGGTTCAAACCCCATGTGCAGTGATATTTTGTCTTAACTTTTTTCTCACTTAAGTTTTGTGATTTTCATACAATACATTGTATTTCAGTTATTTGTGCTCTCTGTTGTTATTTCTGCACGTTTGGTAATTGCTGGATATCAATGTTTACAGCTCTAAATCTCTATTCTATAGCTTGGACACACCAACTCAGTGGTTTAATCGTTTACTCAGTGGCGCATGCGGTTAGTGCGTTGCTTTGGGAACCTGAGGTCATGGGTTCGAATCCCAGCTCTTACTTTCACTTATTGAGATTTCCTTTTGTGTTCCCTTTAACACGTTCTTCTCGACCTGTCTGGTTTTCCACACGTGTTATATTTTTGCCATCTTTACTGTTGTTGCTCCGCACTGCAGTGGTTCTGCTCTGCATTTGCTTTGCTTCGGGTTCGGGCTCTGTATTGCGCGCTTTCTGCGCTTTGCGCATTTGCTGCGTCGTGTGGTTTTTGCTGTGCTTTGGGTGCTCATTGCGCTGAAGGTGCTTGACCCCGCAATTGCTGCTTGCAGCTATATTGGTCATTGTTTCTGTTAGCAAATTTTTCTTCTTCCCCAATGGGAGTCTATGGCAGCCCTATGAACCGTATATAGGAAAATGATGAAATTTGGCACTGTTTGTAGTGGTGGTCATAAATAGTCATGTGACCAAAAATGGGGTCTCTAGTACTAACTCTATAGCGCCACCAGCAGTGCAAAAATTCAATGTTCAAAGGGTTATAACTTCTGATCCGCTTGATCTATGAAAATTCTACTTAGTACACGTGATTGCTCTCCTCATGCTTGTTGCTTTTAATACCTTACAGTAAAACTCCACCCATTACAGTAGCGGCCATTTTGAAATGTACAGTATTCCATTTTTTCGCTACTCCTCCTTCAAATGTTGTTCAATTCTTATGAGATTTGGCACAGATGATCTTTGGAGTAAGCTGCATAGAAATGACTGAACAGAATTTTGATATTTATCTTTGTTCAAAAGTAATAAATGCGCAAACTTAACGAGGTTGACGCAAAAATGGTTCTGAAGCTGTAGCTCAGTCATTCTTTGATCAATTGAAATGAAATTTGGTACACTTCATGTGGACCATGAACTTGGGGTCCATGCCAAATTTGGTGACAGCGCCACCTATGGGTCATGAGATAATAAAATAGGCTATTTTTGCCCATAACTTCTGAACTGTTTGTCAGAAAATTATGATCTTGATGTCTATGGATTGCTTACCTCATGCCGCATCTGTCGATGTGTATTATGCCGGGTTTGACCAAACCGCCTGTCCGCCATTTTGAAATTTCACATAACTTGTTATATTTTTGGAAATATTGGACATATCCGCGCAAAAATTAGTAAGGAGCTTCGACATGATGTCCTGAAGGTACCTGGGAAGTCAGAGTACAGCGCCACCTAGGGGTTATAAACTATAACAGTTCTTATGGAACTGCTTATAACTTCTGAATACTTTGTCTGATATTATATTTTTGCCATCTTTACTGTTGTTGCTCCGCACTGCAGTGGTTCTGCTCTGCATTTGCTTTGCTTCGGGTTCGGGCTCTGTATTGCGCGCTTTCTGCGCTTTGCGCATTTGCTGCGTCGTGCCGTTTTTGCTGTGCTTTGGGTGCTCATTGCGCTGAAGGTGCTTGACCCCGTATCGCTGCTTGCAGCTATATTTAGGGGTCAAGCACCGAAGGTGCTGAGACACCTATTGTTATTGTTATTAGTATTATTATTATTATTATTATTTTTCCCCAATGGGAGTCTATGGCAGCCATATGAACCGTACATAGGAAAATGATGAAATTTGGCACAGTTGTAGAGGTGGTCATAAATAGTCATGTGACCAAAAATGGGGTCTTTAGCAGTAACTCTATAGCGCCACCAGTAGTCCAAAAATTCAATGTTCAAACTGTTATAACTGGTGAACCATTTGATCTATGAAAATTCTACTTAGTACACGTGATTGCTCTCATCCCGCTTATTGAATTTGATACTTTACAGTAAGACTCCACCCATTACAGTAGCGGCCATTTTGAAATGTACAGTATTTCGTTTTTTCGCTACTCCTTCTTCAAACGTGGTTCAATTCTTATGAGATTTGGCACAGATGATCTTTGGAGTGATCCGCACAGAAATGACCGAACAGAATTTTTATAATTATTTTTGTTCAAAAGTAATAAATGCGCAAACTTAACAAGGTTGACGCAAAAATGGTTCTGAAGCTGTAGCTCGGTCATTCTTTGATCAATTGAAATAAAATTTGGTACACTTAATGTTGACCATGAACCTGGGGTCCATGCCAAATTTGGTGACAGCGCCACCTATGGGTCATGAGATTTAAAAAAATGATATTTTTGCCCATAACTACTGAACTGTTTGTCAGAAAATTATGAACTTGCTGTCTATGGATACCTTGCCTCATGCCGCATCTGTCAATGTGTATTATGCCAGGTTTGACTGAACCGCCTGTCCGCCATTTTGAAATTTGACATAAATTGTTATATTTTTTGAACTATTGGACATATCTGCGCAAAAATTGATAAGGAGCTTTGACATGATATCCTGAAGGTACCTGAGAAGTCAGAATACAGCGCCACCTAGGGTTTATAAACTAATTTGACATATGTTAATCCTTGTAGCTTTCTAATCTCTTTTCTGCTGCCTCATGAGCTGTGTCATCTGAGTGGCGCATCAAGTTAATCATATGTATTGAGATTCTGAGTTCCTGGGTTTGAATCCCACCTGAGTCAGGTATTTTGTTCTTCCTCATCAGTTCTTCTCAACCTGTCTGTAGTTCAAATGTGTTCTATTTTTCCATGTTTGCTGTTGTTGCTCTGCATTGTGGTGGTTCTTGCTGTGCTTTCTGTGCTTTGTGTGCTTTGTGTGCTTGCTGTGCTTTGGGAGTTTGCTGTGCTTTGTGTGCTGGTTGTGCTTTGTGAGCTTGCTGTGCTTTGTGAGCTTGCTGTGCTTGCTGTGCTTTGTGTGCTTGCAGTGCTTTTTTTGTTGCTATGCTTTGTGTGCTTGCTGTGCTTTGTGTGCTTACTGTGCTTTGTGTGCTTGCTGTGCTTTGTGAGCTTGCTGTGCTTTGTGAGCTTGCTGTGCTTTGTGAGTTTGCTGTGCTTTGTGAGCTTGCTGTGCTTTGTGAGCTTGCTGTGCTTTGTGTGCTTGCTGCGCTTTGTGAGTTTGCTGCGCTTTGTGAGCTTGCTGTGCTTTGTGAGCTTGCTGTGCTTTGTGTGCTTGCTGTGCTTTGTGAGTTTGCTGTGCTTTGTGAGATTACTGTGCTTTGTGTGCTTGCTGTGCTTTGCGTGCTTGCTGTGCTTTGTGTGCTTGCTGTGCTTTGTGAGCTTGCTGTGCTTTGTGTAGTTGCTGTGCTTTGTGTGCTTGCTGTGCATTGTGAGCTTGCTGTGCTTTGTGTGCTTGCTGTGCATTGTGAGCTTGCTGTGCTTTGTGTGCTTGCTGTGCTTTGTGTGCTTGCTGTGCTTTGTGTGCTTGCTGTGCTTTGTGAGCTTGCTGTGCTTTGTGTGCCTGCTGTGATTTGTGTAATTGCTGTGCTTTGTGTGCTTGCTGTGCATTGTGAACTTGCTGTGCTTTGTGTGCTTGCTGTGCTGTGTGTGCATTGCGCCGAAGGTGCTTGACCCCGTGTTGCTGCTTGCAGCTATATTTATTATTATATTTCTTCTTCCCCAATGGGAGTCAATGGCAGCCCTATGAACCGTACATAGGAAAATGAAAAAAATTTGCCACACTTGTAGTGGTGGTCCTAAATAGTTATGTGACCAAATATGGGGTCTCTAGCATTAACTCTATAGCGCCACCAACACTTCAAAAATTCAATATTCAAATGGTTATAACTCTAGAATAATTTGATCAACAAAAATTCTACTTAGTACATCTGATTGCTCTCCTCACGCTCATTACAATAAACACCTTACATTAAGACTCCACCCATTACAGTAGCGGCCATTTTGAAAAGTACAGTATTTTGTTTTTTCGCTACTACTTTTGCAGCGTTCATTGCATTGTTAAGCAATTTGGCACAGATAATCTTTGGACCGAGGTGCATAGAAATGACCGAACAGAATTTTGATTTTTATCTTTGTTCAAAAGTTATAAATGCGTACATTTATCGATGTCGACCCAAAATTCGTTCTGAGTCATTATCTCGGTCATTCTTTGATCAATTGAAATAAAACTTGGTACCCTTCATAAGGACCATGAACTGGGGTACCATGTCAAATTTGAGGACAGCGCCACCTATGGGTCATGAGATATGAAAAATGGCTATTTTTGCCCATAACTTTTGAAATGTTTGATAGAAAATTATGCTCTTGGTGTCTATGGATTCCTTGGCTCATGACAAATCTGTCGATATATATTATGCCAGAAATTACCAAACCGCCTGTCCACCATTTTGAATTTTGTCATATATTGTGATAACTATTATTCGATATAATGTATCGGCACAAAAATCGGTAGGGAGCATCGGTATGATGTCCTGAAGGTACCTGGGAAATCTGAAAACAGCGCCACCTAGGGTTTATAAACTATATAAAACAGCCTATAACTTCTAAAAACTTTGTCCGATATTCATTTTCTTTGTGAATTTTTATTCACTGGTTTCTGTCGATTGCAACGATATCTCATTTGTCAGTTTCCAACATTCTGTTAATATTTTATTACATAGCATATGTGAAGTAGTTTTTTCGCTACTACTTTTGCAAATTAAGTCTATTTTATGCCGGGCTCTGCTCACATAAACTTTAGAGCAATCCGCATAGAAATGACCAAACACATTTTTTATATTCTCTGCCATTCCCGAGAAATACCTCTCCAAAGTTGACTGTCCCTGTGACATTGTCTCTTTGTCATATTAAATTATTATGACTGTATTATAACATGTTGTACATTCCTATACAACATGTTTTTCTTGACTTAAACTTTAACTGTTCTCACTTAAACTATCTGATTCTCATATAAATTGTAATTTTGTTATCTCTGCTCTGCAATGTCATGTCTGCATCTTCCTTGATTGTGCCATTTGAATGTTTGCAGCTCTGAAGACCTTGGCTAACTACACTGCCTGTGTAGCGCAGTCTACTAAACGCATGCATCAAAACTCAGAGGTTGAGGGTTCGAATCCCACCTGATGCATGTGTTATGTTTTACTAATAAGATTTTGTTTTGAGTTAATTCTCACCTATTATTCTTAACCAGTCTGTTTTCCATGTTCTGCACTGCTTGTCATAATTTGGTTGCCAATCGCCACCACCATTTCAAAAATGCAGTAGCAGCCATTTTGAAAAGTACAGTATTCAGTTTTTTTGCTACTTCTTTTGCAGTGTTTCTTGAATTGTTACACAATTTGGCTCAAATTTTCTTTGGACGGAGCCGCAGAGAAATGACCGAACAGAATTTTGATTTTTATCTTTGTTCAAAAGTTATAAATGCGTACATTTATCGATGTCGACCCAAAATTCGTTCTGAGTCATTATCTCGGTCATTCTTTGATCAATTGAAATGAAACTTGGTACCCTTCATAAGGACCATGAACTGGGGTACCATGCCAAATTTGAGGACAGCGCCACCTATGGGTCATGAGATATGAAAAATGGCTATTTTTGCCCATAACTATTGAAATGTTTGATAGAAAATTATGATCTTGGTGTCTATGGATTCCTTGGCTCATGACAAATCTGTCGATATATATTATGCCAGAAATTACCAAACCCCCTGTACACTATTTTGAATTTTGTTTTAAATTGGGATAACTATTATTCTATATAATGTATCGGCACAAAAATCGGTAGGAAGCATTGGTATGATGTCCTAAAGGTACCTGGGAAATCTGAAGACAGCGCCACCTAGGGTTCATAAACTATATAAAACAGCCCATAACTTCTGAAAACTTTGTCTGATATTCATTTTCTTTGTGAATTTTTATTCACTGGTTTATGTCGATTGCAACGATATCTCATTTGTCAGTTTTCAACATTCTGTTCATGTCTTATTTCATAGCATATGTGAAGTAGTTTTTTCACTACTACTTTTGCAAATTAAGTCTTTTTTATGCCAGGCTCTGCTCACATAAACTTTGGAGCAATCCGCACAGAAATGACCAAACACATTTTTGATATTCTCTGCCATTCCCGAGAAATACCTGTCCAAAGTTGACTGTCCCTGTGACATTGTCTCATTAAAATTATTATGACTGTATTATAACATGTTGTGCATTCCTATACAACATGTTTTTCTTGACTTAAACTTTAACTGTTCTCACTTAAACTATCTGATTCTCATATAAATTGTAATTTTGTTATTTCTGCTCTGCAATGTCATGTCTGCACCTTCCTTGATTGGGCCATTTGAATGTTTGCAGCTCTGAAAACCCTGGATAGCTACACTACCTGTGTAGCGCAGTCTACTAAATGCATGCATCAAAATTCAGAGGTTGAGGGTTCGAATCCCGTCTGATGCATGTGTTATTTTTTTCTATTAATATTTGTTTTGAGTTTATTCTCACCTATTATTCTCAACCAGTCTGTTTTCCATGTTCTGCACGGCTTGCAGTAATTTGGTGGCCAAGCATTATCACCAGTTCAAATATGCAGTAGCGGCCATTTTGAAAAGTACAGTATTCAGTTTTTTTGCTACTACTTTTGCAGTGTTTGTTGAATTGTTACACAATTTGGCTCAGATTATCTTTGGACTGAGCCACATAGAAATGACCAAACATCATTTTGATATTTATCTTTGTTCAAAAGTAATACATTTGTCAACAGGAATAACTTTTAAACCATTTAATCAACTAAACTTCTATTGAGAATATTTGATGGGGTAATCTATGCCTTCCCAGTAGCTCAACCAAATGCGTGATGGGCATGAAATCCAGAGGTTGCGGGTTCAAATCCACCATACGGCGGCAATCAAAATGGTTGACAAATTTGTGTCATGTAGAGTCAAATGTTCGAACAGGTTTGACTACCTACAGGGGTTTTAAAAAATATTCTCTTCTTGAGAAAAATCTCTCCAAACTTGAACATACACATTGTCACTTCAGCAATCTAACTTAAGCAGCTGTCTGTATGTATGTCTCCCCTGTAGCTCAACCAGATGAGTGACAGGCATGACACCTGGAGATCATGGGTTCAAATCCTGGCTAGGGCAGCAATTGAAGTCTCTCACTTTAGAGTCAAAAGCTTCAATTCATTATTTGTATTTTACTTTATTATTTTAACAGGTATTATTTCGTTTGTGCTCTTTTGGTTTAAGTCTCATGTGTAACATGTATGATGCTTTAGTGGTTCAATTGTTTTCTAGGTCAGCATTGGACTAATCGGTCCTTCTTTCAACATGCACATAAATATTATACTTCAAAATTTTTATTTTTTCATTATGTTCATTCTCATCTCTGAGTCCTGTGTGCTGATAGTTCCCATACATATCTGCTACATTGCATTCTTCAATTGCATGTCCTTTCAGCTTCGTTGCGTGTTGCAGGACCATTGTTGCTTGGCCCCGTATCGCTGTCTACAGCTATATTTATTATTATATTTCTTCTTCCCCAATGGGAGTCTATGGCAGCCCTATGAACCGTACATAGGAAAATGAAAAAAATTTGCCACACTTGTAGTGGTGGTCCTAAATAGTTATGTGACCAAATATGGGGTCTCTAGCATTAACTCTATAGCGCCACCAACACTTCAAAAATTCAATATTCAAATGGTTATAACTCTAGAATAATTTGATCAACAAAAATTCTACTTAGTACATCTGATTGCTCTCCTCACGCTCATTACAATGAACACCTTACATTAAGACTCCACCCATTACAGTAGCGGCCATTTTGAAAAGTACAGTATTTTGTTTTTTCGCTACTACTTTTGCAGCGTTCATTGCATTGTTACGCAATTTGGCACAGATAATCTTTGGACCGAGGTGCATAGAAATGACCGAACAGAATTTTGATTTTTATCTTTGTTCAAAAGTTATAAATGCGTACATTTATCGATGTCGACCCAAAATTCGTTCTGAGTCATTATCTCGGTCATTCTTTGATCAATTGAAATAAAACTTGGTACCCTTCATAAGGACCATGAACTGGGGTACCATGTCAAATTTGAGGACAGCGCCACCTATGGGTCATGAGATATGAAAAATGGCTATTTTTGCCCATAACTTTTGAAATGTTTGATAGAAAATTATGCTCTTGGTGTCTATGGATTCCTTGGCTCATGACAAATCTGTCGATATATATTATGCCAGAAATTACCAAACCGCCTGTCCACCATTTTGAATTTTGTCATATATTGTGATAACTATTATTCGATATAATGTATCGGCACAAAAATCGGTAGGGAGCATTGGTATGATGTCCTGAAGGTACCTGGGAAATCTGAAAACAGCGCCACCTAGGGTTTATAAACTATATAAAACAGCCTATAACTTCTAAAAACTTTGTCCGATATTCATTTTCTTTGTGAATTTTTATTCACTGGTTTCTGTCGATTGCAACGATATCTCATTTGTCAGTTTCCAACATTCTGTTAATATTTTATTACATAGCATATGTGAAGTAGTTTTTTCGCTACTACTTTTGCAAATTAAGTCTATTTTATGCCGGGCTCTGCTCACATAAACTTTAGAGCAATCCGCATAGAAATGACCAAACACATTTTTTATATTCTCTGCCATTCCCGAGAAATACCTCTCCAAAGTTGACTGTCCCTGTGACATTGTCTCTTTGTCATATTAAATTATTATGACCGTATTATAACATGTTGTACATTCCTATACAACATGTTTTTCTTGACTTAAACTTTAACTGTTCTCACTTAAACTATCTGATTCTCATATAAATTGTAATTTTGTTATTTCTGCTCTGCAATGTCATGTTTGCATCTTCCTTGATTGTGCCATTTGAATGTTTGCAGCTCTGAAAACCTTGGCTAGCTACACTGCCTGTGTAGCGCAGTCTACTAAACGCATGCATCAAAACTCAGAGGTTGAGGGTTCGAATCCCACCTGATGCATGTGTTATGTTTTACTAATAAGATTTTGTTTGGAGTTAATTCTCACCTATTATTCTTAACCAGTCTGTTTTCCATGTTCTGCACTGCTTGTCATAATTTGGTTGCCAATCGCCACCACCATTTCAAAAATGCAGTAGCAGCCATTTTGAAAAGTACAGTATTCAGTTTTTTTGCTACTACTTTTGCAGTGTTTCTTGAATTGTTACACAATTTGGCTCAAATTTTCTGTGGACGGAGCCGCAGAGAAATGACCGAACAGAATTTTGATTTTTATCTTTGTTCAAAAGTTATAAATGCGTACATTTAACGATGTCGACCCAAAATTCGTTCTGAGTCATTATCTCGGTCATTCTTTGATCAATTGAAATGAAACTTGGTACCCTTCATAAGGACCATGAACTGGGGTACCATGCCAAATTTGAGGACAGCGCCACCTATGGGTCATGAGATATGAAAAATGGCTATTTTTGCCCATAACTATTGAAATCTTTGATAGAAAATTATGATCTTGGTGTCTATGGATTCCTTGGCTCATGACAAATCTGTCGATATATATTATGCCAGAAATTACCAAACCGCCTGTACACTATTTTGAATTTTGTTTTAAATTGGGATAACTATTATTCTATATAATGTATCGGCACAAAAATCGGTAGGAAGCATTGGTATGATGTCCTGAAGGTACCTGGGAAATCTGAAGACAGCGCCACCTAGGGTTCATAAACTATATAAAACAGCCCATAACTTCTGAAAACTTTGTCTGATATTCATTTTCTTTGTGAATTTTTATTCACTGGTTTATGTCGATTGCAACGATATCTCATTTGTCAGTTTTCAACATTCTGTTCATGTCTTATTTCATAGCATATGTGAAGTAGTTTTTTCGCTACTACTTTTGCAAATTAAGTCTATTTTATGCCAGGCTCTGCTCACATAAACTTTGGAGCAATCCGCACAGAAATGACCAAACACATTTTTGATATTCTCTGCCATTCCCGAGAAATACCTGTCCAAAGTTGACTGTCCCTGTGACATTGTCTCATTAAAATTATTATGACTGTATTATAACATGTTGTGCATTCCTATACAACATGTTTTTCTTGACTTAAACTTTAACTGTTCTCACTTAAACTATCTGATTCTCATATAAATTGTAATTTTGTTATTTCTGCTCTCCAATGTCATGTCTGCACCGTCCTTGATTGGGCCATTTGAATGTTTGCAGCTCTGAAAACCTTGGCTAGCTACACTGCCTGTGTAGCGCAGTCTACTAAACGCATGCATCAAAACTCAGAGGTTGAGGGTTCGAATCCCGTCTGATGCATGTGTTATGTTTTTCTATTAATATTTGTTTTGAGTTTATTCTCACCTATTATTCTCAACCAGTCTGTTTTCCATGTTCTGCACGGCTTGCAGTAATTTGGTGGCCAAGCATCATCACCAGTTCAAATATGCAGTAGCGGCCATTTTGAAAAGTACAGTATTCAGTTTTTTTGCTACTACTTTTGCAGTGTTTGTTGAATTGTTACACAATTTGGCTCAGATTATCTTTGGACCGAGCCACATAGAAATGACCAAACATAATTTTGATATTTATCTTTGTTCAAAAGTAATACATTTGTCAACAGGAATAACTTTTAAACCATTTAATCAACTAAACTTCTATGGAGAATATTTGATGGGGTAATCTTTGCCTTCCCAGTAGCTCAACCAAATGCGTGATGGGCATGAAATCCAGAGGTTGCGGGTTCAAATCCACCATACGGCGGCAATCAAAATGGTTGACAAATTTGTGTCATGTAGAGTCAAATGTTCGAACAGGTTTGACTACCTACAGGGGTTTTAAAAAATATTCTCTTCTTGAGAAAAATCTCTCCACACCTGAACATACACATTGTCACTTCAGCAATCTAACTTAAGCAGCTGTCTGTATGTATGTCTCCCCTGTAGCTCAACCAGATGAGTGACAGGCATGACACCTGGAGATCATGGGTTCAAATCCTGGCTAGGGCAGCAATTGAAGTCTCTTACTTTAGAGTCAAAAGCTTCAATTCATTATTTGTATTTTACTTTATTATTTTAACAGGTATTATTTCGTTTGTGCTCTTTTGGTTTAAGTCTCATGTGTAACATGTATGATGCTTTAGTGGTTCAATTGTTTTCTAGGTCAGCATTGGACTAATCGGTCCTTCTTTCCACATGCACATAAATATTATACTTCAAAATTTTTATTTTTTCATTATGTTCATTCTCATCTCTGAGTCCTGTGTGCTGATAGTTCCCATACATATCTGCTACATTGCATTCTTCAATTGCATGTCCTTTCAGCTTCGTTGCGTGTTGCAGGACCATTGTTGCTTGGCCCCGTATCGCTGTCTACAGCTATATTTTTTTTTGTTAGTATTATTATTATTATTATTTTTCCCCAATGGGAGTCTATGGCAGCCCTATGAACCGTACATAGGAAAATGATGAAATTTGGCACAGTTTTAGAGGTGGTCATAAATAGTCATGTGACCAAAAATGGGGTCTTTAGCAGTAACTCTATAGCGCCACCAGTAGTCCAAAAATTCAATGTTCAAACTGTTATAACTGGTGAACCATTTGATCTATGAAAATTCTACTTAGTACACGTGATTGCTCTCATCCCGCTTATTGAATTTGATACTTTACAGTAAGACTCCACCCATTACAGTAGCGGCCATTTTGAAATGTACAGTATTTCGTTTTTTCGCTACTCCTTCTTCAAACGTGGTTCAATTCTTATGAGATTTGGCACAGATGATCTTTGGAGTGAGCCGCATAGAAATGACCGAACAGAATTTTGATATTTATCTTTCTTCAAAAGTAAAAAATGCGCAAACTTAACGAGGTTGACGAAAAAATGGTTCTGAAGCGGTAGCTCAGTCATTCTTTGATCAATTGAAATGAAATTTGGTACACTTCATGTTGACCATGAACTTGGGGTCCATGCCAAATTTGGTGACAGCGCCACCTATGGGTCATGAGATAATAAAATAGGCTATTTTTGCCCATAACTTCTGAACTGTTTGTCAGAAAATTATGATCTTGATGTCTATGGATTGCTTACCTCATGCCGCATCTGTTGATGTGAATTATGCCGGGTTTGACCGAACCGCCTATCCGCCATTTTGAAATTCCACATAAATTGTTATATTTTTTGAACTATTGGACATATCCGCGCAAAAAATGGTAAGGAGCTTTGACATGATGTCCTGAAGGTACCTGGGAAGTCAGAGTACAGCGCCACCTAGGGGTTATAAACTATTACAATTCTTATTGATATTATACTGTTATCTCCTTTCTGCTGCCCAATGAACCGTGTAAACTGAGTGGCGCATCTAGTTAATCGTATGCATTGAGATTCTGAGATCCTGGGTTCGAATCCCACCTGAGTCAGGTATTTTGTTCTTCCTCATCAATTCTTCTCAACCTGTCTGTAGTTCACATGTGTTCTATTTTTCCATGTTTGCTGTTGTTGCTCTGCATTGTGGTGGTTCTGCTCTATGATTCCTGAGCCTTGCGTTTTTGATGCAATTTATGGTGCTTGCTGTGCTTTGTGAGCTTGCTGTGCTTTGTGTGCTTGCTGTGCTTTGTGAGCTTGCTGTGCTTTGTGAGCTTACTGTGCTTTGTGTGATTGCTGTGCTTTGTGAGCTTGCTGTGCTTTGTGTGCTTGCTGTGCTTTGTGAGCTTGCTGTGCTTTGTGAGCTTGCTGTGCTTTGTGTGCTTGCTGTGCTTTGTGAGCTTGCTATGCTTTATGTACTTGCTGTGCTTTGTGTGCTTGCTGTGCTTTGTGTGCTTGCTGTGCTTTGTGTGCTTGCTGTGCTTTGTGAGCTTGCTGTGCTTTGTGTGCTTGCTGTGCTTTGTGAACTTGCTGTGCTTTGTGTGCCTGCTGTGTTTGTGTAATTGCTGTGCTTTGTGTGCTTGGTGTGCATTGTGAGCTTGCTGTGCTTTGTGTGCTTGCTGTGCTTTGTGTGCTTGCTGTGCTTTGTGAGCTTGCTGTGATTTGTGTAATTGCTGTACTTTGTGTGCTTGCTGTGCTTTGTGTGCCTGCTGTGATTTGTGTAATTGATGTACTTTGTGTGCTTGCTGTGCTTTGTGTGCCTGCTGTGCTTTGTGTGCTTGCTGTGCTTTGTGAGTTTGCTGTGCTTTGTGTGCCTGCTGTGATTTGTGTAATTGATGTGCTTTGTGTGCTTGCTGTGCTTTGTGTGCCTGCTGTGCTTTGTGTGCTTGCTGTGCATTGTGAGCTTGCTGTGCTTTGTGTGTTTGCTGTGCTTTGTGTGCTTGCTGTGCTTTGTGTGCTTGCTGTGCTTTGTGTGCTTGCTGTGCTTTGTGTGCTTGCTGTGCTTTGTGTGCTTGCTATGCTTTGTGAGCTTGCTGTGCTTTGTGTGCTTGCTGTGCTTTGTGTGCTTGCTGTGCTTTGTGAGCTTGCTGTGCTTTGTGAGCTTGCTGTACTTTGTGTGCTTGCTGTGCTTTGTGAGTTTGCTATGCTTTGTGTGCTTGCTGTGCTTTGTGTGATTGCTGTGCTTTGTGAGCTTGCTGTGCTTTGTGTGCCTGCTGTGATTTGTGTAATTGCTGTGCTTTGTGTGCTTGCTGTGCATTGTGAGCTTGCTGTGCTTTGTGTGCTTGCTGTGCATTGTGAGCTTGCTGTGCTTTGTGTGCTTGCTGTGCTGTGTGTGCATTGCGCCGAAGGTGCTTGACCCCGTGTTGCTGCTTGCAGCTATATTTAGGGGTCAAGCACCGAAGGTGCTGAGACACCTATTGTAATTGTTAGTATTATAATTATTATTATTATTCTGCTTCTTCTTCTTCTTCTTAGCCATAGGCGTCTATGGCAGCCCTATGAACCGTACATAGGAAAATGATGAAATTTGGCACAGTTGTAGTGGTGGTCTTAAAAAGTCATGTGACCAAAAATGGGGTCTCTAGTACTAACTCTATAGCGCCACCAGCAGTTCAAAAATTCAATGTTCAAAGGGTTATAACTTCTGATCCGCTTGATCTATGAAAATTCTACTTAGTACACGTGATTGCTCTCCTCATGCTTGTTGATTTTAATACCTTACAGTAAAACTCCACCCATTACAGTAGCGGCCATTTTGAAATGTACAGTATTCCATTTTTTCGCTACTCCTCCTTCAAATGTTGTTCAATTCTTATGAGATTTGGCACAGATGATCTTTGGAGTAAGCCGCATAGAAATGACTGAACAGAATTTTGATATTTATCTTTGTTCAAAAGTAATAAATGCGCAAACTTAACGAGGTTGACGCAAAAATGGTTCTGAAGCTGTAGCTCAGTCATTCTTTGATCAATTGAAATGAAATTTGGTAGACTTCATGTGGACCATGAACTTGGGGTCCATGCCAAATTTGGTGACAGCGCCACCTATGGGTCATGAGATATAAAATAGGCTATTTTTGCCCATAACTTCTGAACTGTTTGTCAGAAAATTATGATCTTGATGTCTATGGATTGCTTACCTCATGCCGCATCTGTCGATGTGTATTATGCCGGGTTTGACCGAACCGCCTGTCCGCCATTTTGAAATTTCACATAATTTGTTATATTTTTGGAAATATTGGACATATCCGCGCAAAAATTAATAAGGAGCTTCGACATGATGTCCTGAAGGTACCTGGGAAGTCAGAGTACAGCGCCACCTAGGGGTTATAAACTATAACAGTTCTTATGGAACTGCTTATAACTTCTGATTACTTTGTCTGATATTATATTTTTGCCATCTTTACTGTTGTTGCTCCGCACTGCAGTGGTTCTGCTCTGCATTTGCTTTGCTTCGGGTTCGGGCTCTGTATTGCGCGCTTTCTGCGCTTTGCGCATTTGCTGCGTCGTGCCGTTTTTGCTGTGCTTTGGGTGCTCATTGCGCTGAAGGTGCTTGACCCCGTATCGCTGCTTGCAGCTATATTTAGGGGTCAAGCACCGAAGGTGCTGAGACACCTATTGTAATTGTTAGTATTATTATTATTATTATTCTGCTTCTTCTTCTTCTTCTTAGCCATAGGCGTCTATGGCAGCCCTATGAACCGTACATAGGAAAATGATGAAATTTGGCACAGTTGTAGTGGTGGTCTTAAAAAGTCATGTGACCAAAAATGGGGTCTCTAGTACTAACTCTATAGCGCCACCAGCAGTTCAAAAATTCAATGTTCAAAGGGTTATAACTTCTGATCCGCTTGATCTATGAAAATTCTACTTAGTACACGTGATTGCTCTCCTCATGCTTGTTGATTTTAATACCTTACAGTAAAACTCCACCCATTACAGTAGCGGCCATTTTGAAATGTACAGTATTCCATTTTTTCGCTACTCCTCCTTCAAATGTTGTTCAATTCTTATGAGATTTGGCACAGATGATCTTTGGAGTAAGCTGCATAGAAATGACTGAACAGAATTTTGATATTTATCTTTGTTCAAAAGTAATAAATGCGCAAACTTAACGAGGTTGACGCAAAAATGGTTCTGAAGCTGTAGCTCAGTCATTCTTTGATCAATTGAAATGAAATTTGGTACACTTCATGTGGACCATGAACTTGGGGTCCATGCCAAATTTGGTGACAGCGCCACCTATGGGTCATGAGATAATAAAATAGGCTCTTTTTGCCCATAACTTCTGAACTGTTTGTCAGAAAATTATGATCTTGATGTCTATGGATTGCTTACCTCATGCCGCATCTGTCGATGTGTATTATGCCGGGTTTGACCGAACCGCCTGTCCGCCATTTTGAAATTTCACATAATTTGTTATATTTTTTGAACTATTGGACATATCCGCGCAAAAAATAGTAAGGAGCTTCGACATGATGTCCTGAAGGTACCTGGGAAGTCAGAGTACAGCGCCACCTAGGGGTTATAAACTATAACAGTTCTCATGGAACTGCTTATAACTTCTGAATACTTTGTCTGATATTAATTTCTTTGTGAAATTGTATTCACTGGTTTATGCCGATTGCAACGATGCCTCGTTTGTCATTTTCCAACATTCTGTTCATGTGTTATTGTAAAGCATATGGTAGATTATTTTTTCGCTACTCCTTTTACAAATGTTGTTTATTTTATGCCAGGTACTGCTCGTATAATGTTTGGAGCAATCCGCACAGAAATGACCGAACAGATTTTTGATATTCTGTTCTCTTTCTTAGAAATACCACTCCAAAGTTGACCGTGCCTGTGACGTTGTCTATTTGTCATAGTAAATTAATGTGACTGTATATTACATTGTATAGCATTACTATACAGAATGATGTTCTTGTCTTCAATCTCATTTGAGCTTTTTGATTCCCATATACATTGTATTTCTGATAGTTCTGCTCTGCACTGTCAGTTCTGCATCTGTGTTGATTGGCACACGTCAATCCTTGAAGCACCTAAGCTGTTTTTTGCTGCCCTTTGAGCTGTGTTAGCTGAGTTGCGCATCTGGTTAACCACATGCCATGAGATTCTGAGGTCATGGGTTCAAACCCCATGTGCAGTGATATTTTGTCTTAACTTTTTTCTCACTTAAGTTTTGTGATTTTCATACAATACATTGTATTTCAGTTATTTGTGCTCTCTGTTGTTATTTCTGCACGTTTGGTAATTGCTGGATATCAATGTTTACAGCTCTAAATCTCTATTCTATAGCTTGGACACACCAACTCAGTGGTTTAATCGTTTACTCAGTGGCGCATGCGGTTAGTGCGTTGCTTTGGGAACCTGAGGTCATGGGTTCGAATCCCAGCTCTTACTTTCACTTATTGAGATTTCCTTTTGTGTTCCCTTTAACACGTTCTTCTCGACCTGTCTGGTTTTCCACACGTGTTATATTTTTGCCATCTTTACTGTTGTTGCTCCGCACTGCAGTGGTTCTGCTCTGCATTTGCTTTGCTTCGGGTTCGGGCTCTGTATTGCGCGCTTTCTGCGCTTTGCGCATTTGCTGCGTCGTGTGGTTTTTGCTGTGCTTTGGGTGCTCATTGCGCTGAAGGTGCTTGACCCCGCAATTGCTGCTTGCAGCTATATTGGTCATTGTTTCTGTTAGTAAATTTTTCTTCTTCCCCAATGGGAGTCTATGGCAGCCCTATGAACCGTATGTAGGAAAATGATGAAATTTGGCACAGTTGTAGTGGTGGTCATAAATAGTCATGTGGCCAAAGAAGGGGTCTCTAGCAGTAACTCTATAGCGCCACCAGCAGTGCAAAAATTCAATGTTCAAATGGTTATAACTGGTGATCCGCTTGATCTATGAAAATTCTACTTAGTACACGTGATTGCTCTCCTCATGCTTGTTGTTTTTAATGCCTTACAGTAAAACTCCACCCATTACAGTAGTGGCCATTTTGAATTGTACAGTATTCCGTTTATTCGCTACTCCTCCTTCAAATTTGGATCAATTTTTATGAAATTTGGCACAGGTGATATTTGGAGTCAGCCGCATAGAAATGACTGAACAGAATTTTGATATTTATCTTTGTTCAAAAGTAATAAATGCGCAAACTTAACGAGGTTGACGCAAAAACGGTTCTGAAGCTGTAGCTCGTCATTCTTTGATCAATTGAAATGAAATTTGGTACACTTCATGTGGACCATGAACTTGGGGTTCATGCCAAATTTGGTGACAGCGCCACGTATGGGTCTTGAGATATGAAAATAGGCTATTTTTGCCCATAACTTCTGAATACTTTGTCTGATATTAATTTCTTTGTGAAATTGTATTCACTGGTTTATGCCGATTGCAACGATACCTCGTTTGTCATTTTCCAACATTCTGTTCATGTGTTATTGTAAAGCATATGGTAGATGATTTTTTCGCTACTCTTTTTACAAATTTTGTTTATTTTATGCCAGGTACTGCTCGTATAATGTTTGGAGCAATCCGCACAGAAATGACTGAACAGATTTTTGATATTCTGTTCTCTTTCTTAGAAATACCACTCCAAAGTTGACCGTGCCTGTGACGTTGTCTATTTGTCATAGTAAATTAATGTGACTTTATATTACATTGTATAGCATTACTATACAGAATGATCTTCTTGTCTTCAATCTCACTTGAGCTTTTTGATTCTCATATACATTGTATTTCTGTTAGTTCTGCTCTGCATTGTCAGTTCTGCATCTGTGTTGATTGGCATATGTCAATCCTTGCAGCACCTAAGCTGTTTTTTGCTGCCCTTTGAGCTGTGTCTACTGAGTGGCGCATCTGCTAAGTCGATTGTATAGTGATCCTGAGTTCATGGGTTCGAATCCTGCCTGAGGCAGGTGTTAATTTCTTCTTTAAAAGTTTTGTTCTTTTCCACCTATTCTTCTTGACCTGTCTGTAGTTCACATATGTTCTATTTATGCCATGTTTTCTGTTGCTGCTCTGCACTGCGGTGGATCTGCTCTGTCATTGCTACGCTTTGGGTTCTTTGCGGCACCTTGTGTTCTTGATGCACCTTGGGTGCTCAATGCGCCCTGGGTGATTGATACGTTGTATGTTTCTTGCTGTGCTTCGGGTGCTCATTGCGCTGATGGTGCTTGGCCCCGTATCGCTGCTTGCAGCTATATTTAGGGGTCAAGCACCGAAGGTGCTGAGACACCTATTGTAATTGTTAGTATTATTATTATTATTAGGGGCCAAGCACCTATGGTGCTGTGGCACCTATTGTTTCTGTTAGTATTATTATTCTTCTTAATCTTAATCTTAATCTTAATCTTCCCCAATGGGAGTCTATGGCAGCCCTATGAACCGTATATAGGAAAATGATGAAATTTGGCACAGTTGTAGTGGTGGTCATAAATAGTCATTTGGCCAAAAATGGGGTCTCTAGCAGTAACTCTATAGCGCCACCATCATCTCAAAAATTCAATGTTCAAATGGTTATAACTCATGATCCATTTGCTCTATGAAAATTCTACTTAGTACACGTGATTGCTCTCCTCATGCTTATTGTTTTTAATACCTTACAGTAAGACTCCACCCATTACAGTAGCGGCCATTTTGAAATGTACAGTATTTCTTTTTTTCGCTACTCCTCCTTCAAATTTGGTTCAATTCTTATGAGATTTGGCACATGTGATCTTTGGAGTGAGCCGCATAGAAATGACTGAACAGAATTTTGATATTTTTCTTTATTTAAAAGTAATTAATGCGTGAACTTAACGAGATTGACGCAAAATTGGTTCTGAAGCTGTATCTCGGTCATTCTTTGATCAATCGAGATGAAATTTGGTACGCTTCATGTCGACCATGAACTGGGGGTCCATGCCAAATTTGGTGACAGCGCCACCTATGGGTCATGAGATAGGAAAAAAGGCTATTTTTGCGCATAACTTCTGAATCGTTTGTCAGAAAATTATGATCTTGGTGTCTACGGATTCCTCGCCTCATGCCGCATCTGTCGATGTGTATTATGCCGTGATTGACCTAACCGTCTGTCTGCCAATTTGAAATTTGTGATAAATTGCTATAACTTTTGAAGTATCGGATATATCGGCGCAAAAATCGGTAGGGAGCTTCGGGGTGATGTACTGAGGGTACCTGGGAAACCAGAGTACAGCGCCACCAAGGGGTTATAAACTATAACAGTTCTTATCGAATTGCTTATAACTTCTGAATTCTTTGGCATGTAAGCTCTTTTCTGCTGCCCCTTGAGCTGTGTCTACTGAGTGGCGCATCCGTTAAGTCGTATGCATAGAGATCTTGAGTTCTTGGGTTCGAATCCCACCTGAGGCAGGTGTTAATTTCTTCTATTAAAGTTTTGTTCTTTCCCACCTATTCTTCTTGACCTGTCTGTAGTTCACATATGTTCTATTCTTGCCATGTTTTCTGTTGCTGCTCTGCACTGCGGTGGTTCTGCTCTGTCATTGCAACGCTTTGGGTACTTGCTGCGCTTTGTGTTCTTGATGCACCTTGGGTGGTCAATTCGCCCTGGTTGATTGATAGGTTGTATGGTTCTTGCTGTGCTTCGGGTGCTCATTGCGCTGATGGTGCTTGGCCCCGAATCGCTGCTTGCAGCTATATTTATTATTATTATTATTTTTCCCCAATGGGAGTCTATGGCAGCCCTATGAACTGTACATAGGAAAATGATGAAATTTGGCACAGTTGTAGAGGTTGTCATAAATAGTCATGTGACCAAAAATGGGGTCTTTAGCAGTAACTCTATAGCGCCACCAGTAGTCCAAAAATTCAATGTTCAAACTGTTATAATTGGTGAACCATTTGATCTATGAAAATTCTACTTAGTTCACGTGATTGCTCTCATCCGCTTATTGAATTTGATACTTTACAGTAAGACTCCACCCATTACAGTAGCGGCCATTTTGAAATGTACAGTATTTCGTTTTTTCGCTACTCCTCCTTCAAATGCGGTTCAATTCTTATGAGATTTGGCACAGATGATCTTTGGAGTGAGCCGCATAGAAATGACCGAACAGAATTTTGATATTTATCTTTGTTCAAAAGTAATAAATGCGCAAACTTAACGAGGTTGACGCAAAAATGGTTCTGAAGCTGTAGCTCAGTCATTCTTTGATCAATTGAAATGAAATTTGGTACACTTCATGTGGACCATGATCTTGGGGTCCATGCCAAATTTGGTGACAGCGCCACCTATGGGTCATGAGATAATAAAATAGGCTATTTTGCCCATAACTTCTGAACTGCTTGTCAGAAAATTATGATCTTGATGTCTATGGATTGCTTACCTCATGCCGCATCTGTCGATGTGTATTATGCCGGGTTTGACCGAACCATCTGTCTGCCATTTTGAAATTTAACATAAATTGTTATATTTTTTGAACTATTTGACATATCCGTGCAAAAATTGGTAAGGAGCTTTGACATGATGTGCTGAAGTTACCTGGGAATTTAGAGTACAGCGCCACCTAGGGGTTATAAACTATTACAATTCTTATTGATATTATACTGTTATCTCCTTTCTGCTGCCCAATGAACCGTGTCAACTGAGTGGCGCATCTAGTTAATCGTATGCATTGAGATTCTGAGATCCTGGGTTCGAATCCCACCTGAGTCAGGTATTTTGTTCTTCCTCATCAATTCTTCTCAACCTGTCTGTAGTTCACATGTGTTCTATTTTTCCATGTTTGCTGTTGTTGCTCTGCATTGTGGTGGTTCTGCTCTATGATTCCTGAGCCTTGCGTTTTTGATGCAATTTATGGTGCTTGCTGTGCTTTGTGAGCATGCTGTGCTTTGTGTGATTGCTGTGCTTTGTGAGCTTGCTGTGCTTTGTGAGCTTACGGTGCTTTGTGTGCTTGCTGTGCATTGTGAGCTTGCTTTGCTTTGTGTGCTTGCTGTGCTTTGTGTGCTTGCTGTGCTTTGTGTGCTTGCTGTGCTTTGTGAGCTTGCTATGCTTTGTGAGCTTGCTGTGCTTTGTGTGCTTGCTGTGCTTTGTGAGCTTGCTGTGCTTTGTGTGCCTGCTGTGATTTGTGTAATTGCTGTGCTTTGTGTGCTTCCTGTGCTTTGTGTGCCTGCTGTGCTTTGTGTGCTTGCTGTGCTTTGTGAGCTTGCTGTGCTTTGTGTGCCTGCTGTGATTTGTGTAATTGATGTGCTTTGTGTGCTTGCTGTGCTTTGTGTGCTTGCTGTGCTTTGTGTGCTTGCTGTGCTTTGTGTGCTTGCTGTGCTTTGTGTGCTTGCTGTGCTTTGTGAGCTTGCTATGCTTTGTGAGCTTGCTGTGCTTTGTGTGCTTGCTGTGCTTTGTGTGCTTGCTGTGCTTTGTGAGCTTGCTGTGCTTTGTGAGCTTGCTGTGCTTTGTGAGCTTGCTGTGCTTTGTGTGCTTGCTGTGCTTTGTGAGCTTGCTATGCTTTGTGTGCTTGCTGTGCTTTGTGTGATTGCTGTGCTTTGTGAGCTTGCTGTGCTGTGTGTGCATTGCGCCGAAGGTGCTTGACCCCGTGTTGCTGCTTGCAGCTATATTTAGGGGTCAAGCACCGAAGGTGCTGAGACACCTATTGGAATTGTACTTTTTTCTTCTTCTTAGCCATTGGTGTCTATGGCAGCCCTATGAACCGTATGTAGGAAAATGATGAATTTTGGCACAGTTGTAGTGGTGGTCATAAATAGTCATGTGGCCAAAAATGGGGTCTCTAGCAGTAACTCTACAGCGCCACCAGCAGTGCAAAAATTCAATGTTCAAATTGTTATAACTGCAGAACAGTTTGATCTATGAAAATTCTACTTAGTACACGTGATTGCTCTAATCACGCTTATTGTTTTTAATACCTTACAGTAAGACTCCACCCATTACAGTAGCGACCATTTTGAAATGTACAGTATTTTGTTTATTCGCTACTCCTCCTTCAAATTTTGTTCAATTCTTATGAGATTTGGCACAGGTGATCTTTGGAGTGAGCCGCATAGAAATGACCGAACAGAATTTTGATATTTTTTTTTATTCAAAAGTTATTAATGCGTGAACTTAACGAGATTGACGCAAAAATGGTTCTGAAGCTGTAGCTCGGTCATTCTTTGATCAGTCGAGATGAAATTTGGTAGACTTCATGTCGACCATGAACTGTGGGTCCATGCCAAATTTGGTGACAGCGCCACCTATGGGTCATGAGATATGAAAAAAGGCTATTTTTGCCCATATCTACTGAATCGTTTGTCAGAAAATTATGATCGTGGTGTCTACGGATTCCTTGGCTCATGCCGCATCTGTCGATGTGTATTATGCCGGCTTTGACCGAATCGCCTGTCCGCCATTTTGAAATTTGTGATAATTTGCTATAACTTTTGAAGTATCGGATATATCGGGGCAAAAATCGGTAGGGAGCTTCGGCATGATGTCCTGAGGAAATCAGAGAATAGCGCCACCTAGGGGTTATAATCTATAACAGTTCTTATAGAACTGCTTATAACTTCTGAATTCTTTGTATGGCATGTAAGCTCTTTTCTGCTGCTCCTTGAGCTGTGTCTACTGAGTGGCACATCTGTCTAAGTCGTATGCATAGAGATCCTGAGTTCATGGGTTTGAATCCAGCCTGAGGCAGGTGTTAGTTTCTTCTATTAATGTTTTGTTCTTTCCCACCTATTCTTCTTGACATGTCTGAAGTTCACATATGTTCTATTTTTGCCATGTTTTCTGTTGCTGCTCTGCACTGCGGTGGTTCTGCTCTGTCATTGCAACGCTTTGGGTACTTGCTGCGCTTTGTGTTCTTGATGCACCTTGGGTGGTCAGTGAGCATTGGGTTATTGATACCTTCTATGTTGCTTGCTGTGCTTTGGGTGCTCATTGCGCTAAAGGTGCTTGGCCCCGAATCGCTGCTTGCAGCTATATTTAGGGGTCAAGCACCGAAGGTGCTGAGACACCTATTGCAATTGTTAGTATTATTATTATTATTAGGGGTCAAGCACCGAAGGTGCTGAGACACCTATTGGAATTGTACTTTTTTCTTCTTCTTAGCCATTGGTGTCTATGGCAGCCCTATGAACCGTATGTAGGAAAATGATGAAATTTGGCACAGTTGTAGTGGTGGTCATAAATAGTCATGTGGCCAAAAATGGGGTCTCTAGCAGTAACGCTATAGCGCCACCATCATCTCAAAAATTCAATGTTCAAATGGTTATAACTCATGATCCATTTGCTCTATGAAAATTCTACTTAGTACACGTGATTGCTCTCCTCATGCTTATTGTTTTTAATACCTTACAGTAAGACTCCACCCATTACAGTAGCGGCCATTTTGAAATGTACAGTATTTCGTTTTTTCGCTACTCCTCCTTCAAATTTGGTTCAATTCTTATGAGATTTGGCACATGTGATCTTTGGAGTGAGCCGCATAGAAATGACTGAACAGAATTTTGATATTTTTCTTTATTTAAAAGTAATTAATGCGTGAACTTAACGAGATTGACGCAAAATTGGTTCTGAAGCTGTATCTCGGTCATTCTTTGATCAATCGAGATGAAATTTGGTACGCTTCATGTCGACCATGAACTGGGGGTCCATGCCAAATTTGGTGACAGCGCCACCTATGGGTCATGAGATAGTAAAAAAGGCTATTTTTGCGCATAACTTCTGAATCGTTTGTCAGAAAATTATGATATTGGTGTCTACGGATTCCTTACCTCATGCCGCATCTGTCGATGTGTATTATGCCGGGTTTGACCGAACCGCCTGTCCGCCATTTTGAAATTTGTCATAAATTGTTATAACTTTTGAAGTATTGGATATATTGGCGCAAAAATCGGTAGGAAGCTTTGGCATGATGTCCTGATTGTATCTGGGAAGTCAGAATACAGCGCCACCTAGGGGTTATAAACTATAACAGTTCTTATAGAACTGCTCATAACTTCTGAATACTTTGTCGGATATTAATTTTCTTTGTGAAATTGTATTCACTGGTTTATGCCGATTGCAACGATACCTCGTTTGTCATTTTCCATCATTCTGTTCATGTGTTATTGTAAGGCATATGGTAAATGATTTTTTCGCTACTCCTTTTACAAATTTTGTTTATTTTATGCCAGGTTCTGCTCGTATAATGTTTGGAGCAATCCGCACAGAAATGACTGAACAGATTTTTCTTGCACCTAGGAATTTTTTTGAGAAAAACCTCTGTAAAGTTGATCGTCCCTGTGATGTTGTCTATTTGTCATAGTTAATTACTTTATATTACATTTTATAGCGTTACTCTACGGAATGTTCTTCTTGTCTTCAATCTCACTTGAGCTTTTTGATTCTCATATACATTGTATTTCTGTGATTTCTGATCTGCGGTGTCATTTCTACATCTTTGGTGATTGGCATATGTCAATGCTTGCATTTCTGTAATCTCTTTCCTGCTGCCCCTTGAGCTGTGTCTGCTGAGTGGCGCATCCACTAAGTCGTATGCATAGAGATCCTGAATTCATGGGTTCGAATCCCACCTGAGGCAGGTGTTAATTTCTTCTATTAAAGTTTTGTTCTTTCCCACCTATTCTTCTTGACCTGTCTGTAGTTCACATATGTTCTATTTTTGCCATGTTTTCTGTTGCTGCTCTGCACTGCGGTGGTTCTGCTCTGTCATTGCAACGCTTTGGGTACTTGCTGCGCTTTGTGTTCTTGATGCACCTTGGGTGGTCAGTGAGCATTGGGTGATTGATACCTTCTATGTTGCTTGCTGTGCTTTGGGTGCTCATTGCGCTAAAGGTGCTTGGCCCCAAATCGCTGCTTGCAGCTATATTTATTAGGGGTCAAGCACCGAAGGTGCTGAGACACCTATTGTAATTGTTAGTATTATTATTAGGGGTCAAGCACCGAAGGTGCTGAGACACCTATTGTAATTGTTAGTATTATTATTATTATTATTATTATTATTCTGCTTCTTCTTCTTCTTCTTAGCCATAGGTGTCTATGGCAGCCCTATGAACCGTACAAAGGAAAATGATGAAATTTGGCACCGTTGTAGTGGTGGTCTTATAAAGTCATGTGACCAAAAATGGGGTCTCTAGTACTAACTCTATAGCGCCACCAGCAGTGCAAAAATTCAATGTTCAAAGGGTTATAACTTCTGATCCGCTTGATCTATGAAAATTCTACTTAGTACACGTGATTGCACTTCTCATGCTTGTTGCTTTTAATACCTTACAGTAAAACTCCACCCATTACAGTAGCGGCCATTTTGAAATGTACAGTATTCCATTTTTTCGCTACTCCTCCTTCAAATGTTGTTCAATTCTTATGAGATTTGGCACAGATGATCTTTGGAGTAAGCCGCATAGAAATGACTGAACAGAATTTTGATATTTATCTTTGTTCAAAAGTAATAAATGCGCAAACTTAACGAGGTTGACGCAAAAATGGTTCTGAAGCTGTAGCTCAGTCATTCTTTGATCAATTGAAATGAAATTTGGTACACTTCATGTGGACCATGAACTTGGGGTCCATGCCAAATTTGGTGACAGCGCCACCTATGGGTCATGAGATAATAAAATAGGCTATTTTTGCCCATAACTTCTGAACTGTTTGTCAGAAAATTATGATCTTGATGTCTATTGATTGCTTACCTTATGCCGCATCTGTCGATGTGTATTATGCCGGGTTTGACCACACACATCTGTCCGACATTTTGAAATTTGTCATAAATTGTTATATCTTTTGAACTATTGGACATATCCGTGCAACAATCAGTTGGGAGATTCAGCATGATGTCTTGAAGGTACCTTGGAAGTCAGAGTATAGCGCCACCTAGGGGTTATAAACTATAACAGTTCTTATGGAACTGCTTATAACTTCTGAATACTTTGTCTGATATTAATTTCTTTGTGAAATTGTATTCACTGGTTTATGCCGATTGCAACGATACCTCGTTTGTCATTTTCCAACATTCTGTTCATGTGTTATTGTAAAGCATATGGTAGATGATTTTTTCGCTACTCTTTTTACAAATTTTGTTTATTTTATGCCAGGTACTGCTCGTATAATGTTTGGAGCAATCCGCACAGAAATGACTGAACAGATTTTTGATATTCTGTTTTCTTTTTCTTAGAAATACCACTCCAAAGTTGACCGTGCCTGTGACGTTGTCTATTTGTCATAGTAAATTAATGTGACTGTATATTACATTGTATAGCATTACTATACAGAATGATCTTCTTGTCTTCAATCTCACTTGAGCTTTTTGATTCTCATATACATTGTATTTCTGTTAGTTCTGCTCTGCACTGTCAGTTCTGCATCTGTGTTGATTGGCATATGTCAATCCTTGCAGCACCTAAGCTGTTTTTTGCTGCCCTTTGAGCTGTGTTAACTGAGTTGCGCATCTGGTTAACCACACGCAATGAGATTCTGAGGTCATGGGTTTGAATCCCATGGGCTGTGATATTTTGTCTTAACTTTTTTCTCACTTAAGTTTTGTGATTTTCATACTATACATTGTATTTCAGTTATTTGTGCTCTCTGTTGTCATTTCTGCACGTTTGGTAATTGCTGGATATCAATGTTTACAGCTCTAAATCTCTATTCTATAGCTTGGACACACCAACTCAGGGGTTTAATCGTTTACTCAGTGGCGCATGCGGTAACTGCTGTGCTTTGGGAACCCGAGTTCATGGGTTCGAATCCCATGTGCAGTGGTTTTTGTCTTAACTTTTTTTCTCACTTAAGTTTTGTGATTTTCATACAATACATTGTATTTCAGTTATTTGTGCTCTCTGTTGTCATTTCTGCACGTTTGGTAATTGCTGGATATCAATGTTTACAGCTCTAAATCTCTATTCTATAGCTTGGACACACCAACTCAGTGGTTTAATCGTTTACTCAGTGGCGCATGCGGTTAGTGCGTTGCTTTGGGAACCTGAGGTCATGGGTTCGAATCCCAGCTCTTACTTTCACTTATTGAGATTTCCTTTTGTGTTCCCTTTAACACGTTCTTCTCAACCTGTCTGGTTTTCCACACGTGTTATATTTTTGCCATCTTTACTGTTGTTGCTCCGCACTGCAGTGGTTCTGCTCTGCATTTGCTTTGCTTCGGGTTCGGGCTCTGTATTGCGCGCTTTCTGCGCTTTGCGCATTTGCTGCGTCGTGTGGTTTTTGCTGTGCTTTGGGTGCTCATTGCGCTGAAGGTGCTTGACCCCGCAATTGCTGCTTGCAGCTATATTTATTCTTACTCTTGTCCAATGGGAGTCTATGGCAGCCCTATGAACCGTAAGTAGTAGAGTGATGAAATTTGGCACAGTTGTAGTGGTGGTCCTAAAAAGTCATGTGACCAAAAATGGGGTCTCTAGCAGTAACTCTATAGCGCCACCAGCAGTGCAAAAATTCAATGTTCAAACTGTTATAATTGGTGAACCATTTGATCTATGAAAATTCTACTTAGTACACGTGATTGCTCTCATCCCACTTATTGAATTTGATACTTTACAGTAAGACTCCACCCATTACAGTAGCGGCCATTTTGAAATGTACAGTATTTCTTTTTTTCGCTACTCCTCCTTCAAATTTGGTTCAATTCTTATGAGATTTGGCACATGTGATCTTTGGAGTGAGCCGCATAGAAATGACTGAACAGAATTTTGATATTTATCTTTGTTCAATAGTAATAAATGCGCAAACTTAACGAGGTTGACGCAAAAATGGTTCTGAAGCTGTAGCTCGGTCAATCTTTGATCAATTGAAATGAAATTTGGTACACTTCATGTCGACCATGAAATGGGGGTCCATGCCAAATTTGGTGGCAGCGCCACCTATGGGTCATGAGATAGTAAAAAAGGCTATTTTTGCGCATAACTTCTGAATCGTTTGTCAGAAAATTATGATCTTGGTGTCTACGGATTCCTTACCTCATGCCGCATCTGTCGATGTGTATTATGCCGGGTTTGACCGAACCGCCTGTCCGCCATTTTGAAATTTCACATAAATTGTTATATTATTTGAACTATTCGAGATATCCGCGCAAAAATTGGTAAGAAACTTTGACATGATGTCCTGAAGTTACCTGGGAAGTCAGAGTACAGCGCCACCTATGGGTTATAAACTATAACAATTCTTATTGATATTATACTGTTATCTCTTTTCTGCTGCCCAATGAACCGTGTCAACTGAGTGGCGCACCTAGTTAATCGTATGCATTGAGATTCTGAGATCCTGGGTTCGAATCCCACCTGAGTCAGGTATTTTGTTCTTCCTCATCAATTCTTCTAAACCTGTCTGTAGTTCACATGTGTTCTATTTTTCCATGTTTGCTGTTGTTGCTCTGCATTGTGGTGGTTCTGCTCTATGATTCCTGAGCCTTGCGTTTTTGATGAAATTTATGGTGCTTGCTGTGCTTTGTGTGCTTGCTGTGCTTTGTGTGCTTGCTGTGCTTTGTGAGCTTGCTGTGCTTTGTGAGCTTACTGTGCTTTGTGTGCTTGCTGTGCTTTGTGAGCTTGCTGTGCTTTGTGTGCTTGCTGTGCTTTGTGAGCTTGCTGTGCTTTGTGAGCTTGCTGTGCTTTGTGTGCTTGCTGTGCTTTGTGAGCTTGCTATGCTTTGTGTACTTGCTGTGCTTTGTGTGCTTGCTGTGCTTTGTGTGCTTGCTGTGCTTTGTGTGCTTGCTGTGCTTTGTGAGCTTGCTGTGCTTTGAGTGCCTGCTGTGATTTGTGTAATTAATGTGCTTTGTGTGCTTGCTGTGCTTTGTGAGCTTGCTATGCTTTGTGTGCTTGCTGTGCTTTGTGTGCTTGCTGTGCTTTGTGTGCTTGCTGTGCTTTGTGAGCTTGCTGTGCTTTGTGTGCTTGCTGTGCTTTGTGAGCTTACTGTGCTTTGTGTGCCTGCTGTGATTTGTGTAATTGCTGTGCTTTGTGTGCTTGGTGTGCATTGTGAGCTTGCTGTGCTTTGTGTGCTTGCTGTGCTTGCTGTGCTTTGTGTGCTTGCTGTGCTTTGTGAGCTTGCTGTGCCTGCTGTGATTTGTGTAATTGCTGTGCTTTGTGTGCTTGCTGTGCTTTGTGTGCTTGCTGTGCTTTGTGTGCTTGCTGTGCTTTGTGAGCTTGCTGTGCTTTGTGTGCTTGCTGTGCTTTGTGTGCTTGCTGTGGTTTGTGTGCTTGCTGTGCTTTGTGAGCTTGCTGTGCTTTGTGTGCCTGCTGTGATTTGTGTAATTGCTGTGCTTGTGTGCTTGCTGTGCTTTGTGAGCTTGCTGTGCTTTGTGTGCTTGCTGTGCTTTGTGAGCTTGCTGTGCTTTGTGAGCTTGCTGTGCTTTGTGTGCTTGCTGTGCTTTGTGAGCTTGCTATGCTTTGTGTACTTGCTGTGCTTTGTGTGCTTGCTGTGCTTTGTGTGCTTGCTGTGCTTTGTGTGCTTGCTGTGCTTTGTGAGCTTGCTGTGCTTTGAGTGCCTGCTGTGATTTGTGTAATTAATGTGCTTTGTGTGCTTGCTGTGCTTTGTGAGCTTGCTATGCTTTGTGTGCTTGCTGTGCTTTGTGTGCTTGCTGTGCTTTGTGTGCTTGCTGTGCTTTGTGAGCTTGCTGTGCTTTGTGTGCTTGCTGTGCTTTGTGAGCTTACTGTGCTTTGTGTGCCTGCTGTGATTTGTGTAATTGCTGTGCTTTGTGTGCTTGGTGTGCATTGTGAGCTTGCTGTGCTTTGTGTGCTTGCTGTGCTTGCTGTGCTTTGTGTGCTTGCTGTGCTTTGTGAGCTTGCTGTGCCTGCTGTGATTTGTGTAATTGCTGTGCATTGTGTGCTTGCTGTGCTTTGTGTGCTTGCTGTGCTTTGTGTGCTTGCTGTGCTTTGTGAGCTTGCTGTGCTTTGTGTGCTTGCTGTGCTTTGTGTGCTTGCTGTGGTTTGTGTGCTTGCTGTGCTTTGTGAGCTTGCTGTGCTTTGTGTGCCTGCTGTGATTTGTGTAATTGCTGTGCTTGTGTGCTTGCTGTGCATTGTGAGCTTGCTGTGCTTTGTGTGCTTGCTGTGCTTTGTGTGATTGCTGTGCTTTGTGTACTTGCTGTGCTTTGTGTGCTTGCTGTGCTTTCTGTGCTTGCTGTGCTTTGTGTGCTTGCTGTGCTTTGTGAGCTTGCTGTGCTTTGAGTGCCTGCTTTGATTTGTGTAATTAATGTGCTTTGTGTGCTTGCTGTGCTTTGTGAGCTTGCTATGCTTTGTGTGCTTGCTGTGCTTTGTGTGCTTGCTGTGCTTTGTGTGCTTGCTGTGCTTTGTGAGCTTGCTGTGCTTTGTGTGCTTGCTGTGCTTTGTGAGCTTACTGTGCTTTGTGTGCCTGCTGTGATTTGTGTAATTGCTGTGTTTTGTGTGCTTGGTGTGCATTGTGAGCTTGCTGTGCTTTGTGTGCTTGCTGTGCTTTGTGTGCTTGCTGTGCTTTGTGAGCTTGCTGTGCATTGTGTGCCTGCTGTGATTTGTGTAATTGCTGTGCTTTGTGTGCTTGCTGTGCTTTGTGTGCCTGCTGTGCTTTGTGTGCTTGCTGTGCTTTGTGAGCTTGCTGTGCTTTGTATGCCTGTTGTGATTTGTGTAATTGATGTGCTTTGTGTGCTTGCTGTGCTTTGTGAGCTTGCTATGCTTTGTTTGCTTGCTGTGCTTTGTGTGCTTGCTGTGCTTTGTGTGCTTGATGTGCTTTGTGAGCTTGCTGTGCTTTGTGAGCTTGCTGTGCTTTGTGTGCTTGCTGTGCTTTGTGAGCTTGCTGTGCTTTGTGGGCTTGCTGTGCTTTGTGTGCTTGCTGTGGTTTGTGTGCTTGCTGTGCTTTGTGAGCTTGCTGTGCTTTGTGTGCCTGCTGTGATTTGTGTAATTGCTGTGCTTGTGTGCTTGCTGTGCATTGTGAGCTTGCTGTGCTTTGTGTGCTTGCTGTGCTTGTGTGCTTGCTGTGCATTGTGAGCTTGCTGTGCTTTGTGTGCTTGCTGTGCTTTGTGTGCTTGCTGTGCTTTGTGAGCTTGCTGTGCTTTGTGTGCCTGCTGTGATTTGTGTAATTGCTCTGCTTTGTGAGCTTGCCGTGCTTTGTGTGCTTGCTGTGCTGTGTGTGCATTGCGCCGAAGGTGCTTGACCCCGTGTCGCTGCTTGCAGCTATATTTAGGGGTCAAGCACCGAAGGTGCTGAGACACCTATTGTTTTTGTTAGTATTATTATTATTAGGGGTCAAGCACCGAAGGTGCTGTGACACCTATTGGAATTGTTAGTATTATTATTATTATTCTGCTTCTTCTTCTTCTTAGCCATAGGTGTCTATGGCAGCCCTATGAACCGTACATAGGAAAATGATGAAATTTGGCACAGTTGTAGTGGTGGTCTTAAAAAGTCATGTGACCAAAAATGGGGTCTCTAGTACTAACTCTATAGCGCCACCAGCAGTGCAAAAATTCAATGTTCAAAGGGTTATAACTTCTGATCCGCTTGATCTATGAAAATTCTACTTAGTACACGTGATTGCTCTCCTCATGCTTGTTGCTTTTAATACCTTACAGTAAAACTCCACCCATTACAGTAGCGGCCATTTTGAAATGTACAGTATTCCATTTTTTCGCTACTCCTCCTTCAAATGTTGTTCAATTCTTATGAGATTTGGCACAGATGATCTTTGGAGTAAGCCGCATAGAAATGACTGAACAGAATTTTGATATTTATCTTTGTTCAAAAGTAATAAATGCGCAAACTTAACGAGGTTGACGCAAAAATGGTTCTGAAGCTGTAGCTCAGTCATTCTTTGATCAATTGAAATGAAATTTGGTACACTTCATGTGGACCATGAACTTGGGGTCCATGCCAAATTTGGTGACAGCGCCACCTATGGGTCATGAGATAATAAAATAGGCTATTTTTGCCCATAACTTCTGAACTGTTTGTCAGAAAATTATGATCTTGATGTCTATGGATTGCTTACCTCATGCCGCATCTGTCGATGTGTATTATGCCGGGTTTGACCACACACATCTGTCCGACATTTTGAAATTTGTCATAAATTGTTATATCTTTTGAACTATTGGACATATCCGTGCAAAAATCAGTAGGGAGATTCAGCATGATGTCTTGAAGGTACCTTGGAAGTCAGAGTATAGCGCCACCTATGGGTTATAAACTATAACAGTTCTTATGGAACTGCTTATAACTTCTGAATACTTTGTCTGATATTAATTTCTTTGTGAAATTGTATTCACTGGTTTATGCCGATTGCAACGATACCTCGTTTGTCATTTTCCAACATTCTGTTCATGTGTTATTGTAAAGCATATGGTAGATGATTTTTTCGCTACTCTTTTTACAAATTTTGTTTATTTTATGCCAGGTACTGCTCGTATAATGTTTGGAGCAATCCGCACAGAAATGACTTAACAGATTTTTGATATTCTGTTTTCTTTTTCTTAGAAATACCACTCCAAAGTTGACCGTGCCTGTGACGTTCTCTATTTGTCATAGTAAATTAATGTGACTGTATATTACATTGTATAGCATTACTATACAGAATGATCTTCTTGTCTTCAATCTCACTTGAGCTTTTTGATTCTCATATACATTGTATTTCTGTTAGTTCTGCTCTGCACTGTCAGTTCTGCATCTTTGGTGATTGGCATATGTCAATCCTTGCAGCACCTAAGCTGTTTATTGCTGCCCTTTGAGCTGTGTTGACTGAGTTGCGCATCTGGTTAACCACATGCCATGAGATTCTGAGGTCATGGGTTTGAATCCCATGTGCAGTGGTTTTTGTCTTAACTTTTTTTCTCACTTAAGTTTTGTGATTTTCATACAATACATTGTATTTCAGTTATTTGTGCTCTCTGTTGTCATTTCTGCACGTTTGGTAATTGCTGGATATCAATGTTTACAGCTCTAAATCTCTATTCTATAGCTTGGACATACCAACTCAGTGGTTTAATCGTTTACTCAGTGGCGCATGCGGTAACTGTTGTGCTTTGGGAACCTGAGTTCATGGGTTTGAATCCCATGTGCAGTGGTTTTTGTCTTAACTTTTTTCTCACTTAAGTTTTGTGATTTTCATACTATACATTGTATTTCAGTTATTTGTGCCCTCTGTTGTCATTTCTGCACTTTTAGTAATTGCTGGATATCAATGTTTACAGTTCTAAATCTCTATTCTATAGCTTGGACACACCAACTCAGTGGTTTAATCGTTTACTCAGTGGCGCATGCGGTTAGTGCGTTGCTTTGGGAACCTGAGGTCATGGGTTCGAATCCCAGCTCTTACTTTCACTTATTGAGATTTCCTTTTTTGTTCCCTTTAACACGTTCTTCTCGACCTGTCTGGTTTTCCACACGTGTTATATTTTTGCCATCTTTACTGTTGTTGCTCCGCACTGCAGTGGTTCTGCTCTGCATTTGCTTTGCTTCGGGTTCGGGCTCTGTATTGCGCGCTTTCTGCGCTTTGCACATTTGCTGCGTCGTGTGGTTTTTGCTTTGCTTTGGGTGCTCATTGCGCTGAAGGTGCTTGACCCCGCAATTGCTGCTTGCAGCTATATTTAGGGGTCAAGCACCGAAGGTGCTGAGACACCTATTGTAATTGTTAGTATTATTATTATTATTCTGCTTCTTCTTCTTCTTAGCCATAGGCGTCTATGGCAGCCCTATGAACCGTACATAGGAAAATGATGAAATTTGGCACAGTTGTAGGGGTGGTCTTAAAAAGTCATGTGACCAAAAATGGGGTCTCTAGTACTAACTCTATAGCGCCACCAGCAGTGCAAAAATTCAATGTTCAAAGGGTTATAACTTCTGATCCGCTTGATCTATGAAAATTCTACTTAGTACACGTGATTGCTCTCCTCATGCTTGTTGCTTTTAATACCTTACAGTAAAACTCCACCCATTACAGTAGCGGCCATTTTGAAATGTACAGTATTCCATTTTTTCGCTACTCCTCCTTCAAATGTTGTTCAATTCTTATGAGATTTGGCACAGATGATCTTTGGAGTAAGCCGCATAGAAATGACTGAACAGAATTTTGATATTTATCTTTGTTCAAAAGTAATAAATGCGCAAACTTAACGAGGTTGACGCAAAAATGCTTCTGAAAGTTTTGTTCTTTCCCACCTTTTCTTCTTGACCTGTCTGTAGTTCACATATGTTCTATTTTTGCCATGTTTCTGTTGCTGCTCTGCACTGCGGTGGTTCTGCTCTGTCATTGCAACGCTTTGGGTACTTGCTGCGCTTTGTGTTCTTGATGCACCTTGGGTGGTCAGTGAGCATTGGGTTATTGATACCTTCTATGTTGCTTGCTGTGCTTTGGGTGCTCATTGCGCTAAAGGTGCTTGGCCCCGAATCGCTGCTTGCAGCTATATTGGTCATTGTTTCTGTTAGTAAATTTTTCTTCTTCCCCAATGGGAGTCTATGGCAGCCCTATGAAGCGTATGTAGGAAAATGATAAAATTTGGCATAGTTGTAGTGGTGGTCATAAATAGTCATGTGGCCAAAAATGGGGTCTCTAGCAGTAACTCTATAGCGCCACCATTATCTCAAAAATTAAATATTAAAATAATTATAACTCATGATCCATTAGATCTATGAAAATTCTACTTAGTGCATGTTATTGCTCTCATCCCGCTTATTGAATTTGATACTTTACATTAAGACTCCACCCATTACAGTAGCGGCCATTTTGAAATGTACAGTATTTTGTTTTTTCGCTACTCCTCCTTCAAATGTGGTTCAATTCTTATGAGATTTGGCACAGGTGATCTTTGGAGTCAGCCGCATAGAAATGACTGAACAGAATTTTGATTTTTTTTTTAATTCAAAAGTTATTAATGCGTGAACTTAACGAGATTGACGCAAAAATGGTTCTGAAGCTGTAGTTCGGTAATTCTTTGATCAATCAAGATGAAATTTGGTACACTTCATGTCGACCATGAACTGTGGGTCCATGCCAAATTTGGTCACAGCGCCACCTATGGGTCATGAGATATGAAAAAAAAGCTATTTTTGCCCATATCTACTGAATCGTTTGTCAGAAAATTATGATCGTGGTGTCTACGGATTCCTTGGGTCATGCCGCATCTGTCGATATGTATTATGCCGGCTTTGACCGAATCGCCTGTCCGCCATTTTGAAATTTGTGATAATTTGCTATAACTTTTGAAGTATCGGATATATCGGGGCAAAAATCGGTAGGGAGCTTCGGCATGATGTCCTGAGGAAATCAGAGAATAGCGCCACCTAGGGGTTATAAACTATAACAGTTCTTATAGAACTGCTTATGACTTCTGAATTCTTTGTATGGCATGTAAGCTCTTTTCTGCTGCTCCTTGAGCTGTGTCTACTGAGTGGCACATCTGTCTAAGTTGTATGCATAGAGATCCTGAGTTCATGGGTTTGAATCCAGCCTGAGGCAGGTGTTAGTTTCTTCTATTAAAGTTTTGTTCTTTCCCACCTATTCTTCTTGACCTGTCTGTAGTTCACATATGTTCTATTTTTGCCATGTTTTCTGTTGCTGCTCTGCACTGCGGTGGTTCTGCTCTGTCATTGCAACGCTTTGGGTACTTGCTGCGCTTTGTGTTCTTGATGCACCTTGGGTGGTCAGTGAGCATTGGGTTATTGATACCTTCTATGTTGCTTGCTGTGCTTTGGGTGCTCATTGCGCTAAAGGTGCTTGGCCCCGAATCGCTGCTTGCAGCTATATTTAGGGGTCAAGCACCGAAGGTGCTGAGACACCTATTGTAATTGTTAGTATTATTATTATTATTATTATTATTCTGCTTCTTCTTCTTCTTCTTAGCCATAGGCGTCTATGGCAGCCCTATGAACCGTACATAGGAAAATGATGAAATTTGGCACAGTTGTAGTGGTGGTCTTAAAAAGTCATGTGACCAAAAATGGGGTCTCTAGTACTAACTCTATAGCGCCACCAGCAGTTCAAAAATTCAATGTTCAAAGGGTTATAACTTCTGATCCGCTTGATCTATGAAAATTCTACTTAGTACACGTGATTGCTCTCCTCATGCTTGTTGATTTTAATACCTTACAGTAAAACTCCACCCATTACAGTAGCGGCCATTTTGAAATGTACAGTATTCCATTTTTTCGCTACTCCTCCTTCAAATGTTGTTCAATTCTTATGAGATTTGGCACAGATGATCTTTGGAGTAAGCCGCATAGAAATGACTGAACAGAATTTTGATATTTATCTTTGTTCAAAAGTAATAAATGCGCAAACTTAACGAGGTTGACGCAAAAATGGTTCTGAAGCTGTAGCTCAGTCATTCTTTGATCAATTGAAATGAAATTTGGTACACTTCATGTGGACCATGAACTTGGGGTCCATGCCAAATTTGGTGACAGCGCCACCTATGGGTCATGAGATAATAAAATAGGCTATTTTTGCCCATAACTTCTGAACTGTTTGTCAGAAAATTATGATCTTGATGTCTATGGATTGCTTACCTCATGCCGCATCTGTCGATGTGTATTATGCCGGGTTTGACCGAACCGCCTGTCCGCCATTTTGAAATTTCACATAATTTGTTATATTTTTGGAACTATTGGACATATCCGCGCAAAAACTAGTAAGGAGCTTCGACATGATGTCCTGAAGGTACCTGGGAAGTCAGAGTACAGCGCCACCTAGGGGTTATAAACTATAACAGTTCTCATGGAACTGCTTATAACTTCTGAATACTTTGTCTGATATTAATTTCTTTGTGAAATTGTATTCACTGGTTTATGCCGATTGCAACGATGCCTCGTTTGTCATTTTCCAACATTCTGTTCATGTGTTATTGTAAAGCATATGGTAGATTATTTTTTCGCTACTCCTTTTACAAATGTTGTTTATTTTATGCCAGGTACTGCTCGTATAATGTTTGGAGCAATCCGCACAGAAATGACCGAACAGATTTTTGATATTCTGTTCTCTTTCTTAGAAATACCACTCCAAAGTTGACCGTGCCTGTGACGTTGTCTATTTGTCATAGTAAATTAATGTGACTGTATATTACATTGTATAGCATTACTATACAGAATGATGTTCTTGTCTTCAATCTCATTTGAGCTTTTTGATTCCCATATACATTGTATTTCTGATAGTTCTGCTCTGCACTGTCAGTTCTGCATCTGTGTTGATTGGCACACGTCAATCCTTGAAGCACCTAAGCTGTTTTTTGCTGCCCTTTGAGCTGTGTTAGCTGAGTTGCGCATCTGGTTAACCACATGCCATGAGATTCTGAGGTCATGGGTTCAAACCCCATGTGCAGTGATATTTTGTCTTAACTTTTTTCTCACTTAAGTTTTGTGATTTTCATACAATACATTGTATTTCAGTTATTTGTGCTCTCTGTTGTTATTTCTGCACGTTTGGTAATTGCTGGATATCAATGTTTACAGCTCTAAATCTCTATTCTATAGCTTGGACACACCAACTCAGTGGTTTAATCGTTTACTCAGTGGCGCATGCGGTTAGTGCGTTGCTTTGGGAACCTGAGGTCATGGGTTCGAATCCCAGCTCTTACTTTCACTTATTGAGATTTCCTTTTGTGTTCCCTTTAACACGTTCTTCTCGACCTGTCTGGTTTTCCACACGTGTTATATTTTTGCCATCTTTACTGTTGTTGCTCCGCACTGCAGTGGTTCTGCTCTGCATTTGCTTTGCTTCGGGTTCGGGCTCTGTATTGCGCGCTTTCTGCGCTTTGCGCATTTGCTGCGTCTTGTGGTTTTTGCTGTGCTTTGGGTGCTCATTGCGCTGAAGGTGCTTGACCCCGCAATTGCTGCTTGCAGCTATATTTATTAGGGGTCAAGCACCGAAGGTGCTGAGACACCTATTGGAATTGTACTTTTTTCTTCTTCTTAGCCATTGGTGTCTATGGCAGCCCTATGAACCGTATGTAGGAAAATGATGAAATTTGGCACAGTTGTAGTGGTGGTCATAAATAGTCATTTGGACAAAAATGGGGTCTCTAGCAGTAACTCTATAGCGCCACCATCATCTCAAAAATTCAATGTTCAAATGGTTATAACTCATGATCCATTTGCTCTATGAAAATTCTACTTAGTACACGTGATTGCTCTCCTCATGCTTATTGTTTTTAATACCTTACAGTAAGACTCCACCCATTACAGTAGCGGCCATTTTGAAATGTACAGTATTTCGTTTTTTCGCTACTCCTCCTTCAAATTTGGTTCAATTCTTATGAGATTTGGCACATGTGATCTTTGGAGTGAGCCGCATAGAAATGACTGAACAGAATTTTGATATTTTTCTTTATTTAAAAGTAATTAATGCGTGAACTTAACGAGATTGACGCAAAATTGGTTCTGAAGCTGTATCTCGGTCATTCTTTGATCAATCGAGATGAAATTTGGTACGCTTCATGTCGACCATGATCTGGGGGTCCATGCCAAATTTGGTGACAGCGCCACCTATGGGTCATGAGATATTAAAAAAGGCTATTTTTGCGCATAACTTCTGAATCGTTTGTCAGAAAATTATGATCTTGGTGTCTACGGATTCCTTACCTCATGCCGCATCTGTCGATGTGTATTATGCCGGGTTTGACCGAACCGCCTGTCCGCCATTTTGAAATTTGTCATAAATTGTTATAACTTTTGAAGTATTGGATATATTGGCGCAAAAATCGGTAGGAAGCTTTGGCATGATGTCCTGATTGTATCTGGGAAGTCAGAATACAGCGCCACCTAGGGGTTATAAACTATAACAGTTCTTATAGAACTGCTCATAACTTCTGAATACTTTGTCGTATATTAATTTTCTTTGTGAAATTGTATTCACTGGTTTATGCCGATTGCAACGATACCTCGTTTGTCATTTTCCATCATTTTGTTCATGTGTTATTGTAAGGCATATGGTAAATGATTTTTTCGCTACTCCTTTTACAAATTTTGTTTATTTTATGCCAGGTTCTGCTCGTTTAATGTTTGGAGCAATCCGCACAGAAATGACTGAACAGATTTTTCTTGCACCTAGGAATTTTTTTGAGAAAAACCTCTGTAAAGTTGATCGTCCCTGTGATGTTGTCTATTTGTCATAGTTAATTACTTTATATTACATTTTATAGCGTTACTCTACGGAATGTTTTTCTTGTCTTCAATCTCACTTGAGCTTTTTGATTCTCATATACATTGTATTTCTGTGATTTCTGCTCTGCGGTGTCATTTCTACATCTTTGGTGATTGGCATATGTCAATGCTTGCATTTCTGTAATCTCTTTCCTGCTGCCCCTTGAGCTGTGTCTGCTGAGTGGCGCATCCACTAAGTCGTATGCATAGAGATCCTGAGTTCATGGGTTCGAATCCCACCTGAGGCAGGTGTTAATTTCTTCTATTAAAGTTTTGTTCTTTCCCACCTATTCTTCTTGACCTGTCTGTAGTTCACATATGTTCTATTTTTGCCATGTTTTCTGTTGCTGCTCTGCACTGCGGTGGTTCTGCTCTGTCATTGCAACGCTTTGGGTACTTGCTGCGCTTTGTGTTCTTGATGCACCTTGGGTGGTCAGTGAGCATTGGGTGATTGATACCTTCTATGTTGCTTGCTGTGCTTTGGGTGCTCATTGCGCTAAAGGTGCTTGGCCCCGAATCGCTGCTTGCAGCTATATTTAGGGGTCAAGCACCGAAGGTGCTGAGACACCTATTGTAATTGTTAGTATTATTAGGGGTCAAGCACCGAAGGTGCTGAGACACCTATTGGAATTGTACTTTTTTCTTCTTCTTAGCCATTGGTGTCTATGGCAGCCCTATGAACCGTATGTAGGAAAATGATGAAATTTGGCACAGTTGTAGTGGTGGTCATAAATAGTCATGTGGCCAAAAATGGGGTCTCTAGCAGTAACTCTATAGCGCCACCATCATCTCAAAAATTCAATGTTCAAATGGTTATAACTCATGATCCATTTGCTCTATGAAAATTCTACTTAGTACACGTGATTGCTCTCCTCATGCTTATTGTTTTTAATACCTTACAGTAAGACTCCACCCATTACAGTAGCGGCCATTTTGAAATGTACAGTATTTCGTTTTTTCGCTACTCCTCCTTCAAATTTGGTTCAATTCTTATGAGATTTGGCACATGTGATCTTTGGAGTGAGCCGCATAGAAATGACTGAACAGAATTTTGATATTTTTCTTTATTTAAAAGTAATTAATGCGTGAACTTAACGAGATTGACGCAAAATTGGTTCTGAAGCTGTATCTCGGTCATTCTTTGATCAATCGAGATGAAATTTGGTACGCTTCATGTCGACCATGAACTGGGGGTCCATGCCAAATTTGGTGACAGCGCCACCTATGGGTCATGAGATAGTAAAAAAGGCTATTTTTGCGCATAACTTCTGAATCGTTTGTCAGAAAATTATGATATTGGTGTCTACGGATTCCTTACCTCATGCCGCATCTGTCGATGTGTATTATGCCGGGTTTGACCGAACCGCCTGTCCGCCATTTTGAAATTTGTCATAAATTGTTATAACTTTTGAAGTATTGGATATATTGGCGCAAAAATCGGTAGGAAGCTTTGGCATGATGTCCTGAATGTATCTGGGAAGTCAGAATACAGCGCCACCTAGGGGTTATAAACTATAACAGTTCTTATAGAACTGCTCATAACTTCTGAATACTTTGTCGGATATTAATTTTCTTTGTGAAATTGTATTCACTGGTTTATGCCGATTGCAACGATACCTCGTTTGTCATTTTCCATCATTCTGTTCATGGGTTATTGTAAGGCATATGGTAAATGATTTTTTCGCTACTCCTTTTACAAATTTTGTTTATTTTATGCCAGGTTCTGCTCGTATAATGTTTGGAGCAATCCGCACAGAAATGACTGAACAGATTTTTCTTGCACCTAGGAATTTTTTTGAGAAAAACCTCTGTAAAGTTGATCGTCCCTGTGATGTTGTCTATTTGTCATAGTTAATTACTTTATATAACATTTTATAGCGTTACTCTACGGAATGTTCTTCTTGTCTTCAATCTCACTTGAGCTTTTTGATTCTCATATACATTGTATTTCTGTGATTTCTGCTCTGCGGTGTCATTTCTACATCTTTGGTGATTGGCATATGTCAATGCTTGCATTTCTGTAATCTCTTTCCTGCTGCCCCTTGAACTGTGTCTGCTGAGTGGTGCATCCACTAAGTCGTATGCATAGAGATCCTGAGTTCATGGGTTCGAATCCCACCTGAGGCAGGTGTTAATTTCTTCTATTAAAGTTTTGTTCTTTCCCACCTATTCTTCTTGACCTGTCTGTAGTTCACATATGTTCTATTTTTGCCATGTTTTCTGTTGCTGCTCTGCACTGCGGTGGTTCTGCTCTGTCATTGCAATGCTTTGGGTACTTGCTGCGCTTTGTGTTCTTGATGCACCTTGGGTGGTCAGTGAGCATTGGGTGATTGATACCTTCTATGTTGCTTGCTGTGCTTTGGGTGCTCATTGCGCTAAAGGTGCTTGGCCCCGAATCGCTGCTTGCAGCTATATTTAGGGGTCAAGCACCGAAGGTGCTGAGACACCTATTGTAATTGTTAGTATTATTATTATTATTATTAGGGGTCAAGCACCGAAGGTGCTGAGACACCTATTGTAATTGTTAGTATTATTATTATTATTATTATTATTATTATTTTTCCCCAATGGGAGTCTATGGCAGCCCTATGAACCGTACATAGGAAAATGATGAAATTTGGCACAGATGTAGAGGTGGTCATAAATAGTCATGTGACCAAAAATGGGGTCTTTAGCAGTAACTCTATAGCGCCACCAGTAGTCCAAAAATTCAATGTTCAAACTGTTATAACTGGTGAACCATTTGATCTATGAAAATTCTACTTAGTACACGTGATTGCTCTCATCCCGCTTATTGAATTTGATACTTTACAGTAAGACTCCACCCATTACAGTAACAACCATTTTGAAATGTACAGTATTTCGTTTTTTCGCTACTCCTCCTTCAAATGCGGTTCAATTCTTATGAGATTTGGCACAGATGATCTTTGGAGTGAGCCGCATAGAAATGACCGAACAGAATTTTGATATTTATCTTTGTTCAAAAGTAATAAATGCGCAAACTTAACAAGGTTGACGCAAAAATGGTTCTGAAGCTGTAGCTCGGTCATTCTTTGATCAATTGAAATGAAATTTGGTACACTTCATGTGGACCATGAACTTGGGGTCCATGCCAAATTTGGTGACAGCGCCACCTATGGGTTATGAGATAATAAAATAGGCTATTTTTGCCCATAACTTCTGAACTGTTTGTCAGAAAATTATGATCTTGATGTCTATGGATTGCTTACCTCATGCCGCATCTGTCGATGTGAATTATGCCAGGTTTGACTGAACCGCCTGTCCGCCATTTTGAAATTTGACATAAATTGTTATATTTTTTGAACTATTGGACATATCTGTGCAAAAATTGATAAGGAGCTTTGACATGATATCCTGAAGGTACCTGAGAAGTCAGAGTACAGCGCCACCTAGGGTTTATAAACTAATTTGACATATGTTAATCCTTGTAGCTTTCTAATCTCTTTTCTGCTGCCTCATGAGCTGTGTCATCTGAGTGGCGCATCAAGTTAATCATATGTATTGAGATTCTGAGTTCCTGGGTTTGAATCCCACCTGAGTCAGGTATTTTGTTCTTCCTCATCAGTTCTTCTCAACCTGTCTGTAGTTCAAATGTGTTCTATTTTTCCATGTTTGCTGTTGTTGCTCTGCATTGTGGTGGTTCTTGCTGTGCTTTCTGTGCTTTGTGTGCTTTGTGTGCTTGCTGTGCTTTGGGAGTTTGCTGTGCTTTGTGTGCTGGTTGTGCTTTGTGAGCTTGCTGTGCTTTGTGAGCTTGCTGTGCTTGCTGTGCTTTGTGTGCTTGCAGTGCTTTTTTTGTTGCTATGCTTTGTGTGCTTGCTGTGCTTTGTGTGCTTACTGTGCTTTGTGTGCTTGCTGTGCTTTGTGAGCTTGCTGTGCTTTGTGAGTTTGCTGTGCTTTGTGAGCTTGCTGTGCTTTGTGTGCTTGCTGTGCTTTGTGTGCTTGCTGTGCTTTGTGTGCTTGCTGTGCTTTGTGAGCTTGCTGTGCTTTGTGTGCCTGCTGTGATTTGTGTAATTGCTGTGCTTTGTGTGCTTGCTGTGCATTGTGAACTTGCTGTGCTTTGTGTGCTTGCTGTGCTGTGTGTGCATTGCGCCGAAGGTGCTTGACCCCGTGTTGCTGCTTGCAGCTATATTGGTCATTGTTTCTGTTAGTAAATTTTTCTTCTTCCCCAATGGGAGTCTATGGCAGCCCTATGAAGCGTATGTAGGAAAATGATGAAATTTGGCATAGTTGTAGTGGTGGTCATAAATAGTCATGTGGCCAAAAATGGGGTCTCTAGCAGTAACTCTATAGCGCCACCATTATCTCAAAAATTCAATATTCAAATGGTTATAACTCATGATCCATTAGATCTATGAAAATTCTACTTAGTGCATGTGATTGCTCTCATCCCGCTTATTGAATTTGATACTTTACATTAAGACTCCACCCATTACAGTAGCGGCCATTTTGAAATGTACAGTATTTCGTTTTTTCGCTACTCCTCCTTCAAATGTGGTTCAATTCTTATGAGATTTGGCACAGGTGATCTTTGGAGTCAGCCGCATAGAAATGACTGAACAGAATTTTGATATTTTTTTTTATTCAAAAGTTATTTATGCGTGAACTTAACGAGATTGACGGAAAAATGGTTCTGAAGCTGTAGCTCGGTCATTCTTTGATCAATCGAGATGAAATTTGGTACACTTCATGTCGACCATGAACTGTGGGTCCATGCCAAATTTGGTGACAGCGCCACCTATGGGTCATGAGATATGAAAAAAGGCTATTTTTGCCCATATCTACTGAATCGTTTGTCAGAAAATTATGATCGTGGTGTCTACGGATTCCTTGGCTCATGCCGCATCTGTCGATATGTATTATGCCGGCTTTGACCGAATCGCCTGTCCGCCATTTTGAAATTTGTGATAATTTGCTATAACTTTTGAAGTATCGGATATATCGGGGCAAAAATCGGTAGGGAGCTTCGGCATGATGTCCTGAGGAAATCAGAGAATAGCGCCACCTAGGGGTTATAAACAAAACAGTTCTTATAGAACTGCTTATAACTTCTGAATTCTTTGTATGGCATGTAAGCTCTTTTCTGCTGCTCATTGAGCTGTGTCTGCTGAGTGGCACATCTGTCTAAGTCGTATGCATAGAGATCCTGAGTTCATGGGTTTGAATCCAGCCTGAGGCAGGTGTTAGTTTCTTCTATTAAAGTTTTGTTCTTTCCCACCTATTCTTCTTGACCTGTCTGTAGTTCACATATGTTCTATTTTTGCCATGTTTTCTGTTGCTGCTCTGCACTGCGGTGGTTCTGCTCTGTCATTGCAACGCTTTGGGTACTTGCTGCGCTTTGTGTTCTTGATGCACCTTGGGTGGTCAGTGAGCATTGGCTTATTGATACCTTCTATGTTGCTTGCTGTGCTTTGGGTGCTCATTGCGCTAAAGGTGCTTGGCCCCGAATCGCTGCTTGCAGCTATATTTAGGGGTCAAGCACCGAAGGTGCTGAGACACCTATTGCAATTGTTAGTATTATTATTATTATTCTTACTCTTGTCCAATGGGAGTCTATGGCAGCCCTATGAACCATAAGTAGTAGAATGATGAAATTTGGCACAATTGTAGTGGTGGTCCTAAATAGTCATGTGACCAATAATTGGGTCTCTAGCAGTAACTCTATAGCGCCACCAGCAGATCAAAAATTCAATGTTCGAACTGTTATAACTAATGATACATTTGAACTATGAAAATTCTACTTAGTACACGTGATTGCCCTTCTCACATTAATTGATTTTAATACCTTACAGTAAGACTCCTCCCATTACAGTAGTGGCCATTTTGAAATGTACAGTTGCTTGTTTTTTCGCTACTCCTCATTCAAAATTGGTTCAATTGTTATGAAGTTTGTCACAGATGATCTTTGTAGTGAGCTGCATAGAAATGACCGAACAGATTTTTGATATTTATCTTTATGCAAAAGTAATAAATGCGTGAACTTAACGAGGTTGATGCAATAATGGTTCTGAAGCTGTACCCTGGTCATTCTTTGATCAATTGAAATGAAATTTGGTACACTTCATGTTGACCATGAACTGGGGGTCCATATCAAATTTGGTGACAGCGCCACCTATGGGTCATGAGATATGAAAATAGGCTATTTTTGCCCATAACTTCTGAACTGTTTGTCAGAAAATTATTATCTTGATGTCTATGGATTGCTTACATCATGCCGCATCTGTCGATGTGTATTATGCCGGGTTTGACCTAACCGCTTGTCCGCCATTTTGAAATTTCACATAAATTGTTATATTTTTTGAACTGTTGGACATATCCGTGCAGAAAGTGGTAAGGAGCTTTGACATGATGTACTGAAGGTACCTGGGAAGTCAGAGTACAGCGCCACCTTGGGGTAATAAACTATAACAGTTCTTAGGGAACTGCTTATAACTTCGGAATACTTTGTCTGATATCAATTTCTTTCTGAAATTGTATTCACTGGTTTATTCCGGTTGCAACAATACCTCATTTGTCATTTTCCAACATTCTGTTCATGTATTATTTTAAAGCATTTGGTAGATGATTTTTCCGCTACTCCTTTTACAAATTTTTTATTTATTTTTTGCCAGGTTCTGCTCGTATAATGTTTGGAGCAATCCGCACAGAAATGACTGAACAGATTTTTTATATTATGTTATTTTTCTTAGAAATACCACTCCAAAGTTGACCGTGCCTGTGACGTTGTCTATTTGTCATAGTAAATTAATATGACTGTATATTACGTTGTATAGCATTACTATACATAATGATCTGCTTGTCTTCAATTTCACTTGAACTCATGTACATTGTATTTCTGTTATTTCTACTTCTGCTGTGTCAATTCTGCATCTTTGGTGATTGACATATGTCAATCCTTGCAGATATCTAATCTTTTTCTGCTGCCCCATGAACTGTGTCAACTGAGTGGCGCATCCAGGAAATCACATGCATTGAGGTTCTGAGTTCTTGGGTTCGAATCCCACCCGAGTCATGTATTAGGTTTTTCTATTAATGTTTTGTTCTTCCTCATCAATTCTTCTCAACCTGTCTGTAGTTCACATATGTTATATTTTTCCATGTTTGCTGTTGTTGCTCTGCATTGTGGTGGTTCTGCTCTATGATTCCTGAGCCTTGCGTGTTTGATGCGCTTTATGGTGCTTGCTGTGCTTTGTGAGCTTGCTGTGCTTTGTGTGCTTGCTGTGTTTTGTGAGCTTGCTGTGCTTTGTGTTGCTTGCTGTGTTTGTGTGCTTGCTGTGCTTTGTGTGCTTGTTGTGCTTTGTGTGCTTGCTGTTCTTTGTGTTCTTGCTATGCTTAGTGTGCTTGCTGTGCTTTGTGAGCTTGCTGTGCTTTGTGTGTATGCTGTGCTTTGTGAGCTTGCTGTGCATTGTGAGCTTGCTGTGCTTTGTGTCTTGCTGTGATTTGTGTGCTTGGTGAGCTTGCTGTGCATTTTCAGCTTGCTGTGCTTTGTCAGCTTGCTGTGCTTTGTGTGCTTGCTGTGCTTTGTGAGCTTGCTGTGCTTTGTGAGCTTGCTGTGCTTTGTGTGCCTGCTGTGATTTGTGTAATTGCTGTGCTTTGTGTGCTTGCTGTGCTTTGTGTGCTTGCTGTGCTTTGTGAGCTTGCTATGCTTTGTGTGCATTGTGAGCTTGCTGTGCTTTGTGTGCTTGCTGTGCTTTGTGTAATTGCTGTGCTTTGTGAGCTTGCTGTGCTTTGTGAGCTTGCTATGCTTTCTGAGCTTGCTGTGCTTTGTGTGCTTGCTGTGCTTTGTGTGTTTGCTGTGCTTTGTGAGCTTGCTGTGCTTTGTGTGCCTGCTGTGATTTGTGTAATTGCTGTGCTTTGTGTGCTTGCTGTGCTTTGTGTCTTGCTGTGCAATGTGAGCTTGCTGTGCTTTGTGTGCTTGCTGTGCTTTGTGTGCTTGCTGTGCATTGTGAGCTTGCTGTGCTTTGTGTGCTTGCTGTGCTTTGTGTGCTTGCTGTGCTTTGTGTCCTTGCTGTGCTTTGTGAGCTTGCTGTGCTTTGTGTGCTTGCTGTGCATTGTGAGCTTGCTGTGCTTTGTGTGCTTGCTGTGCTTTGTGTGCTTGCTGTGCATTGTGAGCTTGCTGTGCTTTGTGTGCTTGCTGTGCATTGCGCCGAAGGTGCTTGACCCCGTGTTGCTGCTTGCAGCTATATTTATTATTATTATTATTATTTTTCCCCAATGGGAGTCTATGGCAGCCCTATGAACCGTACATAGGAAAATGATGAAATTTGGCACAGATGTAGAAGTGGTCATAAATAGTCATGTGACCAAAAATGGGGTCTTTAGCAGTAACTCTATAGCGCCACCAGTAGTCCAAAAATTCAATGTTCAAACTGTTATAATTGGTGAACCATTTGATCTATGAAAATTCTGCTTAGTACACGTGATTGCTCTCATCCCGCTTATTGAATTTGATACTTTACAGTAAGACTCCACCCATTACAGTAGCGGCCATTTTGAAATGTACAGTATTTCGTTTTTTCGCTACTCCTCCTTCAAATGTGGTTCAATTCTTATGAAATTTGGCACAGATGATCTTTGGAGTGAGCCGCATAGAAATGACCGAACAGAATTTTGATATTTATCTTTGTTCAAAAGTAATAAATGCGCAAACTTAACGAGGTTGACGCAAAAATGGTTCTGAAGCTGTAGCTCAGTCATTCTTTGATCAATTGAAATGAAATTTGGTACACTTCATGTGGACCATGATCTTGGGGTCCATGCCAAATTTGGTGACAGCGCCATCTATGGGTCATGAGATAATAAAATAGGCTATTTTTGCCCATAACTTCTGAACTGCTTGTCAGAAAATTATGGTCTTGATGTCTATGGATTGCTTACCTCATGCCGCATCTGTCGATGTGTATTATGCCGGGTTTGACCGAACCACCTGTCTGCCATTTTGAAATTTAACATAAATTGTTATATTTTTTGAACTATTGGACATATCTGTGCAAAAATTGGTAAGGAGCTTTGACATGATGTCCTGAAGTTACCTGGGAAGTCAGAGTACAGCGCCACCTAGGGGTTTTAAACTATTACAATTCTTATTGATACTATACTGTTATCTCTTTCTGCTGCCCAATGAACCGTGTCAACTGAGTGGCGCACCTAGTTAATCGTATGCATTGAGATTCTGAGATCCTGGGTTCGAATCGCACCTGAGTCAGGTATTTTGTTCTTCCTCATCAATTCTTCTAAACCTGTCTGTAGTTCACATGTGTTCTATTTTTCCATGTTTGCTGTTGTTGCTCTGCATTGTGGTGGTTCTGCTCTATGATTCCTGAGCCTTGCGTTTTTGATGCAATTTATGGTGCTTGCTGTGCTTTGTGTGCTTGCTGTGCTTTGTGAGCTTGCTGTGCTTTGTGAGCTTACTGTGCTTTGTGTGCTTGCTGTGCTTTGTGAGCTTGCTGTGCTTTGTGTGCTTGCTGTGCTTTGTGAGCTTGCTGTGCTTTGTGAGCTTGCTGTGCTTTGTGTGCTTGCTGTGCTTTGTGAGCTTGCTATGCTTTGTGTACTTGCTGTGCTTTGTGTGATTGCTGTGCTTTGTGTGCTTGCTGTGCTTTGTGTGCTTGCTGTGCTTTGTGAGCTTGCTGTGCTTTGAGTGCCTGCTGTGATTTGTGTAATTAATGTGCTTTGTGTGCTTGCTGTGCTTTGTGAGCTTGCTATGCTTTGTGTGCTTGCTGTGCTTTGTGTGCTTGCTGTGCTTTGTGTGCTTGCTGTGCTTTGTGAGCTTGCTGTGCTTTGTGTGCTTGCTGTGCTTTGTGAGCTTACTGTGCTTTGTGTGCCTGCTGTGATTTGTGTAATTGCTGTGCTTTGTGTGCTTGCTGTGCTTTGTGTGCCTGCTGTGCTTTGTGTGCTTGCTGTGCTTTGTGAGCTTGCTGTGCTTTGTGTGCCTGCTGTGATTTGTGTAATTGCTGTGCTTGTGTGCTTGCTGTGCATTGTGAGCTTGCTGTGCTTTGTGTGCTTGCTGTGCTTTGTGTGCTTGCTGTGCTTTGTGAGCTTGCTGTGCTTTGTGAGCTTGCTGTGCTTTGTGTGCCTGCTGTGATTTGTGTAATTGCTCTGCTTTGTGAGCTTGCCGTGCTTTGTGTGCTTGCTGTGCTGTGTGTGCATTGCGCCGAAGGTGCTTGACCCCGTGTTGCTGCTTGCAGCTATATTTAGGGGTCAAGCACCGAAGGTGCTGAGACACCTATTGTAATTGTTAGTATTATTATTAGGGGTCAAGCACCGAAGGTGCTGAGACACCTATTGCAATTGTTAGTATTATTATTATTATTCTTACTCTTGTCCAATGGGAGTCTATGGCAGCCCTATGAACCGTAAGTAGTAGAGTGATGAAATTTGGCACAGTTGTAGTGGTGGTCCTAAAAAGTCATGTGACCAAAAATGGGGTCTCTAGCAGTAACTCTATAGCGCCACCAGCAGTGCAAAAATTCAATGTTCAAACTGTTATAATTGGTGAACCATTTGATCTATGAAAATTCTACTTAGTACACGTGATTGCTCTCATCCCACTTATTGAATTTGATACTTTACAGTAAGACTCCACCCATTACAGTAGCGGCCATTTTGAAATGTACAGTATTTCTTTTTTTCGCTACTCCTCCTTCAAATTTGGTTCAATTCTTATGAGATTTGGCACATGTGATCTTTGGAGTGAGCCGCATAGAAATGACTGAACAGAATTTTGATATTTATCTTTGTTCAATAGTAATAAATGCGCAAACTTAACGAGGTTGACGCAAAAATGGTTCTGAAGCTGTAGCTCGGTCAATCTTTGATCAATTGAAATGAAATTTGGTACACTTCATGTCGACCATGAAATGGGGGTCCATGCCAAATTTGGTGGCAGCGCCACCTATGGGTCATGAGATAGTAAAAAAGGCTATTTTTGCGCATAACTTCTGAATCGTTTGTCAGAAAATTATGATCTTGGTGTCTACGGATTCCTTACCTCATGCCGCATCTGTCGATGTGTATTATGCCGGGTTTGACCGAACCGCCTGTCCGCCATTTTGAAAATTGTCATAAATTGTTATAAATTTTGAAGTATTGGATATATTGGCGCAAAAATCGGTAGGAAGCTTTGGCATGATGTCCTGATTGTATCTGGGAAGTCAGAATACAGCGCCACCTAGGGGTTATAAACTATAACAGTTCTTATAGAACTGCTCATAACTTCTGAATACTTTGTCGGATATTAATTTTCTTTGTGAAATTGTATTCACTGGTTTATGCCGATTGCAACGATACCTCGTTTGTCATTTTCCATCATTCTGTTCATGTGTTATTGTAAGGCATATGGTAAATGATTTTTTCGCTACTCCTTTTACAAATTTTGTTTATTTTATGCCAGGTTCTGCTCGTATAATGTTTGGAGCAATCCGCACAGAAATGACTGAACAGATTTTTCTTGCACCTAGGAATTTTTTGAGAAAAACCTCTGTAAAGTTGATCGTCCCTGTGATGTTGTCTATTTGTCATAGTTAATTACTTTATATTACATTTTATAGCGTTACTCTACGGAATGTTCTTCTTGTCTTCAATCTCACTTGAGCTTTTTGATTCTCATATACATTGTATTTCTGTGATTTCTGCTCTGCGGTGTCATTTCTACATCTTTGGTGATTGGCATATGTCAATGCTTGCATTTCTGTAATCTCTTTCCTGCTGCCCCTTGAGCTGTGTCTGTTGAGTGGCGCATCCACTAAGTCGTATGCATAGAGATCCTGAGTTCATGGGTTCGAATCCCACCTGAGGCAGGTGTTAATTTCTTCTATTAAAGTTTTGTTCTTTCCCACCTATTCTTCTTGACCTGTCTGTAGTTCACATATGTTCTATTTTTGCCATGTTTTCTGTTGCTGCTCTGCACTGCGGTGGTTCTGCTCTGTCATTGCAACGCTTTGGGTACTTGCTGCGCTTTGTGTTCTTGATGCACCTTGGGTGGTCAGTGAGCATTGGGTGATTGATACCTTCTATGTTGCTTGCTGTGCTTTGGGTGCTCATTGCGCTAAAGGTGCTTGGCCCCGAATCGCTGCTTGCAGCTATATTGGTCATTGTTTCTGTTAGTAAATTTTTCTTCTTCCCCAATGGGAGTCTATGGCAGCCCTATGAACCGTACATAGGAAAATGATGAAATTTGGCACAGTTGTAGTGGTGGTCATAAATAGTCATGTGCCCAAAAATGGGGTCTCTAGCACTAACTCTATAGCGCCACCAGCAGTGCAAAAATTCAATGTTCAAATGGTTATAACTGCTGATCCGCTTGATCTATGAAAATTCTACTTAGTACACGTGATTGCTCTCCTCATGCTTGTTGTTTTTAATGCCTTACAGTAAAACTCCACCCATTACAGTAGTGGCCATTTTGAAATGTACAGTATTTCGTTTTTTCGCTACTCCTCCTTCAAATTTGGTTCAATTGTTATGAAATTTGACACAGGTGATCTTTGGAGTTAGCCGCACAGAAATGACCGAACAGAATTTTGATATTTATCTTTGTTCAAAAGTAATAAAGGCACAAACTTAACGAGGTTGACACAAAAATGGTTCTGAAGCTGTAGCTCGGTCAATCTTTGATCAATTGAAATGAAATTTGGTACGCTTCATATGGACCATGAACTGGTGGTCCATGCAAAATGTGATGACAGCGCCACCTATGGGTCATGAGATATGAAAGTAGGCTATTTTTGCCCATAACTTCTGCACTGTTTGTCTGATATATATATTCTTTGTGGAATTAGTTTCACTGGTTTATGCCGATCGCAACGATACCTCGTTTGTCATTTTCCAACATTCTTTTCATGTGTTATTGTAAGGCATATGGTAAATGATCTTTTCGCTACTCCTTTTACAAATTTTGTTTATTTTATGCCAGGTTCTGCTCGTATAATGTTTGGAGCAATCCGCACAGAAATGACCGAACAGATTTTTTATATTCTGTTCTCTTTCTTAGAAATATTGCTCCAAAGTTGACCGTGCCTGTGATGTTGTCTATTTGTCATAGTTAATTACGTATATTACATTTCATAGCGTTTCTGTACAGAATGTTCTTCTTGTCATCAACCTCACTTGAGCTTGTTGATTCTTATATACATTATATTTCTGTTATATCTGCTCTGCTGTGTCATTTCTGCTTCTGTGGTGATTGGCATTTGTCAATGCTTTCATCTCTGTACACTCTATTCTGCTGCCTCATGAACTGTGTCAACTAAATGGCGTATCGTGTTAGTCACATGCAAAGAGATTCTGAGTTCTGGGTTCAAATCCCGCCTGGGGCAAGTTTTAATTTGTTCTATTAAAGTTTTGTTCTTTCTCACCTATTCTTCTCGACCTGTCTGTAGTTCACATATGTTCTATTTTCGTCATGTTTTCTGTTGCTGCTCTGCACTGCGGTGGTTCTGATCGGTGATTGCTACGCTTTGGGTACTTGTGTTCTTGATTCACCTTGGGTGTTCAATGCGCATTGGGTCATTGATACCTTCTATGTTGCTTGCTGTGCTTTGGGTGCTCATTGCGCTGAAGGTGCTTGGCCCCGAATCGCTGCTTGCAGCTATATTTGTTAGTATTATTAGGGGTCAAGCACCGAAGGTGCTGAGACACCTATTGTAATTGTTAGTATTATTAGGGGTCAAGCACCGAAGGTGCTGAGACACCTATTGTAATTGTTAGTATTATTATTATTATTATTCTGCTTCTTCTTCTTCTTCTTAGCCATAGGCGTCTATGGCAGCCCTATGAACCGTACATAGGAAAATGATGAAATTTGGCACAGTTGTAGTGGTGGTCTTAAAAAGTCATGTGACCAAAAATGGGGTCTCTAGTACTAACTCTATAGCGCCACCAGCAGTTCAAAAATTCAATGTTCAAAGGGTTATAACTTCTGATCCGCTTGATCTATGAAAATTCTACTTAGTACACGTGATTGCTCTCCTCATGCTTGTTGCTTTTAATACCTTACAGTAAAACTCCACCCATTACAGTAGCGGCCATTTTGAAATGTACAGTATTCCATTTTTTCGCTACTCCTCCTTCAAATGTTGTTCAATTCTTATGAGATTTGGCACAGATGATCTTTGGAGTAAGCCGCATAGAAATGACTGAACAGAATTTTGATATTTATCTTTGTTCAAAAGTAATAAATGCGCAAACTTAACAAGGTTGACGCAAAAATGGTTCTGAAGCTGTAGCTCAGTCATTCTTTGATCAATTGAAATGAAATTTGGTACACTAAATGTGGACCATGAACTTGGGGTCCATGCCAAATTTGGTGACAGCGCCACCTATGGGTCATGAGATAATAAAATAGGCTATTTTTGCCCATAACTTCTGAACTGTTTGTCAGAAAATTATGATCTTGATGTCTATGGATTGCTTACCTCATGCCGCATCTGTCGATGTGTATTATGCCGGGTTTGACCAAACCGCCTGTCCGCCATTTTGAAATTTCACATAATTTGTTATATTTTTTGAACTATTGGACATATCCGCGCAAAAATTAGTAAGGAGCTTCGACATGATGTCCTGAAGGTACCTGGGAAGTCAGAGTACAGCGCCACCTAGGGGTTATAAACTATAACAGTTCTCATGGAACTGCTTATAACTTCTGAATACTTTGTCTGATATTAATTTCTTTGTGAAATTGTATTCACTGGTTTATGCCGATTGCAACGATGCCTCGTTTGTCATTTTCCAACATTCTGTTCATGTGTTATTGTAAAGCATATGGTAGATTATTTTTTCGCTACTCCTTTTGCAAATGTTGTTTATTTTATGCCAGGTACTGCTCGTATAATGTTTGGAGCAATCCGCACAGAAATGACCGAACAGATTTTTGATATTCTGTTCTCTTTCTTAGAAATACCACTCCAAAGTTGACCGTGCCTGTGACGTTGTCTATTTGTCATAGTAAATTAATGTGACTGTATATTACATTGTATAGCATTACTATACAGAATGATGTTCTTGTCTTCAATCTCATTTGAGCTTTTTGATTCCCATATACATTGTATTTCTGATAGTTCTGCTCTGCACTGTCAGTTCTGCATCTGTGTTGATTGGCACACGTCAATCCTTGAAGCACCTAAGCTGTTTTTTGCTGCCCTTTGAGCTGTGTTAGCTGAGTTGCGCATCTGGTTAACCACATGCCATGAGATTCTGAGGTCATGGGTTCAAACCCCATGTGCAGTGATATTTTGTCTTAACTTTTTTCTCACTTAAGTTTTGTGATTTTCATACAATACATTGTATTTCAGTTATTGGTGCTCTCTGTTGTTATTTCTGCACGTTTGGTAATTGCTGGATATCAATGTTTACAGCTCTAAATCTCTATTCTATAGCTTGGACACACCAACTCAGTGGTTTAATCGTTTACTCAGTGGCGCATGCGGTTAGTGCGTTGCTTTGGGAACCTGAGGTCATGGGTTCGAATCCCAGCTCTTACTTTCACTTATTGAGATTTCCTTTTGTGTTCCCTTTAACACGTTCTTCTCGACCTGTCTGGTTTTCCACACGTGTTATATTTTTGCCATCTTTACTGTTGTTGCTCCGCACTGCAGTGGTTCTGCTCTGCATTTGCTTTGCTTCGGGTTCGGGCTCTGTATTGCGCGCTTTCTGCGCTTTGCGCATTTGCTGCGTCGTGTGGTTTTTGCTGTGCTTTGGGTGCTCATTGCGCTGAAGGTGCTTGACCCCGCAATTGCTGCTTGCAGCTATATTTATTATTATTATTATTCTGCTTCTTCTTCTTCTTAGCCATAGGCGTCTATGGCAGCCCTATGAACCGTACATAGGAAAATGATGAAATTTGGCACAGTTGTAGTGGTGGTCTTAAAAAGTCATGTGACCAAAAATGGGGTCTCTAGTACTAACTCTATAGCGCCACCAGCAGTTCAAAAATTCAATGTTCAAAGGGTTATAACTTCTGATCCGCTTGATCTATGAAAATTCTACTTAGTACACGTGATTGCTCTCCTCATGCTTGTTGATTTTAATACCTTACAGTAAAACTCCACCCATTACAGTAGCGGCCATTTTGAAATGTACAGTATTCCATTTTTTCGCTACTCCTCCTTCAAATGTTGTTCAATTCTTATGAGATTTGGCACAGATGATCTTTGGAGTAAGCCGCATAGAAATGACTGAACAGAATTTTGATATTTATCTTTGTTCAAAAGTAATAAATGCGCAAACTTAACGAGGTTGACGCAAAAATGGTTCTGAAGCTGTAGCTCAGTCATTCTTTGATCAATTGAAATGAAATTTGGTACACTTCATGTGGACCATGAACTTGGGGTCCATGCCAAATTTGGTGACAGCGCCACCTATGGGTCATGAGATAATAAAATAGGCTATTTTTGCCCATAACTTCTGAACTGTTTGTCAGAAAATTATGATCTTGATGTCTATGGATTGCTTACCTCATGCCGCATCTGTCGATGTGTATTATGCCGGGTTTGACCGAACCGCCTGTCCGCCATTTTGAAATTTCACATAATTTGTTATTTTTTTTGAACTATTGGACATATCCGCGCAAAAATTAGTAAGGAGCTTCGACATGATGTCCTGAAGGTACCTGGGAAGTCAGAGTACAGCGCCACCTAGGGGTTATAAACTATAACAGTTCTCATGGAACTGCTTATAACTTCTGAATACTTTGTCTGATATTAATTTCTTTGTGAAATTGTATTCACTGGTTTATGCCGATTGCAACGATGCCTCGTTTGTCATTTTCCAACATTCTGTTCATGTGTTATTGTAAAGCATATGGTAGATTATTTTTTCGCTACTCCTTTTACAAATGTTGTTTATTTTATGCCAGGTACTGCTCGTATAATGTTTGGAGCAATCCGCACAGAAATGACCGAACAGATTTTTGATATTCTGTTCTCTTTCTTAGAAATACCACTCCAAAGTTGACCGTGCCTGTGACGTTGTCTATTTGTCATAGTAAATTAATGTGACTGTATATTACATTGTATAGCATTACTATACAGAATGATGTTCTTGTCTTCAATCTCATTTGAGCTTTTTGATTCCCATATACATTGTATTTCTGATAGTTCTGCTCTGCACTGTCAGTTCTGCATCTGTGTTGATTGGCACATGTCAATCCTTGAAGCACCTAAGCTGTTTTTTGCTGCCCTTTGAGCTGTGTTAGCTGAGTTGCGCATCTGGTTAACCACATGCCATGAGATTCTGAGGTCATGGGTTCAAATCCCATGTGCAGTGATAATTTGTCTTAACTTTTTTCTCACTTAAGTTTTGTGATTTTCATACAATACATTGTATTTCAGTTATTTGTGCTCTCTGTTGTCATTTCTGCACGTTTGGTAATTGCTGGATATCAATGTTTACAGCTCTAAATCTCTATTCTATAGCTTGGACACACCAACTCAGTGGTTTAATCGTTTACTCAGTGGCGCATGCGGTAACTGTTGTGCTTTGGGAACCTGAGTTCATGGGTTTAAATCCCATGTGCAGTGGTTTTTGTCTTAACTTTTTTCTCACTTAAGTTTTGTGATTTTCATACAATACATTGTATTTCAGTTATTTGTGCTCTCTGTTGTCATTTCTGCACGTTTGGTAATTGCTGGATATCAATGTTTACAGCTCTAAATCTCTATTCTATAGCTTGGACACACCAACTCAGTGGTTTAATCGTTTACTCAGTGGCGCATGCGGTTAGTGCGTTGCTTTGGGAACCTGAGGTCATGGGTTCGAATCCCAGCTCTTACTTTCACTTATTGAGATTTCCTTTTGTGTTCCCTTTAACACGTTCTTCTCGACCTGTCTGGTTTTCCACACGTGTTATATTTTTGAAATCTTTTCTGTTGTTGCTCCGCACTGCAGTGGTTCTGCTCAGCATTTGCTTTGCTTCGGGCTCTGTATTGTGCGCTTTCTGCGCTTTGCGCATTTGCTGCGTCGTGTGGTTTTTGCTGTGCTTTGGGTGCTCATTGCGCTAAAGGTGCTTGGCCCCGAATCGCTGCTTGCAGCTATATTTATTATTATTTTTCCCCAATGGGAGTCTATGGCAGCCCTATGAACCGTACATAGGAAAATGATGAAATTTGGCACAGTTGTAGAGATGGTCATAAATAGTCATGTGACCAAAAATGGGGTCTTTAGCAGTAACTCTATAGCGCCACCAGTAGTCCAAAAATTCAATGTTCAAACTGTTATAATTGGTGAACTATTTGATCTATGAAAATTCTACTTAGTACACGTGATTGCTCTCATCCCGCTTATTGAATTTGATACTTTACAGTAAGACTCCACCCATTACAGTAGCGGCCATTTTGAAATGTACAGTATTTCGTTTTTTCGCTACTCCTCCTTCAAATGTGGTTCAATTCTTATGAGATTTGGCACAGATGATCTTTGGAGTGAGCCGCATAGAAATGACCGAACAGAATTTTGATTTTTATCTTTGTTCAAAAGTAATAAATGCGCAAACTTAACGAGGTTGACGCAAAAATGGTTCTGAAGCTGTAGCTCAGTCATTCTTTGATCAATTGCAATGAAATTTGGAACACTTCATGTGGACCATGAACTTGGGGTCCATGCCAAATTTGGTGACAGCGCCACCTATGGGTCATGAGATAATAAAATAGGCTATTTTTGCCCATAACTTCTGAACTGTTTGTCAGAAAATTATGATCTTGATGTCTATGGATTGCTCACTTCATGCCACATCTGTCGATGTGAATTATGCCGTGTTTGACCAAACCGCCTGTCCGCCATTTTGAAATTTCAAATAAATTGTTATATTTTTTGAACTATTGGACATATCCGCGCAAAAAATGGTAAGGACCTTCGACATGATATCCTGAAGGTACCTGGGAAGTCAGAGTACAGCGCCACCTAGGGGTTATAAACTATAACAGTTCTTATTGAACTGCTTATAACTTCTGAATACATTGTCTGATATACATTTTCTTTGTGAAATTGTATTCACTGTTTTATGCTGATCGCAACGATACCTTGTTTGTCATTTTCCAACATTATGTTCAGGTGTTATTGTAAGGCATATGGTAAATGATTTTTTCGCTACTCCTTTTACAAATTTTGTGTATTTTATGTCAGGTTCTGCTCGTATAATGTTTGGAGCAATCCGCACAGATGTGACCGAACAGATTTTTGATATTCTGTTCTCTTTCTTAGAAATACCACTCTAAAGTTTACCGTGCCTGTGACGTTGTCTATTTGTCATAGTAATAAATTAATGTGACTGTATATTACATTGTATAGCATCACTATACATAATGGTCTGCTTGTCTTCAATTTCACTTGAACTCATGTACATTGTATTTCTGTTATTTCTACTTCTGCTGTGTCAATTCTGCATCTTTGGTGATTGACATGTTAATCCTTTCAGCTCTCTAATCTCTTGTCTGCTGCCTCATGAACTGTGTCAACTGAGTGGCGCATCTAGTTAAACCACATGCATTGAGATTCTGAGTTCCTGGGTTTGAATCCCACCTGAGTCATGACGTTTTGTTCTTCCTCATCAATTCTTCTCAACCTGTCTGTAGTTCACATGTGTTCTATTTTTCCATGTTTGCTGTTGTTGCTCTGCATTGTGGTGCTTCTGCTGTGTCTTTCCTGCATCTTTGGTGATTGACATATGTTAATCCTTTCAGCTCTCTAATCTCTTGTCTGCTGCCTCATAAACTGTGTCAACTGAGTGGCGCATCTAGTTAAACCACATGCATTGAGATTCTGAGTTCCTGGGTTCGAATCCCACCTGAGTCATGATGTTTTGTTCTTCCTCATCAATTCTTCTCAACCTGTCTGTAGTTCACATGTGTTCTATTTTTCCATGTTTGCTGTTGTTGCTCTGCATTGTGGTGCTTCTGCTGTGTCTTTCCTGCATCTTTGGTGATTGACATATGTTAATCCTTTCAGCTCTCTAATCTCTTGTCTGCTGCCTCATGAACTGTGTCAACTGAGTGGTGCATCTAGTTAAACCACATGCATTGAGATTCTGAGTTCCTGGGTTCGAATCCCACCTGAATCATGACGTTTTGTTCTTCCTCATCAATTCTTCTCAACCTGTCTGTAGTTCACATGTTTTCTATTTTTCCATGTTTGCTGTTGTTGCTCTGCATTGTGCTGTTTCTTGCTGTGCTTTGTGTGCTTGCTGTGCTTTGTGAGCTTGCTGTGCTTCGTGTGCTGGTTGTGCTTTGTGAGCTTGCTGTGCTTTGTGTGCTTTGTGAGCTTGCTATGCTTTGTGTGCTTGCTGTGCTTTGTGTGCTTGCTGTGCTTTGTGAGCTTGCTGTGCTTTGTGTGCCTGCTGTGATTTGTGTGCTTGCTGTGCTTTGTGTGCTTGCTGTGCTTTGTGTGCTTGCTGTGCATTGTGAGCTTGCTGTGCTTTGTGTGCTTGCTGTGCTTTGTGTGCATTGCGCCGAAGGTGCTTGACCCCGTGTTGCTGCTTGCAGCTATATTTATTATTATTATTATTCTGCTTCTTCTTCTTCTTAGCCATAGGCGTCTATGGCAGCCCTATGAACCGTACATAGGAAAATGATGAAATTTGGCACAGTTGTAGTGGTGGTCTTAAAAAGTCATGTGACCAAAAATGGGGTCTCTAGTACTAACTCTATAGCGCCACCAGCAGTTCAAAAATTCAATGTTCAAAGGGTTATAACTTCTGATCCGCTTGATCTATGAAAATTCTACTTAGTACACGTGATTGCTCTCCTCATGCTTGTTGATTTTAATACCTTACAGTAAAACTCCACCCATTACAGTAGCGGCCATTTTGAAATGTACAGTATTCCATTTTTTCGCTACTCCTCCTTCAAATGTTGTTCAATTCTTTTGAGATTTGGCACAGATGATCTTTGGAGTAAGCCGCATAGAAATGACTGAACAGAATTTTGATATTTATCTTTGTTCAAAAGTAATAAATGCGCAAACTTAACGAGGTTGACGCAAAAATGGTTCTGAAGCTGTAGCTCAGTCATTCTTTGATCAATTGAAATGAAATTTGGTACACTTCATGTGGACCATGAACTTGGGGTCCATGCCAAATTTGGTGACAGCGCCACCTATGGGTCATGAGATAATAAAATAGGCTATTTTTGCCCATAACTTCTGAACTGTTTGTCAGAAAATTATGATCTTGATGTCTATGGATTGCTTACCTCATGCCGCATCTGTCGATGTGTATTATGCCGGGTTTGACCGAACCGCCTGTCCGCCATTTTGAAATTTCACATAATTTGTTATATTTTTTGAACTATTGGACATATCCGCGCAAAAATTAGTAAGGAGCTTCGACATGATGTCCTGAAGGTACCTGGGAAGTCAGAGTACAGCGCCACCTAGGGGTTATAAACTATAACAGTTCTCATGGAACTGCTTATAACTTCTGAATACTTTGTCTGATATTAATTTCTTTGTGAAATTGTATTCACTGGTTTATGCCGATTGCAACGATGCCTCGTTTGTCATTTTCCAACATTCTGTTCATGTGTTATTGTAAAGCATATGGTAGATTATTTTTTCGCTACTCCTTTTACAAATGTTGTTTATTTTATGCCAGGTACTGCTCGTATAATGTTTGGAGCAATCCGCACAGAAATGACCGAACAGATTTTTGATATTCTGTTCTCTTTCTTAGAAATACCACTCCAAAGTTGACCGTGCCTGTGACGTTGTCTATTTGTCATAGTAAATTAATGTGACTGTATATTACATTGTATAGCATTACTATACAGAATGATGTTCTTGTCTTCAATCTCATTTGAGCTTTTTGATTCCCATATACATTGTATTTCTGATAGTTCTGCTCTGCACTGTCAGTTCTGCATCTGTGTTGATTGGCACACGTCAATCCTTGAAGCACCTAAGCTGTTTTTTGCTGCCCTTTGAGCTGTGTTAGCTGAGTTGCGCATCTGGTTAACCACATGCCATGAGATTCTGAGGTCATGGGTTCAAACCCCATGTGCAGTGATATTTTGTCTTAACTTTTTTCTCACTTAAGTTTTGTGATTTTCATACAATACATTGTATTTCAGTTATTTGTGCTCTCTGTTGTTATTTCTGCACGTTTGGTAATTGCTGGATATCAATGTTTACAGCTCTAAATCTCTATTCTATAGCTTGGACACACCAACTCAGTGGTTTAATCGTTTACTCAGTGGCGCATGCGGTTAGTGCGTTGCTTTGGGAACCTGAGGTCATGGGTTCGAATCCAAGCTCTTACTTTCACTTATTGAGATTTCCTTTTGTGTTCCCTTTAACACGTTCTTCTCGACCTGTCTGGTTTTCCACACGTGTTATATTTTTGCCATCTTTACTGTTGTTGCTCCGCACTGCAGTGGTTCTGCTCTGCATTTGCTTTGCTTCGGGTTCGGGCTCTGTATTGCGCGCTTTCTGCGCTTTGCGCATTTGCTGCGTCGTGTGGTTTTTGCTGTGCTTTGCGTGCTCATTGCGCTGAAGGTGCTTGACCCCGCAATTGCTGCTTGCAGCTATATTTATTCTTACTCTTGTCCAATGGGAGTCTATGGCAGCCCTATGAACCGTAAGTAGTAGAGTGATGAAATTTGGCACAGTTGTAGTGGTGGTCCTAAAAAGTCATGTGACCAAAAATGGGGTCTCTAGCAGTAACTCTATAGCGCCACCAGCAGTGCAAAAATTCAATGTTCAAACTGTTATAATTGGTGAACCATTTGATCTATGAAAATTCTACTTAGTACACGTGATTGCTCTCATCCCGCTTATTGAATTTGATACTTTACAGTAAGACTCCACCCATTACAGTAGCGGCCATTTTGAAATGTACAGTATTTCGTTTTTTCGCTACTCCTCCTTCAAATTTGGTTCAATTCTTATGAGATTTGGCACATGTGATCTTTGGAGTGAGCCGCATAGAAATGACTGAACAGAATTTTGATATTTTTCTTTATTTAAAAGTAATTCATGCGTGAACTTAACGAGATTGACGCAAAATTGGTTCTGAAGCTGTATCTCGGTCATTCTTTGATCAATCGAGATGAAATTTGGTACGCTTCATGTCGACCATGAAATGGGGGTCCATGCCAAATTCGGTGACAGCGCCACCTATGGGTCATGAGATAGTAAAAAAGGCTACTTTTGCGCATAACTTCTGAATCGTTTGTCAGAAAATTATGATCTTGGTGTCTACGGATTCCTTACCTCATGCCGCATCTGTCGATGTGTATTATGCCGGGTTTGACCGAACCGCCTGTCCGCCATTTTGAAATTTGTCATAAATTGTTATAACTTTTGAAGTATTGGATATATTGGCGCAAAAATCGGTAGGAAGCTTTGGCATGATGTCCTGATTGTATCTGGGAAGTCAGAATACAGCGCCACCTAGGGGTTATAAACTATAACAGTTCTTATAGAACTGCTCATAACTTCTGAATACTTTGTCGGATATTAATTTTCTTTGTGAAATTGTATTCACTGGTTTATGCCGATTGCAACGATACCTCGTTTGTCATTTTCCATCATTCTGTTCATGTGTTATTGTAAGGCATATGGTAAATGATTTTTTCGCTACTCCTTTTACAAATTTTGTGTATTTTATGTCAGGTTCTGCTCGTATAATGTTTGGAGCAATCCGCACAGATGTGACCGAACAGATTTTTGATATTCTGTTCTCTTTCTTAGAAATACCACTCTAAAGTTTACCGTGCCTGTGACGTTGTCTATTTGTCTGAATCATGATGTTTTGTTCTTCCTCATCAATTCTTCTCAACCTGTCTGTAGTTCACATGTGTTCTATTTTTCCATGTTTGCTGTTGTTGCTCTGCATTATGATGCTTCTGCTGTGTCTTTCCTGCATCTTTGGTGATTGACATATGTTAATCCTTTCAGCTCTCTAATCTCTTGTCTGCTGCCTCATGAACTGTGTCAACTGAGTGGCGCATCTAGTTAAACCACATGCATTGAGATTCTGAGTTCCTGGGTTCGAATCCCACCTGAGTCATGACGTTTTGTTCTTCCTCATTAATTTTTCTCAACCTGTCTGTAGTTCACATGTGTTCTATTTTTCCATGTCTGCTGTTGTTGCTCTGCATTATGGTGGTTATTGCTGTGCTTTGTGAGCTTGCTGTGCTTTGTGTGCTTGCTGTGCTTTGTGAGCTTGCTGTGCTTTGTGTGCCTGCTGTGATTTGTGTAATTGCTGTGCTTTGTGTGCTTGCTGTGCATTGTGAGCTTGCTGTGCTTTGTGTGCTTGCTGTGCTTTGTGTGCTTGCTGTGCTTTGTGAGCTTGCTGTGCTTTGTGTGCCTGCTGTGATTTGTGTAATTGCTGTGCTTTGTGTGCTTGCTGTGCATTGTGAGCTTGCTGTGCTTTGTGTGCTTGCTGTGCTGTGTGTGCATTGCGCCGAAGGTGCTTGACCCCGTGTTGCTGCTTGCAGCTATATTTATTATTATTATTTTTCCCCAATGGGAGTCTATGGCAGCCCTATGAACCGTACATAGGAAAATGATGAAATTTGGCACAGTTATAGAGGTGGTCATAAATAGTCATGTGACCAAAAATGGGGTCTTTAGCAGTAACTCTATAGCGCCACCAGTAGTCCAAAAATTCAATGTTCAAACTGTTATAACTGGTGAACCATTTGATCTATGAAATTCTACTTAGTACACGTGATTGCTCTCATCCCGCTTATTGAATTTGATACTTTACAGTAAAACTCCACCCATTACAGTAGCGGCCATTTTGAAATGTACAGTATTTCGTTTTTTCGCTACTCCTTCTTCAAACGTGGTTCAATTCTTATGAGATTTGGCACAGATGATCTTTGGAGTGATCCGCACAGAAATGACCGAACAGAATTTTTATAATTATTTTTGTTCAAAAGTAATAAATGCGCAAACTTAACAAGGTTGACGCAAAAATGGTTCTGAAGCTGTAGCTCGGTCATTCTTTGATCAATTGAAATAAAATTTGGTACACTTAATGTTGACCATGAATCTGGGGTCCATGCCAAATTTGGTGACAGCGCCACCTATGGGTCATGAGATTTAAAAAAATGATATTTTTGCCCATAACTACTGAACTGTTTGTCAGGAAATTATTAACTTGCTGTCTATGGATACCTTGCCTCATGCCGCATCTGTCAATGTGTATTATGCCAGGTTTGACTGAACCGCCTGTCCGCCATTTTGAAATTTGACATAAATTGTTATATTTTTTGAACTATTGGACATATCTGCGCAAAAATTGATAAGGAGCTTTGACATGATATCCTGAAGGTACCCTTAGAAGTCAGAGTACAGCGCCACCTAGGGTTTATAAACTAATTTCACATATGTTAATCCTTGTAGCTTTCTAATCTCTTTTCTGCTGCCGCATGAGCTGTGTTATCTGAGTGGCGCATCAAGTTAATCATATGTATTGAGATTCTGAGTTCCTGGGTTTGAATCCCACCTGCGTCAGGTATTTTGTTCTTCCTCATTAGTTCTTCTCAACCTGTCTGTAGTTCAAATGTGTTCTATTTTTCCATGTTTGCTGTTGTTGCTCTGCATTGTGGTGGTTCTTGCTGTGCTTTCTGTGCTTTGTGTGCTTTGTGTGCTTGCTGTGCTTTGGGAGTTTGCTGTGCTTTGTGTGCTGGTTGTGCTTTGTGAGCTTGCTGTGCTTTGTGAGTTTGCTGTGCTTGCTGTGCTTTGTGTGCTTGCAGTGCTTTTTTTGTTGCTATGCTTTGTGTGCTTGCTGTGCTTTGTGTGCTTACTGTGCTTTGTGTGCTTGCTGTGCTTTGTGAGCTTGCTGTGCTTTGTGAGCTTGCTGTGCTTTGTGAGATTGCTGTGCTTTGTGAGCTTGCTGTGCTTTGTGTGCTTGCTGTGCTTTGTGAGTTTGCTGTTCTTTGTGTGCTTACTGTGCCTTGGGTGCTTGCTGTGCTTTGTGAGCTTGCTGTGTTTTGTGTGTTTGCTTTGCTTTGTGAGTTTGCTGTGCTTTGTGAGCTTGCTGTGCTTTGTGAGCTTGCTGTGCTTTGTGAGCTTGCTGTGCTTTGTGTGCTTGCTGTGCTTTGTGAGTTTGCTGTGCTTTGTGAGATTACTGTGCTTTGTGTGCTTGCTTGCTGTGCTTTGCGTGCTTGCTTGCTGTGCTTTGTGTGCTTGCTGTGCTTTGTGAGCTTGCTGTGCTTTGTGTAATTGCTGTGCTTTGTGTGCTTGCTGTGCATTGTGAGCTTGCTGTGCTTTGTGTGCTTGCTGTGCATTGTGAGCTTGCTGTGCTTTGTGTGCCTGCTGTGATTTGTGTGCTTGCTGTGCTTTGTGTGCTTGCTGTGCATTGTGAGCTTGCTGTGCTTTGTGTGCTTGCTGTGCATTGTGAGCTTGCTGTGCTTTGTGTGCCTACTGTGATTTGTGTGCTTGCTGTGCTTTGTGTGCTTGCTGTGCATTGTGAACTTGCTGTGCTTTGTGTGCTTGCTGTGCTGTGTGTGCATTGCGCCGTAGGTGCTTGACCCCGTGTTGCTGCTTGCAGCTATATTTAGGGGTCAAGCACCGAAGGTGCTGTGACACCTATTGGAATTGTTAGTATTATTATTATTCTGCTTCTTCTTCTTCTTCTTAGCCATAGGCGTCTATGGCAGCCCTATGAACCGTACATAGGAAAATGATGAAATTTGGCACAGTTGTAGTGGTGGTCTTAAAAAGTCATGTGACCAAAAATGGGGTCTCTAGTACTAACTCTATAGCGCCACCAGCAGTGCAAAAATTCAATGTTCAAAGGGTTATAACTTCTGATCCGCTTGATCTATGAAAATTCTACTTAGTACACGTGATTGCTCTCCTCATGCTTGTTGTTTTTAATACCTTACAGTAAAACTCCACCCATTACAGTAGCGGCCATTTTGAAATGTACAGTATTCCATTTTTTCGCTACTCCTCCTTCAAATGTTGTTCAATTCTTATGAGATTTGGCACAGATGATCTTTGGAGTAAGCCGCATAGAAATGACTGAACAGAATTTTGATATTTATCTTTGTTCAAAAGTAATAAATGCGCAAACTTAACGAGGTTGACGCAAAAATGGTTCTGAAGCTGTAGCTCAGTCATTCTTTGATCAATTGAAATGAAATTTGGTACACTTCATGTCGACCATGAACTGGGGGTCCATGCCAAATTTGGTGACAGCGCCACCTATGGGTCATGAGATATGAAAATAGGCTATTTTTGCCCATAACTTCTGAACTGTTTGTCAGAAAATTATGATCTTGATGTCTATGGATTGCTTACCTCATGCCGCATCTGTCGATGTGTATTATGCCGGGTTTGACTGAACCGCCTGTCCGCCATTTTGAAATTTCACATAATTTGTTATATTTTTTGAACTATTGGACATATCCGCGCAAAAATTAGTAAGGAGCTTCGACATGATGTCCTGAAGGTACCTGGGAAGTCAGAGTACAGCGCCACCTAGGGGTTATAAACTATAACAGTTCTTATGGAACTGCTTATAACTTCTGAATACTTTGTCTGATATTAATTTTTTCTTTGTGAAATTGTATTCACTGGTTTATGCCGATTGCAACGATACCTCGTTTGTCATTTTCCAACATTTTGTTCATGTGTTATTGTAAAGCATATGGTAGATGATTTTTTCGCTACTCCTTTTACAAATTTTGTTTATTTTATGCCAGGTACTGCTCGTATAATGTTTGGAGCAATCCGCACAGAAATGACTGAACAGATTTTTGATATTCTGTTTTTTTCTTAGAAATACCACTCCAAAGTTGACCGTGCCTGTGACGTTGTCTATTTGTCATAGTAAATTAATGTGACTGTATATTACATTGTATAGCATCACTATACAGAATGATCTGCTTGTCTTCAATCTCACTTGAGCTCATCTACATTTTATTTCTGTTATTTCTGCTTCAGCTGTGTCTTTCCTGCATCTTTGGTGATTGACATATGTTAATCCTTTCAGCTCTCTAATCTCTTGTCTGCTGCCTCATGAACTGTGTCAACTGAGTGGCGCATCTAGTTAATCGTATGCATTGAGATTCTGAGTTCCTGGGTTCGAATCCCACCTGAGTCATGACGTTTTGTTCTTCCTCATCAATTCTTCTCAACCTGTCTGTAGTTCACATGTGTTCTATTTTTCCATGTTTGCTGTTGTTGCTCTGCATTGTGGTGGTTCTTGCTGTGCTTTGTGAGCTTGCTGTGCTTTGTGAGCTTGCTGTGCTTTGTGTGCCTGCTGTGATTTGTGTAATTGCTGTGCTTTGTGTGCTTGCTGTGCATTGTGAGCTTGCTGTGCTTTGTGTGCTTGCTGTGCTGTGTGTGCATTGCGCCGAAGGTGCTTGACCCCGTGTTGCTGCTTGCAGCTATATTTATTATTATTATTCTGCTTCTTCTTCTTCTTAGCCATTGGTGTCTATGGCAGCCCTATGAACCGTACATAGGAAAATGATGAAATTTGGCACAGTTGTAGTGGTGGTCTTAAAAAGTCATGTGACCAAAAATGGGGTCTCTAGTACTAACTCTATAGCGCCACCAGCAGTGCAAAAATTCAATGTTCAAAGGGTTATAACTTCTGATCCGCTTGATCTATGAAAATTCTACTTAGTACACGTGATTGCTCTCCTCATGCTTGTTGCTTTTAATACCTTACAGTAAAACTCCACCCATTACAGTAGCGGCCATTTTGAAATGTACAGTATTCCATTTTTTCGCTACTCCTCTTTCAAATGTTGTTCAATTCTTATGAGATTTGGCACAGATGATCTTTGGAGTAAGCCGCATAGAAATGACTGAACAGAATTTTGATATTTATCTTTGTTCAAAAGTAATAAATGCGCAAACTTAACGAGGTTGACGCAAAAATGGTTCTGAAGCTGTAGCTCAGTCATTCTTTGATCAATTGAAATGAAATTTGGTACACTTCATGTGGACCATGAACTTGGGGTCCATGCCAAATTTGGTGACAGCGCCACCTATGGGTCATGAGATAGAAAAATAGGCTATTATTGCCCATAACTTCTGAACTGTTTGTCAGAAAATTATGATCTTGATGTCTATGGATTGCTTACCTCATGCCGCATCTGTCGATGTAAATTATGCCGGGTTTGACCAAACCGCCTGTCCGCCATTTTGAAATTTCACATAAATTGTTATATTTTTTGAACTATTGGACATATCCGCGCAAAAAATGGTAAGGAGCTTCGACATGATGTCCTGAAGGTACCTGGGAAGTCAGAGTACAGCGCCACCTAGGGGTTATAAACTATAACAGTTCTTATTGAACTGCTTATAACTTCTGAATACTTTGTCTGATATACATATTCTTTGTGAAATTGTATTCACTGTTTTATGCCGATCGCAACGGTACCTTGTTTGTCATTTTCTAACATTATGTTCATGTGTTATTGTAAGGCATATGGTAAATGATTTTTTCGCTACTCCTTTTACAAATTTTGTGTATTTTATGTCAGGTTCTGCTCGTATAATGTTTGGAGCAATCCGCACAGATGTGACCGAACAGATTTTTGATATTCTGTTCTCTTTCTTAGAAATACCACTCTAAAGTTTACCGTGCCTGTGACGTTGTCTATTTGTCTGAATCATGATGTTTTGTTCTTCCTCATCAATTCTTCTCAACCTGTCTGTAGTTCACATGTGTTCTATTTTTCCATGTTTGCTGTTGTTGCTCTGCATTATGATGCTTCTGCTGTGTGTTTCCTGCATCTTTGGTGATTGACATATGTTAATCCTTTCAGCTCTCTAATCTCTTGTCTGCTGCCTCATGAACTGTGTCAACTGAGTGGCGCATCTAGTTAAACCACATGCATCGAGATTCTGAGTTCCTGGGTTCGAATCCCACCTGAGTCATGACGTTTTGTTCTTCCTCATTAATTTTTCTCAACCTGTCTGTAGTTCACATGTGTTCTATTTTTCCATGTCTGCTGTTGTTGCTCTGCATTATGGTGGTTATTGCTGTGCTTTGTGAGCTTGCTGTGCTTTGTGTGCTTGCTGTGCTTTGTGAGCTTGCTGTGCTTTGTGTGCCTGCTGTGATTTGTGTAATTGCTGTGCTTTGTGTGCTTGCTGTGCATTGTGAGCTTGCTGTGCTTTGTGTGCTTGCTGTGCTTTGTGTGCTTGCTGTGCTTTGTGAGCTTGCTGTGCTTTGTGTGCCTGCTGTGATTTGTGTAATTGCTGTGCTTTGTGTGCTTGCTGTGCATTGTGAGCTTGCTGTGCTTTGTGTGCTTGCTGTGCTGTGTGTGCATTGCGCCGAAGGTGCTTGACCCCGTGTTGCTGCTTGCAGCTATATTTAGGGGTCAAGCACCGAAGGTGCTGAGACACCTATTGGAATTGTACTTTTTTCTTCTTCTTAGCCATTGGTGTCTATGGCAGCCCTATGAACCGTATGTAGGAAAATGATGAAATTTGGCACAGTTGTAGTGGTGGTCATAAATAGTCATGTGGCCAAAAATGGGGTCTCTAGCAGTAACTCTATAGCGCCACCATCATCTCAAAAATTCAATGTTCAAATGGTTATAACTCATGATCCATTTGCTCTATGAAAATTCTACTTAGTACACGTGATTGCTCTCCTCATGCTTATTGTTTTTAATACCTTACAGTAAGACTCCACCCATTACAGTAGCGGCCATTTTGAAATGTACAGTATTTCGTTTTTTCGCTACTCCTCCTTCAAATTTGGTTCAATTCTTATGAGATTTGGCACATGTGATCTTTGGAGTGAGCCGCATAGAAATGACTGAACAGAATTTTGATATTTTTCTTTATTTAAAAGTAATTAATGCGTGAACTTAACGAGATTGACGCAAAATTGGTTCTGAAGCTGTATCTCGGTCATTCTTTGATCAATCGAGATGAAATTTGGTACGCTTCATGTCGACCATGAACTGGGGGTCCATGCCAAATTTGGTGACAGCGCCACCTATGGGTCATGAGATAGTAAAAAAGGCTATTTTTGCGCATAACTTCTGAATCGTTTGTCAGAAAATTATGATATTGGTGTCTACGGATTCCTTACCTCATGCCGCATCTGTCGATGTGTATTATGCCGGGTTTGACCGAACCGCCTGTCCGCCATTTTGAAATTTGTCATAAATTGTTATAACTTTTGAAGTATTGGATATATTGGCGCAAAAATCGTTAGGAAGCTTCGGCATGATGTCCTGATTGTATCTGGGAAGTCAGAATACAGCGCCACCTAGGGGTTATAAACTATAACAGTTCTTATAGAACTGCTCATAACTTCTGAATACTTTGTCGGATATTAATTTTCTTTGTGAAATTGTATTCACTGGTTTATGCCGATTGCAACGATACCTCGTTTGTCATTTTCCATCATTCTGTTCATGTGTTATTGTAAGGCATATGGTAAATGATTTTTTCGCTACTCCTTTTACAAATTTTGTTTATTTTATGCCAGGTTCTGCTCGTATAATGTTTGGAGCAATCCGCACAGAAATGACTGAACAGATTTTTCTTGCACCTAGGAATTTTTTTGAGAAAAACCTCTGTAAAGTTGATCGTCCCTGTGATGTTGTCTATTTGTCATAGTTAATTACTTTATATTACATTTTATAGCGTTACTCTACGGAATGTTCTTCTTGTCTTCAATCTCACTTGAGCTTTTTGATTCTCATATACATTGTATTTCTGTGATTTCTGCTCTGCGGTGTCATTTCTACATCTTTGGTGATTGGCATATGTCAATGCTTGCATTTCTGTAATCTCTTTCCTGCTGCCCCTTGAGCTGTGTCTGCTGAGTGGCGCATCCACTAAGTCGTATGCATAGAGATCCTGAATTCATGGGTTCGAATCCCACCTGAGGCAGGTGTTAATTTCTTCTATTAAAGTTTTGTTCTTTCCCACCTATTCTTCTTGACCTGTCTGTAGTTCACATATGTTCTATTTTTGCCATGTTTTCTGTTGCTGCTCTGCACTGCGGTGGTTCTGCTCTGTCATTGCAACGCTTTGGGTACTTGCTGCGCTTTGTGTTCTTGATGCACCTTGGGTGGTCAGTGAGCATTGGGTGATTGATACCTTCTATGTTGCTTGCTGTGCTTTGGGTGCTCATTGCGCTAAAGGTGCTTGGCCCCGAATCGCTGCTTGCAGCTATATTTATTATTATTAGGGGTCAAGCACCGAAGGTGCTGAGACACCTATTGGAATTGTACTTTTTTCTTCTTCTTAGCCATTGGTGTCTATGGCAGCCCTATGAACCGTATGTAGGAAAATGATGAAATTTGGCACAGTTGTAGTGGTGGTCATAAAAAGTCATGTGGCCAAAAATGGGGTCTCTAGCAGTAACTCTATAGCGCCACCATCATCTCAAAAATTCAATGTTCAAATGGTTATAACTCATGATCCATTTGCTCTATGAAAATTCTACTTAGTACACGTGATTGCTCTCCTCATGCTTATTGTTTTTAATACCTTACAGTAAGACTCCACCCATTACAGTAGTGGCCATTTTGAAATGTACAGTATTTCGTTTTTTCGCTACTCCTCCTTCAAATTTGGTTCAATTCTTATGAGATTTGGCACATGTGATCTTTGGAGTGAGCCGCATACAAATGACTGAACAGAATTTTGATATTTTTCTTTATTTAAAAGTAATTAATGCGTGAACTTAACGAGATTGACGCAAAATTGGTTCTGAAGCTGTATCTCGGTCATTCTTTGATCAATCGAGATGAAATTTGGTACGCTTCATGTCGACCATGAACTGGGGGTCCATGCCAAATTTGGTGACAGCGCCACCTATGGGTCATGAGATAGTAAAAAAGGCTATTTTTGCGCATAACTTCTGAATCGTTTGTCAGAAAATTATGATATTGGTGTCTACGGATTCCTTACCTCATGCCGCATCTGTCGATGTGTATTATGCCGGGTTTGACCGAACCGCCTGTCCGCCATTTTGAAATTTGTCATAAATTGTTATAACTTTTGAAGTGTTGGATATATTGGCGCAAAAATCGGTAGGAAGCTTTGGCATGATGTCCTGATTGTATCTGGAAGTCAGAATACAGCGCCACCTAGGGGTTATAAACTATAACAGTTCTTATAGAACTGCTCATAACTTCTGAATACTTTGTCGGATATTCATTTTCTTTGTGAAATTGTATTCACTGGTTTATGCCGATTGCAACGATACCTCGTTTGTCATTTTCCATCATTCTGTTCATGTGTTATTGTATGGCATATGGTAAATGATTTTTTCGCTACTCCTTTTACAAATTTTGTTTATTTTATGCCAGGTTCTGCTCGTATAATGTTTGGAGCAATCCGCACAGAAATGACTGAACAGATTTTTCTTGCACCTAGGAATTTTTTTGAGAAAAACCTCTGTAAAGTTGATCGTCCCTGTGATGTTGTCTATTTGTCATAGTTAATTACTTTATATTACATTTTATAGCGTTACTCTACGGAATGTTCTTCTTGTCTTTAATCTCACTTGAGCTTTTTGATTCTCATATACATTGTATTTCTGTGATTTCTGCTCTGCGGTGTCATTTCTACATCTTTGGTGATTGGCATATGTCAATGCTTGCATTTCTGTAATCTCTTTCCTGCTGCCCCTTGAGCTGTGTCTGCTGAGTGGCGCATCCACTAAGTCGTATGCATAGAGATCCTGAGTTCATGGGTTCGAATCCCACCTGAGGCAGGTGTTAATTTCTTCTATTAAAGTTTTGTTCTTTCCCACCTATTCTTCTTGACCTGTCTGTAGATCACATATGTTCTATTTTTGCCATGTTTTCTGTTGCTGCTCTGCACTGCGGTGGTTCTGCTCTGTCATTGCAACGCTTTGGGTACTTGCTGCGCTTTGTGTTCTTGATGCACCTTGGGTGGTCAGTGAGCATTGGGTGATTGATACCTTCTATGTTGCTTGCTGTGCTTTGGGTGCTCATTGCGCTAAAGGTGCTTGGCCCCGAATCGCTGCTTGCAGCTATATTAGGTGCTGAGGCACCTATTGGAACTGTCAGTATTATTATTCTTCTTCTTCCCCAATGGGAGTCTATGGCAGCCCTATGAACCGTACATAGGAAAATGATGAAATTTGGCACAGTTGTAGTGGTGGTCTTAAAAAGTCATGTGACCAAAAATGGGGTCTCTAGTCCTAACTCTATAGCGCCACCAGTAGTCCAAAAATTCAATGTTCAAACTGTTATAATTGGTGAACCATTTGATCTATGAAAATTCTGCTTAGTACACGTGATTGCTCTCATCCCGCTTATTGAATTTGATACTTTACAGTAAGACTCCACCCATTACAGTAGCGGCCATTTTGAAATGTACAGTATTTCGTTTTTTCGCTACTCCTCCTTCAAATGTGGTTCAATTCTTATGAAATTTGGCACAGATGATCTTTGGAGTGAGCCGCATAGAAATGACCGAACAGAATTTTGATATTTATCTTTGTTCAAAAGTAATAAATGCGCAAACTTAACGAGGTTGACGCAAAAATGGTTCTGAAGCTGTAGCTCAGTCATTCTTTGATCAATTGAAATGAAATTTGGTACACTTCATGTGGACCATGATCTTGGGGTCCATGCCAAATTTGGTGACAGCGCCACCTATGGGTCATGAGATAATAAAATAGGCTATTTTTGCCCATAACTTCTGAACTGCTTGTCAGAAAATTATGATCTTGATGTCTATGGATTGCTTACCTCATGCCGCATCTGTCAATGTGTATTATGCCGGGTTTGACCGAACCACCTGTCTTCCATTTTGAAATTTAACATAAATTGTTATATTTTTTGAACTATTTGACATATCCGCACAAAAATTGGTAAGGAGCTTTGACATGATGTCCTGAAGTTACCTGGGAAGTCAGAGTACAGCGCCACCTAGGGGTTATAAACTATTACAATTCTTATTGATATTATACTGTTATCTCTTTCTGCTGCCCAGTGAACCGTGTCAACTGAGTGGCGCACCTAGTTAATCGTATGCATTGAGATTCTGAGATCCTGGGTTCGAATCCCACCTGAGTCAGGTATTTTGTTCTTCCTCATCAATTCTTCTAAACCTGTCTGTAGTTCACATGTGTTCTATTTTTCCATGTTTGCTGTTGTTGCTCTGCATTGTGGTGGTTCTGCTCTATGATTCCTGAGCCTTGCGTTTTTGATGCAATTTATGGTGCTTGCTGTGCTTTGTGTGCTTGCTGTGCTTTGTGAGCTTGCTGTGCTTTGTAAGCTTACTGTGCTTTGTGTGCTTGCTGTGCTTTGTGAGCTTGCTGTGCTTTGTGTGCTTGCTGTGCTTTGTGAGCTTGCTGTGCTTTGTGAGCTTGCTGTGCTTTGTGTGCTTGCTGTGCTTTGTGAGCTTGCTATGCTTTGTGTACTTGCTGTGCTTTGTGAGCTTGCTGTGCTTTGTGAGCTTGCTGTGCTTTGTGAGCTTGCTGTGCTTTGTGTGCTTGCTGTGCTTTGTGAGTTTGCTATGCTTTGTGAGATTACTGTGCTTTGTGTGCTTGCTGTGCTTTGCGTGCTTGCTGTGCTTTGTGTGCTTGCTGTGCTTTGCGAGCTTGCTGTGCTTTGTGTAATTGCTGTGCTTTGTGTGCTTGCTGTGCATTGTGAGCTTGCTGTGCTTTGTGTGCTTGCTGTGCATTGTGAGCTTGCTGTGCTTTGTGTGCTTGCTTTGCTTTGTGTGCTTGCTGTGCTTTGTGAGCTTGCTGTGCTTTGTGTGCCTGCTGTGATTTGTGTAATTGCTGTGCTTTGTGTGCTTGCTGTGCATTGTGAATTTGCTGTGCTTTGTGTGCTTGCTGTGCTGTGTGTGCATTGCGCCGAAGGTGCTTGACCCCGTGTTGCTGCTTGCAGCTATATTTATTATTATTATTATTCTGCCGTTTCTTAGCCATAGGCATCTATGGCAGCCCTATGAACCGTACATAGGAAAATGATGAAATTTGGCACAGTTGTAGTGGTGATCATAAATAGTCATGTGACCAAAAATGGGGTGTCTAGCAGTAACTCTATAGCGCCACCAGCAGTGCAAAAAATCAATGTTCAAACTGTTATAAATAGTGAACCATTTGATCTATGAAAATTCTACTTAGTACACGTGATTGCTCTCATCCCGCTTATTGAATTTGATACTTTACAGTAAGACTCCACCCATTACAGTAGCGGCCATTTTGAAATGTACAGTATTTCGTTTTTTCGCTACTCCTCCTTCAAATGCGGTTCAATTCTTATGAGATTTGGCACAGATGATCTTTGGAGTGAGCCGCATAGAAATGACGGAACAGAATTTTGATATTTATCTTTGTTCAAAAGTAATAAATGCGCAAACTTAACAAGGTTGACGCAAAAATGGTTCTGAAGCTGTAGCTCGGTCATTCTTTGATCAATTGAAATGAAATTTGGTACACTTCATGTCGACCATGAACTTGGGGTCCATGCCAAATTTGGTGACAGCGCCACCTATGGGTTATGAGATAATAAAATAGGCTATTTTTGCCCATAACTTCTGAACTGTTTGTCAGAAAATTATGATCTTGATGTCTATGGATTGCTTACCTCATGCCGCATCTGTCGATGTGAATTATGCCAGGTTTGACTGAACCGCCTGTCCGCCATTTTGAAATTTGACATAAATTGTTATATTTTTTGAACTATTGGACATATCTGTGCAAAAATTGATAAGGAGCTTTGACATGATATCCTGAAGGTACCTGAGAAGTCAGAGTACAGCGCCACCTAGGGTTTATAAACTAATTTGACATATGTTAATCCTTGTAGCTTTCTAATCTCTTTTCTGCTGCCTCATGAGCTGTGTCATCTGAGTGGCGCATCAAGTTAATCATATGTTTTGAGATTCTGAGTTCCTGGGTTTGAATCCCACCTGAGTCAGGTATTTTGTTCTTCCTCATCAGTTCTTCTCAACCTGTCTGTAGTTCAAATGTGTTCTATTTTTCCATGTTTGCTGTTGTTGCTCTGCATTGTGGTGGTTCTTGCTGTGCTTTCTGTGCTTTGTGTGCTTTGTGTGCTTGCTGTGCTTTGGGAGTTTGCTGTGCTTTGTGTGCTGGTTGTGCTTTGTGAGCTTGCTGTGCTTTGTGAGCTTGCTGTGCTTGCTGTGCTTTGTGTGCTTGCAGTGCTTTTTTTGTTGCTATGCTTTGTGTGCTTGCTGTGCTTTGTGTGCTTGCTGTGCTTTGTGAGCTTGCTGTGCTTTGTGAGTTTGCTGTGCTTTGTGAGCTTGCTGTGCTTTGTGTGCTTGCTGCGCTTTGTGAGTTTGCTGTGCTTTGTGAGCTTGCTGTGCTTTGTGAGCTTGCTGTGCTTTGTGTGCTTGCTGTGCTTTGTGAGTTTGCTGTGCTTTGTGAGATTACTGTGCTTTGTGTGCTTGCTGTGCTTTGCGTGCTTGCTGTGCTTTGTGTGCTTGCTGTGCTTTGTGAGCTTGCTGTGCTTTGTGTAATTGCTGTGCTTTGTGTGCTTGCTGTGCATTGTGAGCTTGCTGTGCTTTGTGTGCTTGCTGTGCATTGTGAGCTTGCTGTGCTTTGTGTGCTTGCTGTGCTTTGTGTGCTTGCTGTGCTTTTTGTGCTTGCTGTGCTTTGTGAGCTTGCTGTGCTTTGTGTGCCTGCTGTGATTTGTGTAATTGCTGTGCTTTGTGTGCTTGCTGTGCATTGTGAACTTGCTGTGCTTTGTGTGCTTGCTGTGCTGTGTGTGCATTGCGCCGAAGGTGCTTGACCCCGTGTTGCTGCTTGCAGCTATATTTATTAGGGGTCAAGCACCGAAGGTGCTGAGACACCTATTGTAATTGTTAGTATTATTATTATTATTATTATTATTATTATTATTTTTCCCCAATGGGAGTCTATGGCAGCCCTATGAACCGTACATAGGAAAATGATGAAATTTGGCACAGATGTAGAGGTGGTCATAAATAGTCATGTGACCAAAAATGGGGTCTTTAGCAGTAACTCTATAGCGCCACCAGTAGTCCAAAAATTCAATGTTCAAACTGTTATAATTGGTGAACCATTTGATCTATGAAAATTCTGCTTAGTACACGTGATTGCTCTCATCCCGCTTATTGAATTTGATACTTTACAGTAAGACTCCACCCATTACAGTAGCGGCCATTTTGAAATGTACAGTATTTCGTTTTTTCGCTACTCCTCCTTCAAATGTGGTTCAATTCTTATGAAATTTGGCACAGATGATCTTTGGAGTGAGCCGCATAGAAATGACCGAACAGAATTTTGATATTTATCTTTGTTCAAAAGTAATAAATGCGCAAACTTAACGAGGTTGACGCAAAAATGGTTCTGAAGCTGTAGCTCAGTCATTCTTTGATCAATTGAAATGAAATTTGGTACACTTCATGTGGACCATGATCTTGGGGTCCATGCCAAATTTGGTGACAGCGCCACCTATGGGTCATGAGATAATAAAATAGGCTATTTTTGCCCATAACTTCTGAACTGCTTGTCAGAAAATTATGATCTTGATGTCTATGGATTGCTTACCTCATGCCGCATCTGTCAATGTGTATTATGCCGGGTTTGACCTAACCACCTGTCTGCCATTTTGAAATTTAACATAAATTGTTATATTTTTTGAACTATTTGACATATCCGCACAAAAAATGGTAAGGAGCTTTGAAATGATGTCCTGAAGTTACCTGGGAAGTCAGAGTACAGCGCCACCTAGGGGTTATAAACTATTACAATTCTTATTGATATTATACTGTTATCTCTTTCTGCTGCCCAATGAACCGTGTCAACTGAGTGGCGCACCTAGTTAATCGTATGCATTGAGATTCTGAGATCCTGGGTTCGAATCCCACCTGAGTCAGGTATTTTGTTCTTCCTCATCAATTCTTCTAAACCTGTCTGTAGTTCACATGTGTTCTATTTTTCCATGTTTGCTGTTGTTGCTCTGCATTGTGGTGGTTCTGCTCTATGATTCCTGAGCCTTGCGTTTTTGATGCAATTTATGGTGCTTGCTGTGCTTTGTGTGCTTGCTGTGCTTTGTGTGCTTGCTGTGCTTTGTGAGCTTGCTGTGCTTTGTGAGCTTACTGTGCTTTGTGTGCTTGCTGTGCTTTGTGAGCTTGCTGTGCTTTGTGTGCTTCCTGTGCTTTGTGAGCTTGCTGTGCTTTGTGAGCTTGCTGTGCTTTGTGTGCTTGCTGTGCTTTGTGAGCTTGCTATGCTTTGTGTACTTGCTGTGCTTTGTGTGCTTGCTGTGCTTTGTGTGCTTGCTGTGCTTTGTGTGCTTGCTGTGCTTTGTGAGCTTGCTGTGCTTTGAGTGCCTGCTGTGATTTGTGTAATTAATGTGCTTTGTGTGCTTGCTGTGCTTTGTGAGCTTGCTATGCTTTGTGTGCTTGCTGTGCTTTGTGTGCTTGCTGTGCTTTGTGTGCTTGCTGTGCTTTGTGAGCTTGCTGTGCTTTGTGTGCTTGCTGTGCTTTGTGAGCTTACTGTGCTTTGTGTGCCTGCTGTGATTTGTGTAATTGCTGTGCTTTGTGTGCTTGGTGTGCATTGTGAGCTTGCTGTGCTTTGTGTGCTTGCTGTGCTTTGTGTGCTTGCTGTGCTTTGTGAGCTTGCTGTGCATTGTGTGCCTGCTGTGATTTGTGTAATTGCTGTGCTTTGTGTGCTTGCTGTGCTTTGTGTGCCTGCTGTGCTTTGTGTGCTTGCTGTGCTTTGTGAGCTTGCTGTGCTTTGTATGCCTGTTGTGATTTGTGTAATTGATGTGCTTTGTGTGCTTGCTGTGCTTTGTGAGCTTGCTATGCTTTGTTTGCTTGCTGTGCTTTGTGTGCTTGCTGTGCTTTGTGTGCTTGATGTGCTTTGTGAGCTTGCTGTGCTTTGTGAGCTTGCTGTGCTTTGTGTGCTTGCTGTGCTTTGTGAGCTTGCTGTGCTTTGTGGGCTTGCTGTGCTTTGTGTGCTTGCTGTGCTTTGTGTGCTTGCTGTGCTTTGTGAGCTTGCTGTGCTTTGTGTGCCTGCTGTGATTTGTGTAATTGCTGTGCTTGTGTGCTTGCTGTGCATTGTGAGCTTGCTGTGCTTTGTGTGCTTGCTGTGCTTTGTGTGCTTGCTGTGCTTTGTGAGCTTGCTGTGCTTTGTGAGCTTGCTGTGCTTTGTGTGCCTGCTGTGATTTGTGTAATTGCTCTGCTTTGTGAGCTTGCCGTGCTTTGTGTGCTTGCTGTGCTGTGTGTGCATTGCGCCGAAGGTGCTTGACCCCGTGTTGCTGCTTGCAGCTATATTTATTATTATTATTCTGCTTCTTCTTCTTCTTCTTAGCCATAGGCGTCTATGGCAGCCCTATGAACCGTACATAGGAAAATGATGAAATTTGGCACAGTTGTAGTGGTGGTCTTAAAAAGTCATGTGACCAAAAATGGGGTCTCTAGTACTAACTCTATAGCGCCACCAGCAGTGCAAAAATTCAATGTTCAAAGGGTTATAACTTCTGATCCGCTTGATCTATGAAAATTCTACTTAGTACACGTGATTGCTCTCCTCATGCTTGTTGCTTTTAATACCTTACAGTAAAACTCCACCCATTACAGTAGCGGCCATTTTGAAATGTACAGTATTCCATTTTTTCGCTACTCCTCCTTCAAATGTTGCTCAATTTTTATGAGATTTGGCACAGATGATCTTTGGAGTAAGCCGCATAGAAATGACTGAACAGAATTTTGATATTTATCTTTGTTCAAAAGTACTAAATGCGCAAACTTAACGAGGTTGACGCAAAAATGGTTCTGAAGCTGTAGCTCAGTCATTCTTTGATCAATTGAAATGAAATTTGGTACACTTCATGTGGACCATGAACTTGGGGTCCATGCCAAATTTGGTGACAGCGCCACCTATGGGTCATGAGATAATAAAATAGGCTATTTTTGCCCATAACTTCTGAACTGTTTGTCAGAAAATTATGATCTTGATGTCTATGGATTGCTTACCTCATGCCGCATCTGTCGATGTGTATTATGCCGGGTTTGACCGAACCGCCTGTCCGCCATTTTGAAATTTCACATAATTTGTTATATTTTTGAACTATTGGACATATCCGCGCAAAAGTTAGTAAGGAGCTTCGACATGATGTCCTGAAGGTACCTGGGAAGTCAGAGTACAGCGCCACCTTGGGGTTATAAACTATAACAGTTCTTATGGAACTGCTTATAACTTCTGAATACTTTGTCTGATATTAATTTCTTTGTGAAATTGTATTCACTGGTTTATGCCGATTGCAACGATACCTCGTTTGTCATTTTCCAACATTCTGTTCATGTGTTATTGTAAAGCATATGGTAGATGATTTTTTCGCTACTCTTTTTACAAATTTTGTTTATTTTATGCCAGGTGCTGCTCGTATAATGTTTGGAGCAATCCGCACAGAAATGACTGAACAGATTTTTCTTGCACCTAGGAATTTTTTTGAGAAAAACCTCTGTAAAGTTGATCGTCCCTGTGATGTTGTCTATTTGTCATAGTTAATTACTTTATATTACATTTTATAGCGTTACTCTACGGAATGTTCTTCTTGTCTTCAATCTCACTTGAGCTTTTTGATTCTCATATACATTGTATTTCTGTGATTTCTGCTCTGCGGTGTCATTTCTACATCTTTGGTGATTGGCATATGTCAATGCTTGCATTTCTGTAATCTCTTTCCTGCTGCCCCTTGAGCTGTGTCTGCTGAGTGGCGCATCCACTAAGTCGTATGCATAGAGATCCTGAGTTCATGGGTTTGAATCCCACCTGAGGCAGGTGTTAATTTCTTCTATTAAAGTTTTGTTCTTTCCCACCTATTCTTCTTGACCTGTCTGTAGTTCACATATGTTCTATTTTTGCCATGTTTTCTGTTGCTGCTCTGCACTGCGGTGGTTCTGCTCTGTCATTGCAACGCTTTGGGTACTTGCTGCGCTTTGTGTTCTTGATGCACCTTGGGTGGTCAGTGAGCATTGGGTTATTGATACCTTCTATTTTGCTTGCTGTGCTTTGGGTGCTCATTGCGCTAAAGGTGCTTGGCCCCGAATCGCTGCTTGCAGCTATATTTAGGGGTCAAGCACCGAAGGTGCTGAGACACCTATTGTAATTGTTAGTATTATTATTATTATTATTCTGCTTCTTCTTCTTCTTCTTAGCCATAGGCGTCTATGGCAGCCCTATGAACCGTACATAGGAAAATGATGAAATTTGGCACAGTTGTAGTGGTGGTCTTAAAAAGTCATGTGACCAAAAATGGGGTCTCTAGTACTAACTCTATAGCGCCACCAGCAGTTCAAAAATTCAATGTTCAAAGGGTTATAACTTCTGATCCGCTTGATCTATGAAAATTCTACTTAGTACACGTGATTGCTCTCCTCATGCTTGTTGATTTTAATACCTTACAGTAAAACTCCACCCATTACAGTAGCGGCCATTTTGAAATGTACAGTATTCCATTTTTTCGCTACTCCTCCTTCAAATGTTGTTCAATTCTTATGAGATTTGGCACAGATGATCTTTGGAGTAAGCCGCATAGAAATGACTGAACAGAATTTTGATATTTATCTTTGTTCAAAAGTAATAAATGCGCAAACTTAACAAGGTTGACGCAAAAATGGTTCTGAAGCTGTAGCTCAGTCATTCTTTGATCAATTGAAATGAAATTTGGTACACTTCATGTGGACCATGAACTTGGGGTCCATGCCAAATTTGGTGACAGCGCCACCTATGGGTCATGAGATAATAAAATAGGCTATTTTTGCCCATAACTTCTGAACTGTTTGTCAGAAAATTATGATCTTGATGTCTATGGATTGCTTACCTCATGCCGCATCTGTCGATGTGTATTATGCCGGGTTTGACCGAACCGCCTGTCCGCCATTTTGAAATTTCACATAATTTGTTATATTTTTTTAACTATTGGACATATCCGCGCAAAAATTAGTAAGGAGCTTCGACATGATGTCCTGAAGGTACCTGGGAAGTCAGAGTACAGCGCCACCTAGGGGTTATAAACTATAACAGTTTTTATGGAACTGCTTATAACTTCTGAATACTTTGTCTGATATTAATTTCTTTGTGAAATTGTATTCACTGGTTTATGCCGATTGCAACGATACCTCGTTTGTCATTTTCCAACATTCTGTTCATGTGTTATTGTAAAGCATTTGGAACATGATTTTTTCGCTACTCCTTTTACAAATTTTGTTTATCTTATGCCAGGTGCTGCTCGTATAATGTTTGGAGCAATCCGCACAGAAATGACCGAACAGATTTTTGATATTCTGTTCTCTTTCTTAGAAATACCACTCCAAAGTTGACTGTGCCTGTGCCGTTGTCTATTTGTCATAGTAAATTAATGTGACTGTATATTACATTGTATAGCATTACTATACAGAATGATCTTCTTGTCTTCAATCTCACTTGATCTTTTTGATTCTCATATACATTGTATTTCTGTTAGTTCTCCTCTGCACTGTCAGTTCTGCATCTGTGTTGATTGGCATATGTCAATCCTTGCAGCACCTAAGCTGTTTTTTGCTGCCCTTTGGGCTGTGTTAACTGAGTTGCGCATCTGGTTAACCAGATGCCATGAGATCCTGAGGTCATGGGTTCAAACCCCATGTACAGTAATATTTTGTCTTAACTTTTTTCTCACTTAAGTTTATTGATTTTCATACAATACATTGTATTTCAGTTATTTGTGCTCTCTGTTGTTATTTCTGCACGTTTGGTAATTGCTGGATATCAATGTTTACAGCTCTAAATCTCTATTCTATAGCTTGGACACACCAACTCAGTGGTTTAATCGTTTACTCAGTGGCGCATGCGGTTAGTGCGTTGCTTTGGGAACCTGAGGTCATGGGTTCGAATCCCAGCTCTTACTTTCACTTATTGAGATTTCCTTTTGTGTTCCCTTTAACACGTTCTTCTCGACCTGTCTGGTTTTCCACACGTGTTATATTTTTGCCATCTTTACTGTTGTTGCTCCGCACTGCAGTGGTTCTGCTCTGCATTTGCTTTGCTTCGGGTTCGGGCTCTGTATTGCGCGCTTTCTGCGCTTTGCGCATTTTCTGCGTCGTGTGGTTTTTGCTGTGCTTTGGGTGCTCATTGCGCTGAAGCTGCTTGACCCCGCGTTGCTGCTTGCAGCTATATTTATTATTATTATTATTATTTTTCCCCAATGGGAGTCTATGGCAGCCCTATGAACCGTACATAGGAAAATGATGAAATTTGGCACAGATGTAGAGGTGGTCATAAATAGTCATGTGACCAAAAATGGGGTCTTTAGCAGTAACTCTATAGCGCCACCAGTAGTCCAAAAATTCAATGTTCAAACTGTTATAATTGGTGAACCATTTGATCTATGAAAATTCTGCTTAGTACACGTGATTGCTCTCATCCCGCTTATTGAATTTGATACTTTACAGTAAGACTCCACCCATTACAGTAGCGGCCATTTTGAAATGTACAGTATTTCGTTTTTTCGCTACTCCTCCTTCAAATGTGGTTCAATTCTTATGAAATTTGGCACAGATGATCTTTGGAGTGAGCCGCATAGAAATGACCGAACAGAATTTTGATATTTATCTTTGTTCAAAAGTAATAAATGCGCAAACTTAACGAGGTTGACGCAAAAATGGTTCTGAAGCTGTAGCTCAGTCATTCTTTGATCAATTGAAATGAAATTTGGTACACTTCATGTGGACCATGATCTTGGGGTCCATGCCAAATTTGGTGACAGCGCCACCTATGGGTTATGAGATAATAAAATAGGCTATTTTTGCCCATAACTTCTGAACTGTTTGTCAGAAAATTATGATCTTGATGTCTATGGATTGCTTACCTTATGCCGCATCTGTCGATGTGAATTATGCCAGGTTTGACTGAACCGCCTGTCCGCCATTTTGAAATTTGACATAAATTGTTATATTTTTTGAACTATTGGACATATCTGTGCAAAAATTGATAAGGAGCTTTGACATGATATCCTGAAGGTACCTGAGAAGTCAGAGTACAGCGCCACCTAGGGTTTATAAACTAATTTGACATATGTTAATCCTTGTAGCTTTCTAATCTCTTTTCTGCTGCCTCATGAGCTGTGTCATCTGAGTGGCGCATCAAGTTAATCATATGTATTGAGATTCTGAGTTCCTGGGTTTGAATCCCACCTGAGTCAGGTATTTTGTTCTTCCTCATCAGTTCTTCTCAACCTGTCTGTAGTTCAAATGTGTTTTATTTTTCCATGTTTGCTGTTGTTGCTCTGCATTGTGGTGGTTCTTGCTGTGCTTTCTGTGCTTTGTGTGCTTTGTGTGCATGCTGTACTTTGGGAGTTTGCTGTGCTTTGTGTGCTGGTTGTGCTTTGTGAGCTTGCTGTGCTTTGTGAGCTTGCTGTGCTTTGTGTGCTTGCTGTGCTTTGTGAGTTTGCTCTGCTTTGTGAGATTACTGTGCTTTGTGTGCTTGCTGTGCTTTGCGTGCTTGCTGTGCTTTGTGTGCTTGCTGTGCTTTGTGAGCTAGCTGTGCTTTGTGTAATTGCTGTGCTTTGTGTGCTTGCTGTGCATTGTGAGCTTGCTGTGCTTTGTGTGCTTGCTGTGCATTGTGAGCTTGCTGTGCTTTGTGTGCTTGCTGTGCTTTGTGTGCTTGCTGTGCTTTTTGTGCTTGCTGTGCTTTGTGAGCTTGCTGTGCTTTGTGTGCCTGCTGTGATTTGTGTAATTGCTGTGCTTTGTGTGCTTGCTGTGCATTGTGAACTTGCTGTGCTTTGTGTGCTTGCTGTGCTGTGTGTGCATTGCGCCGAAGGTGCTTGACCCCGTGTTGCTGCTTGCAGCTATATTTATTATTATTTTTCCCCAATGGGAGTCTATGGCAGCCCTATGAACCGTACATAGGAAAATGATGAAATTTGGCACAGTTGTAGAGGTTGTCATAAATAGTCATGTGACCAAAAATGGGGTCTTTAGCAGTAACTCTATAGCGCCACCAGTAGTCCAAAAATTCAATGTTCAAACTGTTATAATTGGTGAACCATTTGATCTATGAAAATTCTACTTAGTACACGTGATTGCTCTCATCCCGCTTATTTAATTTGATACTTTACAGTAAGACTCCACCCATTACAGTAGCGGCCATTTTGAAATGTACAGTATTTCGTTTTTTCGCTACTCTTCCTTCAAATGTGGTTCAATTCTTATGAAATTTGGCACAGATGATCTTTGGAGTGAGCCGCATAGAAATGACTGAACAGAATTTTGAAATTTATCTTTGTTCAAAAGTAATAAATGCGCAAACTTAACGAGGTTGACGCAAAAATGGTTCTGAAGCTGTAGCTCAGTCATTCTTTGATCAATTGAAATGAAATTTGGTACACTTCATGTGGACCATGATCTTGGGGTCCATGCCAAATTTGGTGACAGCGCCACCTATGGGTCATGAGATAATAAAATAGGCAATTTTTGCCCATAACTTCTGAACTGCTTGTCAGAAAATTATGATCTTGATGTCTATGGATTGCTTACCTCATGCCGCATCTGTCGATGTGTATTATGCCGGGTTTGACCGAACCACCTGTCTGCCATTTTGAAATTTAACATAAATTGTTATATTTTTTGAACTATTTGACATATCCGCACAAAAATTGGTAAGGAGCTTTGACATGATGTCCTGAAGTTACCTGGGAAATCAGAGTACAGCGCCGCCTAGGGGTTATAAACTATTACAATTCTTATTGATATTATACTGTTATCTCTTTCTGCTGCCCAATGAACCGTGTCAACTGAGTGGCGCTTCTAGTTAATCGTATGCATTGAGATTCTGAGATCCTGGGTTCGAATCCCACCTGAGTTAGGTATTTTGTTCTTCCTCATCAATTCTTCTAAACCTGTCTGTAGTTCACATGTGTTCTATTTTTCCATGTTTGCTGTTGTTGCTCTGCATTGTGGTGGTTCTGCTCTATGATTCCTGAGCCTTGCGTTTTTGATGCAATTTATGGTGCTTGCTGTGCTTTGTGAGCTTGCTGTGCTTTGTGTGCTTGCTGTGCTTTGTGAGCTTGCTGTGCTTTGTGAGCTTACTGTGCTTTGTGTGCTTGCTGTGCTTTGTGAGCTTGCTGTGCTTTGTGTGCTTGCTGTGCTTTGTGAGCTTGCTGTGCTTTGTGAGCTTGCTGTGCTTTGTGTGCTTGCTGTGCTTTGTGAGCTTGCTATGCTTTGTGTACTTGCTGTGCTTTGTGTGCTTGCTGTGCTTTGTGTGCTTGCTGTGCTTTGTGAGCTTGCTGTGCTTTGTGTGCCTGCTGTGATTTGTGTAATTAATGTGCTTTGTGTGCTTGCTGTGCTTTGTGAGCTTGCTGTGCTTTATGTGCTGGCTGTGCTTTGTGAGCTTGCTGTGCTTTGTGTGCCTGCTGTGCTTTGTGTAATTGCTGTGCTTTGTGTGCTTGGTGTGCATTGTGAGCTTGCTGTACTTTGTGTGCTTGCTGTGCTTTGTTTGCTTGCTGTGCTTTGTGAGCTTGCTGTGCATTGTGTGCCCGCTGTGATTTGTGTAATTGCTGTGCTTTGTGTGCTTGCTGTGCTTTATGTGCCTGCTGTGCTTTGTGTGCTTGCTGTGCTTTGTGAGCTTGCTGTGCTTTGTGTGCCTGCTGTGATTTGTGTAATTGATGTGCTTTGTGTGCTTGCTGTGCTTTGTGTGCTTGCTATGCTTTGTGTGCTTGCTGTGCTTTGTGAGCTTGCTGTGCTTTATGTGCTTGCTGTGCTTTGTGAGCTTGCTGTGCTTTGTGTGCCTGCTGTGCTTTGTGTAATTGCTGTGCTTTGTGTGCTTGGTGTGCATTGTGAGCTTGCTGTACTTTGTGTGCTTGCTGTGCTTTGTTTGCTTGCTGTGCTTTGTGGGCTTGCTGTGCATTGTGTGCCTGCTGTGATTTGTGTAATTGCTGTGCTTTGTGTGCTTGCTGTGCTTTGTGTGCCTGCTGTGCTTTGTGTGCTTGCTGTGCTTTGTGAGCATGCTGTGCTTTGTGTGCCTGCTGTGATTTGTGTAATTGATGTGCTTTGTGTGCTTGCTGTGCTTTGTGAGCTTGCTATGCTTTGTTTGCTTGCTGTGGTTTGTGTGCTTGCTGTGCTTTGTGTGCTTGATGTGCTTTGTGAGCTTGCTGTGCTTTGTGAGCTTGCTGTGCTTTGTGTGCTTGCTGTGCTTTGTGAGCTTGCTATGCTTTGTGGGCTTGCTGTGCTTTGTGTGCTTGCTGTGCTTTGTGTGCTTGCTGTGCTTTGTGAGCTTGCTGTGCTTTGTGTGCCTGCTGTGATTTGTGTAATTGCTGTGCTTTGTGTGCCTGCTGTGCATTGTGAGCTTGCTGTGCTTTGTGTGCTTGCTGTGCTTTGTGTCCTTGCTTTGCTTTGTGAGCTTGCCGTGCTTTGTGTGCTTGCTGTGCTGTGTGTGCATTGCGCCGAAGGTGCTTGACCCCGTGTTGCTGCTTGCAGCTATATTGGTCATTGTTTCTGTTAGTAAATTTTTCTTCTTCCCCAATGGGAGTCTATGGCAGCCCTATGAACCGTATGTAGGAAAATGATGAAATTTGGCACAGTTGTAGTGGTGGTCATAAATAGTCATCTGGCCAAAAATGGGGTCTCTAGCCGTAACTCTATAGCGCCACCATCAGCTCAAAAATTCAATGTTCAAATGGTTATAACTCGTGATCCATTAGATCTATGAAAATTCTACTTAGTACACGTGATTGCTCTCATCCCGCTTATTGAATTTGATACTTTACAGTGAGACTCCACCCATTACAGTAGCGGCCATTTTGAAATTTACAGTATTTCGTTTTTTCGCTACTCCTCCTTCAAATGTGGTTCAATTCTTATGAGATTTGGCACAGATGATCTTTGGAGTGAGCCGCATAGAAATGACTGAACAGAATTTTGATATTTATCTTTGTTCAAAAGTAATAAATGCACAAACTTAACAAGGTTGATGCAAAAATGGTTCTGAAGCTGTAGCTCAGTCATTCTTTTATCAATTGAAATGAAATTTGGTACACTTCATGTGGACCATGAACTTGGGGTCCATGCCAAATTTGGTGAGAGCGCCACCTATGGGTCATCAGATAATAAAATAGGCTATTCTTGCCCATAACTTCTGAACTGCTTGTCAGAAAATTATGATCTTGATGTCTATGGATTGCTTACCTCGTGTATTATGCCGGGTTTGACCGAACCACCTGTCTGCCAATTTGAAATTTCACATAAATTGTTATATTTTTTGAACTATTTGACATATCCGCGCAAAAATTGGTAAGGAGCTTTGACATGATGTCCTGAAGTTACCTGGGAAGTCAGAGTACAGCGCCACCTAGGGGTTATAAACTATTACAATTCTTATTGATATTATACTGTTATCTCTTCTCTGCTGCCCAATGAACTGTGTCATCTGAGTGGCGCATCTAGTTAATCATATGCATTGAGATTAGAGATCCTGGGTCCGAATCCCACCTGAGTCAGGTATTTTGTTCTTCCTCATCAATTCTTCTCAACCTGTCTGTAGTTCTCATGTGTTCTATTTTTCCATGTTTGCTGTTGTTGCTCTGCATTGTGGTGGTTCTGCTCTATGATTCCTGAGCCTTGCGTGTTTGATGCGCTTTATGGTGCTTGCTGTGCTTTGTGAGCTTGCTGTGCTTTGTGTGCTTGCTGTGCTTTGTGAGCTTGCTGTGCTTTGTGAGCTTACTGTGCTTTGTGTGCTTGCTGTGCTTTGTGAGCTTGCTGTGCTTTGTGAGCTTGCTGTGCTTTGTGAGCTTGCTGTGCTTTCTGTCCTTGCTATGCTTTGTGTGCTTGCTGTGCTTTGTGAGCTTACTGTGCTTTGTGTGCTTGCTGTGCTTTGTGAGCTTGCTGTGCTTTGTGAGCTTACTGTGCTTGCTGTGCTTTGTGAGCTTGCTGTGCTTTGTGAGCTTACTGTGCATTTGTGTGCTTGCTGTGCTTTGTGAGCTTGGTGTGCTTTGTGATCTTGCTGTGCTTTGTGAGCTTTGTGTGCTTGCTGTGCTTTGTGAGCTTTCTGTGCCTTGTGTGCCTGCTGTGATTTGTGAGCTTACTGTGCTTTGTGTGCTTGCTGTGCTTTGTAAGCTTGCTGTGCTTTGTGTGCTTGCTGTGCTTTGTGTGCATTGCGCCGAAGGTGCTTGACCCCGTGTTGCTGCTTGCAGCTATATTTAGGGGTCAAGCACCGAAGGTGCTGAGACACCTATTGGAATTGTACTTTTTTCTTCTTCTTAGCCATTGGTGTCTATGGCAGCCCTATGAACCGTATGTAGGAAAATGATGAAATTTGGCACAGTTGTAGTGGTGGTCATAAATAGTCATGTGGCCAAAAATGGGGTCTCTAGCAGTAACTCTATAGCGCCACCATCATCTCAAAAATTCAATGTTCAAATGGTTATAACTCATGATCCATTTGCTCTATGAAAATTCTACTTAGTACACGTGATTGCTCTCCTCATGCTTATTGTTTTTAATACCTTACAGTAAGACTCCACCCATTACAGTAGCGGCCATTTTGAAATGTACAGTATTTCGTTTTTTCGCTACTCCTCCTTCAAATTTGGTTCAATTCTTATGAGATTTGGCACATGTGATCTTTGGAGTGAGCCGCATAGAAATGACTGAACAGAATTTTGATATTTTTCTTTATTTAAAAGTAATTAATGCGTGAACTTAACGAGATTGACGCAAAATTGGTTCTGAAGCTGTATCTCGGTCATTCTTTGATCAATCGAGATGAAATTTGGTACGCTTCATGTCGACCATGAACTGGGGGTCCATGCCAAATTTGGTGACAGCGCCACCTATGGGTCATGAGATAGTAAAAAAGGCAATTTTTGCGCATAACTTCTGAATCGTTTGTCGGAAAATTATGATATTGGTGTCTACGGATTTCTTACCTCATGCCGCATCTGTCGATGTGTATTATGCCGGGTTTGACCGAACTGCCTGTCCGCCATTTTGAAATTTGTCATAAATTGTTATAACTTTTGAAGTATTGGATATATTGGCGCAAAAATCGGTAGGAAGCTTTGGCATGATGTCCTGATTGTATCTGGGAAGTCAGAATACAGCGCCACCTAGGGGTTATAAACTATAACAGTTCTTATAGAACTGCTCATAACTTCTGAATACTTTGTCGGATATTAATTTTCTTTGTGAAATTGTATTCACTGGTTTATGCCGATTGCAACGATACCTCGTTTGTCATTTTCCATCATTCTGTTCATGTGTTATTGTAAGGCATATGGTAAATGATTTTTTCGCTACTCCTTTTACAAATTTTGTTTATTTTATGCCAGGTTCTGCTCGTATAATGTTTGGAGCAATCCGCACAGAAATGACTGAACAGATTTTTCTTGCACCTAGGAATTTTTTTGAGAAAAACCTCTGTAAAGTTGATCGTCCCTGTGATGTTGTCTATTTGTCATAGTTAATTACTTTATATTACATTTTATAGCGTTACTCTACGGAATGTTCTTCTTGTCTTCAATCTCACTTGAGCTTTTTGATTCTCATATACATTGTATTTCTGTGATTTCTACTCTGCGGTGTCATTTCTACATCTTTGGTGATTGGCATATGTCAATGCTTGCATTTCTGTAATCTCTTTCCTGCTGCCCCTTGAGCTGTGTCTGCTGAGTGGCGCATCCACTAAGTCGTATGCATAGAGATCCTGAGTTCATGGGTTCGAATCCCACCTGAGGCAGGTGTTAATTTCATCTATTAAAGTTTTGTTCTTTCCCACCTATTCTTCTTGACCTGTCTGTAGTTCACATATGTTCTATTTTTGCCATGTTTTCTGTTGCTGCTCTGCACTGCGGTGGTTCTGCTCTGTCATTGCAACGCTTTGGGGTACTTGCTGCGCTTTGTGTTCTTGATGCACCTTGGGTGGTCAGTGAGCATTGGGTGATTGATACCTTCTATGTTGCTTGCTGTGCTTTGGGTGCTCATTGCGCTAAAGGTGCTTGGCCCCGAATCGCTGCTTGCAGCTATATTTAGGGGTCAAGCACCGAAGGTGCTGAGACACCTATTGTAATTGTTAGTATTATTATTATTATTATTATTCTGCTTCTTCTTCTTCTTAGCCATAGGTGTCTATGGCAGCCCTATGAACCGTACATAGGAAAATGATGAAATTTGGCACCGTTGTAGTGGTGGTCTTAAAAAGTCATGTGACCAAAAATGGGGTCTCTAGTACTAACTCTATAGCGCCACCAGCAGTGCAAAAATTCAATGTTCAAAGGGTTATAACTTCTGATCCGCTTGATCTATGAAAATTCTACTTAGTACACGTGATTGCACTCCTCATGCTTGTTGCTTTTAATACCTTACAGTAAAACTCCACCCATTACAGTAGCGGCCATTTTGAAATGTACAGTATTCCATTTTTTCGCTACTCCTCCTTCAAATGTTGTTCAATTCTTATGAGATTTGGCACAGATGATCTTTGGAGTAAGCCGCATAGAAGTGACTGAACAGAATTTTGATATTTATCTTTGTTCAAAAGTAATAAATGCGCAAACTTAACGAGGTTGACGCAAAAATGGTTCTGAAGCTGTAGCTCAGTCATTCTTTGATCAATTGAAATGAAATTTGGTACACTTCATGTGGACCATGAACTTGGGGTCCATGCCAAATTTGGTGACAGCGCCACCTATGGGTCATGAGATAATAAAATAGGCTATTTTTGCCCATAACTTCTGAACTGTTTGTCAGAAACATCCAGGTTCGGGTTTGACCACACACATCTGTCCGACATTTTGAAATTTGTCATAAATTGTTATATCTTTTGAACTATTGGACATATACGTGCAAAAATCAGTAGGGAGATTCAGCATGATGTCTTGAAGGTACCTTGGAAGTCAGAGTATAGCGCCACCTAGGGGTTATAAACTATAACAGTTCTTATGGAACTGCTTATAACTTCTGAATACTTTGTCTGATATTAATTTCTTTGTGAAATTGTATTCACTGGTTTATGCCGATTGCAACGATACCTCGTTTGTCATTTTCCAACATTCTGTTCATGTGTTATTGTAAAGCATATGGTAGATGATTTTTTCGCTACTCTTTTTAAAAATTTTGTTTATTTTATGCCAGGTACTGCTCGTATAATGTTTGGAGCAATCCGCACAGAAATGACTGAACAGATTTTTGATATTCTGTTTTCTTTTTCTTAGAAATACCACTCCAAAGTTGACCGTGCCTGTGACGTTGTCTATTTGTCATAGTAAATTAATGTGACTGTATATTACATTGTATAGCATTACTATACAGAATGATCTTCTTGTCTTCAATCTCACTTGAGCTTTTTGATCCTCATATACATTGTATTTCTGTTAGTTCTGCTCTGCACTGTCAGTTCTGCATCTGTGTTGATTGGCATATGTCAATCCTTGCAGCACCTAAGCTGTTTTTTGCTGCCTTTTGAGCTGTGTTAACTGAGTTGCGCATCTGGTTAACCGCACGCAATGAGATTCTGAGGTCATGGGTTTGAATCCCATGGGCTGTGATATTTTGTCGTAACTTTTTTCTCACTTAAGTTTTGTGATTATCATACTATACATTGTATTTCAGTTATTTGTGCTCTCTGTTGTCATTTCTGCACGTTTGGTAATTGCTGGATATCAATGTTTACAGCTCTAAATCTCTATTCTATAGCTTGGACACACCAACTCAGTGGTTTAATCGTTTACTCAGTGGCGCATGCGGTAAATGCTGTGCTTTGGGAACCCGAGTTCATGGGTTCGAATCCCATGTGCAGTGGTTTTTGTCTTAACTTTTTTTCTCACTTAAGTTTTGTGATTTTCATACAATACATTGTATTTCAGTTATTTGTGCTCTCTGTTGTCATTTCTGCACGTTTGGTAATTGCTGGATATCAATGTTTACAGCTCTAAATCTCTATTCTATAGCTTGGGCACACCAACTCGGTGGTTTAATCGTTTACTTAGTGGCGCATGCGGTCAGTGCGTTGCTTTGGGAACCTGAGGTCATGGGTTCGAATCCCAGCTCTTACTTTCACTTATTGAGATTTCCTTTTGTGTTCCCTTTAACACGTTCTTCTCGACCTGTCTGGTTTTCCACACGTGTTATATTTTTGCCATCTTTACTGTTGTTGCTCCGCACTGCAGTGGTTCTGCTCTGCATTTGCTTTGCTTCGGGTTCGGGCTCTGTATTGCGCGCTTTCTGCGCTTTGCGCATTTGCTGCGTCGTGTGGTTTTTGCTGTGCTTTGGGTGCTCATTGCGCTGAAGGTGCTTGACCCCGCAATTGCTGCTTGCAGCTATATTGGTCATTGTTTCTGTTAGTAAATTTTTCTTCTTCCCCAATGGGAGTCTATGGCAGCCCTATGAAGCGTATGTAGGAAAATGATGAAATTTGGCATAGTTGTAGTGGTGGTCATAAATAGTCATGTGGCCAAAAATGGGGTCTCTAGCAGTAACTCTATAGCGCCACCATTATCTCAAAAATTCAATATTCAAATGGTTATAACTCATGATCCATTAGATCTATGAGAATTCTACTTAGTGCATGTGATTGCTCTCATCCCGCTTATTGAATTTGATACTTTACAGTAAGACTCCTCCCATTACAGTATCGGCCATTTTGAAATGTACAGTATTTCGTTTTTTCGCTACTCCTCCTTCAAATTTGGTTCAATTCTTATGAGATTTGGCACATGTGATCTTTGGAGTGAGCCGCATAGAAATGACTGAACAGAATTTTGATATTTGTCTTTATTCAAGAGTAATTAATGCGTGAACTTAACGAGATTGACGCAAAATTGGTTCTGAAGCTGTATCTCGGTCATTCTTTGATCAATCGAGATGAAATTTGGTACGCTTCATGTCGACCATGAAATGGGGGTCCATGCCAAATTTGGTGACAGCGCCACCTATGGGTAATGAGATAGGAAAAAAGGCTCTTTTTGCGCATAACTTCTGAATCGTTTGTCAGAAAATTATGATATTGGTGTCTACGGATTCCTTGGCTCATGCCGCATCTGTCGATGTGTATTATATAACTTTTGAAGTATCGGATATATCGGCGCAAAAATCGGTAGGGAGCTTCGACATGATGTCCTGAGGAAATCAGAGAATAGCGCCACCTAGGGGTTATAAACTATAACAGTTCTTATAGAACTGCTTATAACTTCTGAATTCTTTGTATGGCATGTAAGCTCTTTTCTGCTGTTCCTTGAGCTGTGTCTACTGAGTGGCACATCTGTCTAAGTCGTATGCATAGAGATCCTGAGTTCATGGGTTTGAATCCAGCCTGAGGCAGGTGTTAGTTTCTTCTATTAAAGTTTTGTTCTTTCCCACCTGTTCTTCTTGACCTGTCTGTAGTTCACATATGTTCTATTTTTGCCATGTTTTCTGTTGCTGCTCGGCACTGCGGTGGTTCTGCTCTGTCATTGCAACGCTTTGGGTACTTGCTGCGCTTTGTGTTCTTGATGCACCTTGGGTGGTCAGTGAGCATTGGGTTATTGATACCTTCTATGTTGCTTGCTGTGCTTTGGGTGCTCATTGCGCTAAAGGTGCTTGGCCCCGAATCGCTGCTTGCAGCTATATTTCTTCTTAATCTTAATCTTAATCTTCCCCAATGGGAGTCTATGGCAGCCCTATGAACCGTATGTAGGAAAATGATGAAATTTGGCATAGTTGTAGTGGTGGTCATAAATAGTCATGTGGCCAAAAATGGGGTCTCTAGCAGTAACTCTATAGCGCCACCATCATCTCAAAAATTCAATGTTCAAATGGTTATAACTCATGATCCATTTGCTCTATGAAAATTCTACTTAGTACACGTGATTGCTCTCCTCATGCTTATTGTTTTTAATACCTTACAGTAAGACTCCACCCATTACAGTAGCGGCCATTTTGAAATGTACAGTATTTCGTTTTTTCGCTACTCCTCCTTCAAATTTGGTTCAATTCTTATGAGATTTGGCACATGTGATCTTTGGAGTGAGCCGCATAGAAATGACTGAACAGAATTTTGATATTTTTCTTTATTTAAAAGTAATTAATGCGTGAACTTAACGAGATTGACGCAAAATTGGTTCTGAAGCTGTATCTCGGTCATTCTTTGATCAATCGAGATGAAATTTGGTACGCTTCATGTCGACCATGAAATGGGGGTCCATGCCAAATTTGGTGACAGCGCCACCTATGGGTCATGAGATAGGAAAAAAGGCTATTTTTGCGCATAACTTCTGAATCGTTTGTCAGAAAATTATGATCTTGGTGTCTACGGATTCCTTACCTCATGCCGCATCTGTCGATGTGTATTATGCCGGGTTTGACCGAACCGTCTGTCCGCCATTTTGAAATTTGTGATAATTTGCTATAACTTTTGAAGTATCGGATATATCGGCGCAAACATCGGTAGGGAGCTTCGGCATGATGTCCTGAGGAAATCAGAGTACAGCGCCACCTAGGGGTTATAAACTATAACAGTTCTTATCGAATTGCTTATAACTTCTGAATTCTTTGGCATGTAAGCTCTTTTCTGCTGACCCTTGAGCTGTGTCTACTGAGTGGCGCATCTGTTAAGTCGTATGCATTGAGATCCTGAGTTCGTGGGTTCGAATCCCACCTGAGCCAGGTGTTAATTTCTTCTATTATAGTTTTGTTCTTTCTCACCTATTCTTTTTGACCTGTCTGTAGTTCACATATGTTCTATTTTTGCCATGTTATCTGTTGCTGCTCTGCACTGCGGTGGTTCTGCTCTGTCATTGCTACGCTTTGGGTTCTTTGCTGAGCCTTGTGTTCTTGATGCACCTTGGGTGCTCAATGCGCCCTGAGTGATTGATAAGTTGTATCTTTCTTGCTGTGCTTTGGGAGCTCATTGCGCTGATTGTGCTTGGCCCCGTATCGCTGCTTGCAGCTATATTTATTATTAGGGGCCAAGCACCTATGGTGCTGTGGCACCTATTGTTTCTGTTAGTATTATTATTATTATTTTTCCGCTTCCCCAATGGGAGTCTATGGCAGCCCTATGAACCGTATGTAGGAAAATGATGAAATTTGGCACAGTTGTAGTGGTGGTCATAAATAGTCATTTGGCCAAAAATGGGGTCTCTAGCAGTAACTCTATAGCGCCACCATCATCTCAAAAATTCAATGTTCAAATGGTTATAACTCGTGATCCATTTGCTCTATGAAAATTCTACTTAGTACACGTGATTGCTCTCCTCATGCTTATTGTTTTTAATACCTTACAGTAAGACTCCACCCATTACAGTAGCGGCCATTTTGAAATGTACAGTATTTCGTTTTTTCGCTACTCCTCCTTCAAATTTGGTTCAATTCTTATGAGATTTGGCACATGTGATCTTTGGAGTGAGCCGCATAGAAATGACTGAACAGAATTTTGATATTTTTCTTTATTTAAAAGTAATTAATGCGTAAACTTAACGAGATTGACGCAAAATTGGTTCTGAAGCTGTATCTCGGTCATTCTTTGATCAATCGAGATGAAATTTGGTACGCTTCATGTCGACCATGAAATGGGGGTCCATGCCAAATTTGGTGACAACGCCACCTATGGGTCATGAGATAGTAAAAAAGGCTATTTTTGCGCATAACTTCTGAATCGTTTGTCAGAAAATAATGATCTTGGTGTCTACGGATTCCTTACCTCATGCCGCATCTGCCGATATGTATTATGCCGGGATTGACCGAACCGCCTGTCCGCCATTTTGAAATCTGTGATAAATTGCTATATCTTTTGAATTATCGGATATATCGGCGCAAACATCGGTAGGGAGCTTCGGCATGATGTCCTGAGGAAATCAGAGTACAGCGCCACCTAGGGGTTATAAACTATAACAGTTCTTATTGAATTGCTTATAACTTCTGAATTCTTTGGCATGTAAGCTCTTTTCTGCTGACCCTTGAGCTGTGTCTACTGAGTGGCGCATTTGTTAAGTCGTTTGCATAGAGATCCTGAGTTCATGGGTTCGAATCCCATCTGAGCCAGGTGTTAATTTCTTCTATTATAGTTTTGTTCTTTCTCACCTATTCTTTTTGACCTGTCTGTAGTTCACATATGTTCTATTTTTGCCATGTTTTCTGTTGCTGCTCTGCACTGCGGTGGTTCTGATCTGTGATTGCTACGCTTTGGGTTCTTTGCTGAGCCTTGTGTTCTTGATGCACCTTGGGTGCTCAATGCGCCCTGAGTGATTGATAAGTTGTATCTTTCTTGCTGTGCTTTGGGAGCTCATTGCGCTGATTGTGCTTGGCCCCGTATCGCTGCTTGCAGCTATATTTAGGGGTCAAGCACCGAAGGTGCTGAGACACCTATTGGAATTGTACTTTTTTCTTCTTCTTAGCCATTGGTGTCTATGGCAGCCCTATGAACCGTATGTAGGAAAATGATGAAATTTGGCACAGTTGTAGTGGTGGTCATAAATAGTCATGTGGCCAAAAATGGGGTCTCTAGCAGTAACTCTATAGCGCCACCATCATCTCAAAAATTCAATGTTCAAATGGTTATAACTCATGATCCATTTGCTCTATGAAAATTCTACTTAGTACACGTGATTGCTCTCCTCATGCTTATTGTTTTTAATACCTTACAGTAAGACTCCACCCATTACAGTAGCGGCCATTTTGAAATGTACAGTATTTCGTTTTTTCGCTACTCCTCCTTCAAATTTGGTTCAATTCTTATGAGATTTGGCACATGTGATCTTTGGAGTGAGCCGCATAGAAATGACTGAACAGAATTTTGATTTTTTTCTTTATTTAAAAGTAATTAATGCGTGAACTTAACGAGATTGACGCAAAATTGGTTCTGAAGCTGTATCTCGGTCATTCTTTGATCAATCAAGATGAAATTTGGTACGCTTCATGTCGACCATGAACTGGGGGTCCATGCCAAATTTGGTGACAGCGCCACCTATGGGTCATGAGATAGTAAAAAAGGCTATTTTTGCGCATAACTTCTGAATCGTTTGTCAGAAAATTATGATATTGGTGTCTACGGATTCCTTACCTCATGCCGCATCTGTCGATGTGTATTATGCCGGGTTTGACCGAACCGCCTGTCCGCCATTTTGAAATTTGTCATAAATTGTTATAACTTTTGAAGTATTGGATATATTGGCGCAAAAATCGGTAGGAAGCTTTGGCATGATGTCCTGATTGTATCTGGGAAGTCAGAATACAGCGCCACCTAGGGGTTATAAACTATAACAGTTCTTATAGAACTGCTCATAACTTCTGAATACTTTGTCGGATATTAATTTTCTTTGTGAAATTGTATTCACTGGTTTATGCCGATTGCAACGATACCTCGTTTGTCATTTTCCATCATTCTGTTCATGTGTTATTGTAAGGCATATGGTAAATGATTTTTTCGCTACTCCTTTTACAAATTTTGTTTATTTTATGCCAGGTTCTGCTCGTATAATGTTTGGAGCAATCCGCACAGAAATGACTGAACAGATTTTTCTTGCACCTAGGAATTTTTTTGAGAAAAACCTCTGTAAAGTTGATCGTCCCTGTGATGTTGTCTATTTGTCATAGTTAATTACTTTATATTACATTTTATAGCGTTACTCTACGGAATGTTCTTCTTGTCTTCAATCTCACTTGAGCTTTTTGATTCTCATATACATTGTATTTCTGTGATTTCTGCTCTGCGGTGTCATTTCTACATCTTTGGTGATTGGCATATTTCAATGCTTGCATTTCTGTAATCTCTTTCCTGCTGCCCCTTGAGCTGTGTCTGCTGAGTGGCGCATCCACTAAGTCGTATGCATAGAGATCCTGAGTTCATGGGTTCGAATCCCACCTGAGGCAGGTGTTAATTTCTTCTATTAAAGTTTTGTTCTTTCCCACCTATTCTTCTTGACCTGTCTGTAGTTCACATATGTTCTATTTTTGCCATGTTTTCTGTTGCTGCTCTGCACTGCGGTGGTTCTGCTCTGTCATTGCAACGCTTTGGGTACTTGCTGCGCTTTGTGTTCTTGATGCACCTTGGGTGGTCAGTGAGCATTGGGTGATTGATACCTTCTATGTCGCTTGCTGTGCTTTGTGTGATCATTGCGCTAAAGGTGCTTGGCCCCGAATCGCTGCTTGCAGCTATATTTATTATTATTATTATTCTGCCGTTTCTTAGCCATAGGCATCTATGGCAGCCCTATGAACCGTACATAGGAAAATGATGAAATTTGGCACAGTTGTAGAGGTGGTCATAAATAGTCATGTGACCAAAAATGGGGTCTTTAGCAGTAACTCTATAGCGCCACCAGTAGTCCAAAAATTCAATGTTCAAACTGTTATAACTGGTGAACCATTTGATCTATGAAAATTCTACTTAGTACACGTGATTGCTCTCATCCCGCTTATTGAATTTGATACTTTACAGTAAGACTCCACCCATTACAGTAGCAGCCATTTTGAAATGTACAGTATTTCGTTTTTTCGCTACTCCTCCTTCAAATGCGGTTCAATTCTTATGAGATTTGGCACAGATGATCTTTGGAGTGAGCCGCATAGAAATGACCGAACAGAATTTTGATATTTATCTTTGTTCAAAAGTAATAAATGCGCAAACTTAACAAGGTTGACGCAAAAATGGTTCTGAAGCTGTAGCTCGGTCATTCTTTGATCAATTGAAATGAAATTTGGTATACTTCATGTCGACCATGAACTTGGGGTCCATGCCAAATTTGGTGACAGCGCCACCTATGGGTTATGAGATAATAAAATAGGCTATTTTTGCCCATAACTTCTGAACTGTTTGTCAGAAAATTATGATCTTGATGTCTATGGATTGCTTACCTCATGCCGCATCTGTCGATGTGAATTATGCCAGGTTTGACTGAACCGCCTGTCCGCCATTTTGAAATTTGACATAAATTGTTATATTTTTTGAACTATTGGACATATCTGTGCAAAAATTGATAAGGAGCTTTGACATGATATCCTGAAGGTACCTGAGAAGTCAGAGTACAGCGCCACCTAGGGTTTATAAACTAATTTGACATATGTTAATCCTTGTAGCTTTCTAATCTCTTTTCTGCTGCCTCATGAGCTGTGTCATCTGAGTGGCGCATCAAGTTAATCATATGTATTGAGATTCTGAGTTCCTGGGTTTGAATCCCACCTGAGTCAGGTATTTTGTTCTTCCTCATCAGTTCTTCTCAACCTGTCTGTAGTTCAAATGTGTTCTATTTTTCCATGTTTGCTGTTGTTGCTCTGCATTGTGGTGGTTCTTGCTGTGCTTTCTGTGCTTTCTGTGCTTTGTGTGCTTGCTGTGCTTTGGGAGTTTGCTGTGCTTTGTGTGCTGGTTGTGCTTTGTGAGCTTGCTGTGCTTTGTGAGCTTGCTGTGCTTGCTGTGCTTTGTGTGCTTGCAGTGCTTTTTTTGTTGCTATGCTTTGTGTGCTTGCTGTGCTTTGTGTGCTTACTGTGCTTTGTGTGCTTGCTGTGCTTTGTGAGCTTGCTGTGCTTTGTGAGTTTGCTGTGCTTTGTGAGCTTGCTGTGCTTTGTGAGCTTGCTGTGCTTTGTGTGCTTGCTGCACTTTGTGAGTTTGCTGTGCTTTGTGAGCTTGCTGTGCTTTGTGAGCTTGCTGTGCTTTGTGTGCTTGCTGTGCTTTGTGAGTTTGCTGTGCTTTGTGAGATTACTGTGCTTTGTTTGCTTGCTGTGCTTTGCGTGCTTGCTGTGCTTTGTGTGCTTGCTGTGCTTTGTGAGCTTGCTGTGCTTTGTGTAATTGCTGTGCTTTGTGTGCTTGCTGTGCATTGTGAGCTTGCTGTGCTTTGTGTGCTTGCTGTGCATTGTGAGCTTGCTGTGCTTTGTGTGCTTGCTGTGCTTTGTGTGCTTGCTGTGCTTTTTGTGCTTGCTGTGCTTTGTGAGCTTGCTGTGCTTTGTGTGCCTGCTGTGATTTGTGTAATTGCTGTGCTTTGTGTGCTTGCTGTGCATTGTGAACTTGCTGTGCTTTGTGTGCTTGCTGTGCTGTGTGTGCATTGCGCCGAAGGTGCTTGACCCCGTGTTGCTGCTTGCAGCTATATTTAGGGGTCAAGCACCGAAGGTGCTGAGACACCTATTGTAATTGTTAGTATTATTATTATTATTATTATTAGGGGTCAAGCACCGAAGGTGCTGAGACACCTATTGTAATTGTTAGTATTATTATTAGGGGTCAAGCACCGAAGGTGCTGAGACACCTATTGTAATTGTTAGTATTATTATTAGTGGTCAAGCACCGAAGGTGCTGAGACACCTATTGTAATTGTTAGTATTATTATTATTATTATTATTATTATTTTTCCCCAATGGGAGTCTATGGCAGCCCTATGAACCGTACATAGGAAAATGATGAAATTTGGCACAGTTGTAGAGGTGGTCATAAATAGTCATGTGACCAAAAATGGGGTCTTTAGCAGTAACTCTATAGCGCCACCAGTAGTCCAAAAATTCAATGTTCAAACTGTTATAACTGGTGAACCATTTGATCTATGAAAATTCTACTTAGTACACGTGATTGCTCTCATCCCGCTTATTGAATTTGATACTTTACAGTAAGACTCCACCCATTACAGTAGCGGCCATTTTGAAATGTACAGTATTTCGTTTTTTCGCTACTCCTTCTTCAAACGTGGTTCAATTCTTATGAGATTTGGCACAGATGATCTTTGGAGTGAGCCGCATAGAAATGACCGAACAGAATTTTGATATTTATCTTTGTTCAAAAGTAAAAAATGCGCAAACTTAACGAGGTTGACGAAAAAATGGTTCTGAAGCGGTAGCTCAGTCATTCTTTGATCAATTGAAATGAAATTTGGTACACTTCATGTGGACCATGAACTTGGGGTCCATGCCAAATTTGGTGACAGCGCCACCTATGGGTCATGAGATAATAAAATAAGCTATATTTGCCCATAACTTCTGAACTGTTTGTCAGAAAATTATGATCTTGATGTCTATGGATTGCTTACCTCATGCCGCATCTGTTGATGTGAATTATGACGGGTTTGACCGAACCGCCTGTCCGCCATTTTGAAATTTCACATAAATTGTTATATTTTTTGAACTATTGGACATATCCGCGCAAAAAATGGTAAGGAGCTTTGACATGATGTCCTGAAGGTACCTGGGAAGTCAGAGTACAGCGCCACCTAGGGGTTATAAACTATTACAATTCTTATTGATATTATACTGTTATCTCCTTTCTGCTGCCCAATGAACCGTGTCAACTGAGTGGCGCATCTAGTTAATCGTATGCATTGAGATTCTGAGATCCTGGGTTCGAATCCCACCTGAGTCAGGTATTTTGTTCTTCCTCATCAATTCTTCTCAACCTGTCTGTAGTTCACATGTGTTCTATTTTTCCATGTTTGCTGTTGTTGCTCTGCATTGTGGTGGTTCTGCTCTATGATTCCTGAGCCTTGCGTTTTTTATGCAATTTATGGTGCTTGCTGTGCTTTGTGAGCTTGCTGTGCTTTGTGTGCTTGCTGTGCTTTGTGAGCTTGCTGTGCTTTGTGAGCTTACTGTGCTTTGTGTGATTGCTGTGCTTTGTGAGCTTGCTGTGCTTTGTGTGCTTGCTGTGCTTTGTGAGCTTGCTGTGCTTTGTGAGCTTGCTGTGCTTTGTGTGCTTGCTGTGCTTTGTGAGCTTGCTATGCTTTATGTACTTGCTGTGCTTTGTGTGCTTGCTGTGCTTTGTGTGCTTGCTGTGCTTTGTGTGCTTGTTGTGCTTTGTGAGCTTGCTGTGCTTTGTGTGCTTGCTGTGCTTTGTGAACTTGCTGTGCTTTGTGTGCCTGCTGTGTTTGTGTAATTGCTGTGCTTTGTGTGCTTGGTGTGCATTGTGAGCTTGCTGTGCTTTGTGTGCTTGCTGTGCTTTGTGTGCTTGCTGTGATTTGTGTAATTGCTGTACTTTGTGTGCTTGCTGTGCTTTGTGTGCCTGCTGTGATTTGTGTAATTGATGTACTTTGTGTGATTTCTGTGCTTTGTGTGCCTGCTGTGCTTTGTGTGCTTGCTGTGCATTGTGAGCTTGCTTTGCTTTGTGTGCTTGCTGTGCTTTGTGTGCTTGCTGTGCTTTGTGTGCTTGCTGTGCTTTGTGTGCTTGCTGTGCTTTGTGAGCTTGCTATGCTTTGTGAGCTTGCTGTGCTTTTTGTGCTTGCTGTGCTTTGTGAGCTTGCTGTGCTTTGTGTGCCTGCTGTGATTTGTGTAATTGCTGTGCTTTGTGTGCTTCCTATGCTTTGTGTGCCTGCTGTGCTTTGTGTGCTTGCTGTGCTTTGTGAGCTTGCTGTGCTTTGTGTGCCTGCTGTGATTTGTGTAATTGATGTGCTTTGTGTGCTTGCTGTGCTTTGTGTGCCTGCTGTGCTTTGTGTGCTTGCTGTGCATTGTGAGCTTGCTGTGCTTTGTGTGTTTGCTGTGCTTTGTGTGCTTGCTGTGCTTTGTGTGCTTGCTGTGCTTTGTGTGCTTGCTGTGCTTTGTGTGCTTGCTGTGCTTTGTGTGCTTGCTGTGCTTTGTGAGCTTGCTATGCTTTGTGAGCTTGCTGTGCTTTGTGTGCTTGCTGTGCTTTGTGTGCTTGCTGTGCTTTGTGAGCTTGCTGTGCTTTGTGAGCTTGCTGTGCTTTGTGTGTCTGCTGTGCTTTGTGAGCTTGCGGTTCTTTGTGTGCCTGCTGTGATTTGTGTAATTGCTGTGCTTTGTGTGCTTGCTGTGCATTGTGAGCTTGCTGTGCTTTGTGTGCTTGCTGTGCATTGTGAGCTTGCTGTGCTTTGTGTGCTTGCTGTGCTGTGTGTGCATTGCGCCGAAGGTGCTTGACCCCGTGTTGCTGCTTGCAGCTATATTTAGGGGTCAAGCACCGAAGGTGCTGAGACACCTATTGTAATTGTTAGTATTATTAGGGGTCAAGCACCGAAGGTGCTGAGACACCTATTGGAATTGTACTTTTTTCTTCTTCTTAGCCATTGGTGTCTATGGCAGCCCTATGAACCGTATGTAGGAAAATGATGAAATTTGGCACAGTTGTAGTGGTGGTCATAAATAGTCATGTGGCCAAAAATGGGGTCTCTAGCAGTAACTCTATAGCGCCACCATCATCTCAAAAATTCAATGTTCAAATGGTTATAACTCATGATCCATTTGCTCTATGAAAATTCTACTTAGTACACGTGATTGCTCTCCTCATGCTTATTGTTTTTGATACCTTACAGTAAGACTCCACCCATTACAGTAGCGGCCATTTTGAAATGTACAGTATTTCGTTTTTTCGCTACTCCTCCTTCAAATTTGGTTCAATTCTTATGAGATTTGGCACATGTGATCTTTGGAGTGAGCCGCATAGAAATGACTGAACAGAATTTTGATATTTTTCTTTATTTAAAAGTAATTAATGCGTGAACTTAACGAGATTGACGCAAAATTGGTTCTGAAGCTGTATCTCGGTCATTCTTTGATCAATTGAGATGAAATTTGGTACGCTTCATGTCGACCATGAAATGGGGGTCCATGCCAAATTTGTTGACAGCGCCACCTATGGGTCATGAGATAGGAAAAAAGGCTATTTTTGCGCATAACTTCTGAATCGTTTGTCAGAAAATTATGATCTTGGTGTCTACGGATTCCTTACCTCATGCCGCATCTGTCGATGTGTATTATGCCGGGTTTGACCGAACCGCCTGTCCGCCATTTTGAAATTTGTCATAAATTGTTATAACTTTTGAAGTATTGGATATATTGGCGCAAAAATCGGTAGGAAGCTTCGGCATGATGTCCTGATTGTATCTGGGAAGTCAGAATACAGCGCCACCTAGGGGTTATAAACTATAACAGTTCTTATAGAACTGCTCATAACTTCTGAATACTTTGTCGGATATTAATTTTCTTTGTGAAATTGTATTCACTGGTTTATGCCGATTGCAACGATACCTCGTTTGTCATTTTCCATCATTCTGTTCATGTGTTATTGTAAGGCATATGGTAAATGATTTTTTCGCTACTCCTTTTACAAATTTTGTTTATTTTATGCCAGGTTCTGCTCGTATAATGTTTGGAGCAATCCGCACAGAAATGACTGAACAGATTTTTCTTGCACCTAGGAATTTTTTTGAGAAAAACCTCTGTAAAGTTGATCGTCCCTGTGATGTTGTCTATTTGTCATAGTTAATTACTTTATATTACATTTTATAGCGTTACTCTACGGAATGTTCTTCTTGTCTTCAATCTCACTTGAGCTTTTTGATTCTCATATACATTGTATTTCTGTGATTTCTGCTCTGCGGTGTCATTTCTACATCTTTGGTGATTGGCATATGTCAATGCTTGCATTTCTGTAATCTCTTTCCTGCTGCCACTCGAGCTGTGTCTGCTGAGTGGCGCATCCCCTAAGTCGTATGCATAGAGATCCTGAGTTTATGGGTTTGAATCCCACCTGAGGCAGGTGTTAATTTCTTCTATTAAAGTTTTGTTCTTTCCCACCTATTCTTCTTGACCTGTCTGTAGTTCACATATGTTCTATTTTTGCCATGTTTTCTGTTGCTGCTCTGCACTGCGGTGGTTCTGCTCTGTCATTGCAACGCTTTGGGTACTTGCTGCGCTTTGTGTTCTTGATGCCTCTTGGGTGGTCAGTGAGCATTGGGTTATTGATACCTTCTATGTTGCTTGCTGTGCTTTGGGTGCTCATTGCGCTAAAGATGCTTGGCCCCGAATCGCTGCTTGCAGCTATATTTAGGGGTCAAGCACCGAAGGTGCTGAGACACCTATTGCAATTGTTAGTATTATTAGGGGTCAAGCACCGAAGGTGCTGAGACACCTATTGTAATTGTTAGTATTATTAGGGGCCAAGCACCTATGGTGCTGTGGCACCTATTGTTTCTGTTAGTATTATTATTCTTCTTAATCTTCCCCAATGGGAGTCTATGGCAGCCCTATGAACCGTATATAGGAAAATGATGAAATTTGGCACAGTTGTAGTGGTGGTCATAAATAGTCATTTGGCCAAAAATGGGGTCTCTAGCAGTAACTCTATAGCGCCACCATCATCTCAAAAATTCAATGTTCAAATGGTTATAACTCATGATCCATTTGCTCTATGAAAATTCTACTTAGTACACGTGATTGCTCTCCTCATGCTTGTTGTTTTTAATACCTTACAGTAAGACTCCACCCATTACAGTAGCGGCCATTTTGAAATGTACAGTATTTTGTTTTTTCGCTACTCCTCCTTCAAATTTGGTTCAATTCTCATGAGATTTGGCACATGTGATCTTTGGAGTGAGCCGCATAGAAATGACTGAACAGAATTTTGATATTTTTCTTTATTTAAAAGTAATTAATGCGTGAACTTAACGAGATCGACGCAAAATTGGTTCTGAAGCTGTATCTCGGTCATTCTTTGATCAATCGAGATGAAATTTGGTACGCTTCATGTCGACCATGAAATGGGGGTCCATGCCAAATTTGGTGACAGCGCCACCTATGGGTCATGAGATAGGAAAAAAGGCTATTTTTGCGCATAACTTCTGAATCGTTTGTCAGAAAATTATGATCTTGGTGTCTACGGATTCCTTGGCTCATGCCGCATCTGTCGATGTGTATTATGCCGGGATTGACCGAACCGTCTGTCCGCCATTTTGAAATTTGTGATAATTTGCTATAACTTTTGAAGTATCGGATATATCGGCGCAAACATCGGTAGGGAGCTTCGGCATGATGTCCTGAGGAAATCAGAGTACAGCGCCACCTAGGGGTTATAAACTATAACAGTTCTTATCGAATTGCTTATAACTTCTGAATTCTTTGGCATGTAAGCTCTTTTCTGCTGACCCTTGAGCTGTGTCTACTGAGTGGCGCATCTGTTAAGTCGTATGCATAGAGATCCTGAGTTCATGGGTTCGAATCCAGCCTGAGGCAGGTGTTAATTTCTTCTATTAAAGTTTTGTTCTTTCCCACCTATTCTTCCTGACCTGTCTGTAGTTCACATATGTTCTATTTTTGTCATGTTTTCTGTTGCTGCTCTGCACTGCAGTGGTTCTGATCTGTGATTGCTACGTTTTGGGTACTTGCTGCGCCTTGTGTTTTTGATTGGGTGCTCAATGCGCATTGGGTGATTGATACCTTCTATGTTGTTTGCTGTGCTTTGGGTGCTCATTTCGCTAAATCTGCTTGGCCCCGAATCGCTGCTTGCAGCTATATTTAGGGGCCAAGCACCTATGGTGCTGTGGCACCTATTGTTTCTGTTAGTATTATTATTCTTCTTAATCTTCCCCAATGGGAGTCTATGGCAGCCCTATGAACCGTATATAGGAAAATGATGAAATTTGGCACAGTTGTAGTGGTGGTCATAAATAGTCATTTGGCCAAAAATGGGGTCTCTAGCAGTAACTCTATAGCGCCACCATCATCTCAAAAATTCAATGTTCAAATGGTTATAACTCATGATCCATTTGCTCTATGAAAATTCTACTTAGTACACGTGATTGCTCTCCTCATGCTTATTGTTTTTAATACCTTACAGTAAGACTCCACCCATTACAGTAGCGGCCATTTTGAAATGTACAGTATTTCGTTTTTTCGCTACTCCTCCTTCAAATTTGGTTCAATTCTTATGAGATTTGGCAAATGTGATCTTTGGAGTGAGCCGCATAGAAATGACTGAACAGAATTTTGATATTTTTTTTTATTCAAAAGTTATTAATGCGCGAACTTAACGAGATTGACGCAAAATTGGTTCTGAAGCTGTATCTCGGTCATTCTTTGATCAATCGAGATGAAATTTGGTACGCTTCATGTCGACCATGACCTGGGGGTCCATGCCAAATTTGGTGACAGCGCCACCTATGGGTCATGAGATAGTAAAAAAGGCTATTTTTGCGCATAACTTCTGAAT